>NC_090663.1:65687124-65993530 GCF_013368605.1 Nyctibius grandis | reverse complement strand
GAATACATTTGTCTCTTGGCTCTCCAGAAGCCAAAAGATGGCATGATTCAACTAACATAATAAAAAAAAATATACTATCAGGTCCCATTCAGATTACTGAAGGTGCTTTTTGTGTGCTGAATCAATGTTTAGATGAGTGTTGTGAGCAGGGAGAAGTCCCCTGGATAGCCATTTGCAACTATTACTGCCAATAACCTTCCGTTGCTGTTCAATTTTCTACTTAAAGGTTGCTTGATGTGGAAATGGTTGCTATATATTCATTTTAGCATTAATTTATACAGGACAGGTTACTTGTGAACTGTAAGTAAAATTCTATTTCCGAGAAATACTAGAAAACTCAGTCTTCGTGACATTCTTGTGTATTAAAATACATGGTTACAGCAACAGATACCAAAAAAACCATATTGGATGATCTCTAAAGCTCACTTGGTATCCTTTCTACCACCATTAAAAAGGTAGCGGGGAAAAATGGCAGTGTCTCTATTAGCAGAGTCTTAATTTTATTTAAATGTTGCACCCTTTATATTGTTTAATGAAGATCTTTCTGTGCATAAAGGTTTGCATCTGTATCAGATAGCTCTTTTGCTTGACAAGTACTTTTGCCTCTTAGAGAAATTTTGATTGAAAGAAGTCTCCAAGATATTGTAAGCACCTTTGGGGGAGAAGAGATGCACATGAAAGCCTGGTGAACAACTGGATCATCTTGTACAGTGCTGGATGGTTTGGTTTTGTTAGTTTGGGGGATTTGTGGGGCTTTTCTTGGCGGGGGGCAGTGCTGGTTTTACCTGCTACGTGCTGTGTACTAGCAAACTGAATTTGGAGAATGATGAGAGAGCAAGGCATGCTGCAGGCACAACCTGGAGGCAGACAAATTTGGTTGGTATTGAATGAAGTGGTAGCAGGGATAGAAGTCTGTGTGATGGCTGAGAGAGATTTCTAGGAAAGTATTTTGGAAAGGAGCCTGGAGAGAGGATCTGTGGAAGAAGAGGGGGAAATCTTCTGGGTGAAGGCAGAAGAGCTCACTGGTAGGGATGCAAACCCTGATGTGGATCATCAGGCATCTGGCTCGGTGATACTCTATGTCCTCTGGGGCATGGAAGAAAAGGGAGGCAGTCTTTTGCTTCCATCACATCCCAAATTAGACTGTGCCCATGGGCGAGATGTAATTTAATTATCTCTGAGAACCTCAGCATCACCGAGACACTGGAGTGGCTTCACAAGCATCCCTATGACTTCACTGCGCATTCATTATCCTGGTCCGTTCTCCTGTCACGCCTCCTGCTTTCCAGTTGATAAGAGCCTCT
This sequence comes from Nyctibius grandis, assembly GCF_013368605.1. Lineage (NCBI taxonomy): Eukaryota > Metazoa > Chordata > Aves > Nyctibiiformes > Nyctibiidae > Nyctibius > Nyctibius grandis. The sequence continues at coordinate 65,992,226 of NC_090663.1, read as the reverse complement.
GCCTTTCCATTTGGTTGATTAAATGCTGTGAATTCTGCGATGAGGGGCAAAGCATTCAATTTCTCAAGCGCGTCTGTGTTTCTTATCGTGGAGCCACTTCCATGTTGTTAACAGTATTTGATTCATACTGAAGGAAAATTGATGACCTGAATCGTCCTCACGTAAGAGCTTCATTGTTAACATCTCTTGTTCTCAGTCACCCCCCGTTTTTTTTTTATGCCTTCCCATTCAATTTATCAAGCATGCTTTTGGCAATCAAAGGCTAGAAAATCGCTTTCATTATTGAGGAAGATATTCTGGGTCATTTTATCAAGATGTGGAGCTCCTAATTCTCTGAAGAAAAGCTAAAGAAGCTGGGGCTGTAGCTTAGCACTGTCTCCCAAGTCGCTTTAACAGAGGATTGCAGCCAAGGTGACAACAGAATGTTCCCAGTAAAAGAAAGCTCACATGCTCAAGGAGCCGTGGGTAAAATAACCTTTCTCATTGCATCAGTGTTCAATGCCGAAATGCACAGAATCAGCTCTGGCGCACGATAAAGTGCTCGGGGAGGAGGCTTTGAAATGCCTGACTTCGAAGCCATAGAAGGATTGTATGTGGATTTAAAAGAATAAGGAATATAAAGGGAGTCAATAGATGAAAGAAAAAAGACAATTAAAACTGGCCAGATGGCATCAACCTGAGTTCAAATAACCTCCTCCTTCACAGAGGGCAGAATTTCAGGTGGATTTTGTAGCCTGAGCTGTCTGGCTCTGTGTGGGCAGGCTGCTCTCATCATTAGTACAAGCTATATTTTGTTCATTCTTATAAGATTAATTCTGACTTTTCACTATTGCTTAATACAACTAGTCCTGGTCCCCTGTTTATGTAGGCCTGGTATCAGGATGAGCAGATTTAGGAAAACACAGGAGTAATTAAGGATGCAGTTAGCCGTGGAATGGACCCACACTTAATTTTAGGCATGTGCTCAAGAAGTGTCTGGAAGTCAGACTTGTTTGATGTTGTTTTTTAAATGAAGCTGAATAGATGAATAATCCAACTGAAAACAACTTTTTTTGCTGTGTGCTTCTAGTGATGATACATGTGACTCTCCAGTGTTTTGAGGGATTTGGCATTTACTGTTTGTACAACCTCCACTCTAGGCAAAGAATTGGTAGCATGGCTTTCCGCTCTGTTTTGACAGCCTAAAGGGCTGAAGACTTGTCATTTTGGAAAGTAGCTTTGTTGGGGAATTGCTATGAGTGATTATTTTGCTGCCTGCCAAACCTTTTAAAGGTGGGCTGGTTCACCTAACAGCTCTAAACAGGAGCTGAGCACTTTGGAGAGTTTGGTCCAGGAAACGTGACAGTCATATGATAACCTTGTGATGGATATTTCAGATTTATACAAGCAAGATGTAAGCAATTGCCATTTATTGGAAAGAGGACTGGAAAAAAAAAATCATATAAACTTAATTGAAAACATCTGTCTGCTGGTCACCATTTCGATTTCAGTACAACTGGTAGGTCTGCCTGCTGTATGGCAACTGTAGTGCAGAACAGAAAGGGGTAGGGATGGTTAGTGATGCCAACACAGTTATGCTAGTAAAAGGGGGCAAAAAAGTAAGAAAGAAGAAGGAAGAAAAAAAAAATTACTACTTCACTATCATCTAATTTAAATACCTTAATTTATCTCTTGCTTGGCTGCGGTAACCTGACAACTTTCACTCTGTGGAAGCCGTTGTCATTGTAACCCCAGCAAGAGTAAAGATTTGTCTCTCAAGTTGTTTCTCTCATCATCAGTGCTTGTCACTGCAGCCCTCCCAGAAAAGCAGGAGAAACCCTTTGTAATGAATTATATCAGTCACCCTATATGAGTCACTCTATTTTTGTCCTGCTCTTTTTTTTTTCTTCTTTAATGTCCTGAGTAGTTCAGCCCCTAACCAGGAATTTCTCTGACAGTAATCACCTCCCATCCATCTAGCCATTCCATCTGATAAGTATTACAGTGAAATAGCTTGAAGGTGTATGGCATGAAAACCACTGGGAAATAGTCAAAAATTGCATTTGGTGGTTTGCCATCTGGGATTTTTTGGTGCAGTACATTTGGGTTTGCCATGGTGATTTTGAAACATTGCTTTCCTTCTCGTTAGCCAGTTTTGGCTTATGCAAAAGTGTTACTGAAATTGCTTTGAGATACTAATTGCATTCAAGTTGCGGGGGGTGGGGCAGGGAGCATAGAAGATTCTGAATAGTCTTCCAGATGCACTTAATATGACAGCAATCTTAAACTAGCAAACTTTTCATTTCTGTAGTGCTTTAAATCAAAATAAACTGATGTTGAAGCTTTTTCAATTAGTGCTTTCACCCTGTTTTGTTTTCTGATGGTCATAAGAGGTAGCATATGCTTTCTCCATTAAGGTTTCTTTGTTCTTGTTAGGGTTTTTTAGAAATTTCTTGCTAATAGTTGGTGAAGTTGCTGTGGAGCTCTCTGCAGAATATCCTGGGATCCAGGCTGTGATCCAGCCCATGGTGCTGGCTTGATTTAATCCCTCTGCAGAGCTAATTTATCTTTTACTTACTGTTTTCAAGATATCAGAGCTAATTACTCAGAATTGGGGTGGTTTTGGTGTGCACTAGTGAGCACTTTAAATGGAATTGAGAAAAATTCTCCCTGCTTTGTTGTCCATGCATTATCACCGCTATCACAGGTCTCTGAAGTATTCTTGCAAACTTCAAGTCAGAACCCAACTATTCCCCATTTTCTGTGCTTGTTTGCCATGTGTTGTATATACATGTCTTTTCCTCCGATGTAGGTCATAAAGCTGAACTGTCATGTATGTTTTGTTATGAAAGAGTCACTTATTGTAGCAATGATTTGTCTTCAGTGAATTCATTTCACTCCAGCGGGGTTTTCAATGAAAGTTTACAGACACTATAGTTCAGGCATGCAGCCAACGCAGAAGGGATTTCTGTTTGTATTTCTTTATTTCAGTGCCAAAGGAGGATTAACTTGTGCTGAAAGGGGTAGAGAGGTGAGATGGAAATGCTTGACCTGGTCTTTACTAGGCTTTTGCTCATTATTTTCTTTCGAGCGTTCTGCAAGTCCTTCTTCACGCATGTGGGCAGGAACAGGTTAAAAACCATGCAGACCTGCCAAAACTTTACAGATCTCTTTACTAGCTTTATTAAACCAAGCCAAAAGAAACCCTCTGTATCTTTTTTTTTTTTCCTTTTATTCCCCACCCTCTTCCACTTGATCTGCCTGTCCCCATAGGATTTTGGGTTTTTCTTTCCAGCCCACACATGTGTAAATGCCTGCTTGGTACAGGAGACAGATTTTCATAGTTCATTAGCTTGCCTTTCCAGCCCCAGCTTGTCACTACCCCCGACTCTGTGATGTGTTCAGAGCTTTGTTTGGTTGCCTGTGACCGTGTTTGGGTGAGTGCTGCAAATTTTCTGTAACGTATCTGGTAATTTACTTGAATGTAGCACTAGCTGGAAGATGGGAACGAGCCTTTGATCTCCGACATTGTGATATCAGCAGGGGAGAAAACAAAAAACACTTCAGAGTCAAGATGTGTTAAATTAGTTGGAAAGTAAATTGACAGAGAGTTGGCAACAAATACATGCTCTGAAATCGCTAACCCTTTGAGTAAAGTATGGATATTTTCCAGCAGTGGAAAACAGTTTGCCCTAAAAGCTTTTGTCTAAGGAAACTGGCTGGTAATAGCAAGAGCAAAGGCTTAACATTTCTATTCTATATCCAAGAACTTCTTTGGGGATACCACAGCATTGTCCTAAGAAAATGAAAGTTGTTAATATGGCAAGGAGCTCTTCATATCTTATTTGGAATTCTTAACTATTTATTTAGTTTTCCGCATTTCCTATTAATAGCCTATGAGGCTGCTGTTTGTGCCAAAAACTCTCCATGCCCCTCTTTTTGTAAGTCAGTTTGGTTTCCTAATTCCCTTCCCTGAGCTGCATAGTAAATGTAATGTAGTTCATTTAACAACCAAAATGTTGCAGATTGTCGACACTGTCAAATGGACTAGTACAGTACGGCTTTAAATCTCTGCAGTATTTTGATGATAGTATACGAAGTATAATCAACAAGCTACGCTGATCCAAAAAAATCCACCACCCCCCAAACCCAAACAAAAACCTGAAGTGTTTCCATCATCACCTATCAGTGAGCTGGGAATCCCGCTGCTTCTAACTTTGGAGGAATGTGTGTGTTGCTGAGGTGGTAAACGTGGCCTGGAATATAAGTTAGTAAGTTAATTTCTATATCCAGTGGCTGTTCTTGAAGTTTCTGAAATAGCTATTTAACAAGTGTGCATTTAAAACCTTTAGAATCACTTACTAGAAGCCTTCCTAGAATCCCTTTCCAGAAGCCAGCACTCTGGGCAGAGATGACACGTGGTCTAAATAACTTGTGTGCACATTTCTTCTGCACAAAATCTGACAGTGTCTTTTCAGGAGCAGTAGTGGGATGGGTAAATCCTGAATGCATTGCGACAAGGAAATGTGGAAAAAAATGGTATCGTTTAAATTTAGGCCAGGAAGCCAGAGCAGCACTGACTTGTGAATTAAGGCAGATGCGCTGGGCGTGGAGGAGAGCAGCCAGGGATGGGAGGCAGACGAAAGATCAGGAGTTATACCACTTAATCAAGCCGTTGACCCACATAGGAGTATGTAGGATATGGCCATTCTCTGCAAGTGCATGTGTGGTAGCAGTTTGTATGCTTGGTTGCTCCTCAGTCTACACGTGTTCACATTTTTTTCCAAGGATTCCTCTCTTTTTAATAAGATCCAACTCAATTATTGAACTATGGACTTCCTTCCTTAAAACCCCATGTGCCTAGATTTCCCAGTAGTCTGACTGGAATACAAATATCTGAGTAATTTTAACAGGTGACCATTTGCAGCATAATTACTGTGGTTGTTAATGATAAATAACAGGCTCAGCTTGCAAACCCCAAGAATATCTAATTTGTTTGCCTGCCTGCAATGCATTGTCTTCTGTACAGAATACAGATGATCCTTCTATTACAAGCTGTAAAAAGGGAATTATTTCAATTCATCCACCCTAGTCCTGGAAGCACTTGCAAGCTGTTTGCAGGATCAGGGCCATCATTTGCTTCTATGAGGGCAACTGGTCTTTACCAGCTTTAATGATATCCCAGTTTTGCAGAGAAGAGAAACCCGGCAGCAGCTTTCAGAAGTTTCCAGTGTTAGTGATTTTGTTTTCACCTGTAGCAAACTGGCTGGTTTTTCTCCTTCATCCCTAGCTGATGAAGGCATGTAATATTTGACCATTTTTATTTTTAAAACAATATTTTTACACTGGCTATTTAAAAATACTTTTATTTCAGAGAGAGATTTCTGCTCAGAAATGTTAGGAAAATGTCCCTTCTTTTTACGTAGGTTTTTTTTTTAAATCAATGTCACACTTTTAAGGGGATTAACGCATGACGTTTAAGCGTCTGTGTTTGGCGGTACTACTCAGCAATCAGCATAAGTTCTTCATAAGGAAAACATGATTCAGGTTGATCTTGTTTCCTTTTCATCCATTTCATTAAAAACTTATGTCAGAATACTGAAATAATGATTCACTGTCTGTACTCTTTATAATCCCAAACACGTCCTCTCTTTCCCTGTATTTCTTAAGTATAATATATAACATGGTGAAGAAACGAAGAATTATTATTACAATGAAGAAATAGCCCAGCAAAAATAGTATGGTAAAGAAAGCATCACCAGCTTACTGTTAATTTGGAGTTAGGGCATGCATCTTTTCCTACTTACGAATTCCATATTTTTGGTTGATTTGTATGGTTTGCTACCCACAAAAATAATGCAGAACTGAATAGCAGGAAATGCATTCATATAAAGCTGTCTTCTCATCTGAAATACAAAAACTATGAAGCTTGGATTTTAATGCAGATTTTATTTTCTTATAAAACCCTCCTTTAAGGTATGTCAGACATTGGAAAAAAAATATTACTAATTTTCACTGATAATTAATCTGAGTTTCTTATCACATCATAGTACTAATCTTGGTAAGCATATGCTTTTATGTATGAGACCAATACTTCAGATATCTTTGCAGTTTCCCGTTGTGTTTATTAAACTCTGTTAGCTTTTAAGCACACAAATCCTTTTTCTTTTTTTCCTCTTTTGGTTTTTTTTTTTGAGATCATGCATCTAAACAGTTGGTCAAGAAATGTAATAAAAGCTTTTGCCTTGCTTTATATCCTTTACACCATGACAGTTTATGATATTGATACTACAAATTTGCATTGGCATTACACAGCTTTGATTCTAGATGACAAGTTGACAGAAGGAGAGAGGAATTTGGTTACAACTGCATTTTTTTTAAGTATGCCAGCCAAAAAAAAAAAGAGATAGAATTCAGTTGACCATTATTGGTTTTGTTTTTCAGGGAAGGACCTTTCTTTTCTTTGATCTTTGAAAGCTTGTCTCCCCATAGATACTCTCAGCTGCCTTCTGGGGAGCTTGGAGTTGTAACTAGAGACGTCTTAAAAAAAAAGCATACAGCAAAAAAAACCAGAAAAAATATAACATAGCTTAGGATGCAAAAGCTGAGAGTTCATGTTAAACCTGCATATATCACAGAAAATGTGCCTTGCAGGAAATTTAGTCTAAAGATTTTTAGACAGTTAAATCTCAAGCATTTGTTGATACCACATTTGATATGTTGCCCGTGCCTGTGTTAGTGAATATAGTCTTTATACTATAAAGTATAAACTATATAACTGTATATATATATAATATAGTTTATATATAGTATAAACTATTTAGCTGCTGCATCTGGAGAGTTGGGCGGGGAGAAATTTAATGAAATATAACAAGGGCAAGTGTAGAGTCCTGCATCTGGGCAAGAACAACCCCAGGTATGAGTACAAGTTGGGGACAGAGCTGTTGGAGAGTGGCGTAGGGGAAAGGGACCTGGGGGTCCTAGTGGACAGCAGGATGACCATGAGCCAGCAGTGTGCCCTTGTGGCCAAGAAGGCCAATGGCATCCTGGGGTGTATTAGAAGGGGTGTGGTTAGTAGGTCAAGAGAGGTTCTCCTCCCTCTCTACTCTGCCCTGGTGAGGCCGCATCTGGAATATTGTGTCCAGTTCTGGGCCCCTCAGTTCAAGAAGGACAGGGAACTGCTAGAGAGAGTCCAGCGCAGGGCCACAGAGATGATCAAGGGGGTGGAACATCTCCCTTATGAGGAGAGGCTGAGGGAGCTGGGTCTCTTTAGCTTGGAGAAGAGGAGACTGAGGGGTGACCTCATTAATGTTTATAAATATGTAAAGGGCAAGTGTCACGAGGATGGAGCCAGGCTCTTCTCAGTGGCATCCCTTGACAGGACAAGGGGCAATGGGTGCAAGCTGGAACACAGGAGGTTCCACATAAATATGAGGAAAAACTTCTTTACGGTGAGGGTGACCGAACACTGGAACAGGCTGCCCAGAGAGGTTGTGGAGTCTCCTTCTCTGGAGACATTCAAAACCCGCCTGGACGCGTTCCTGTGTGATATGGTCTAGGTAATCCTGCTCTGTCAGGGGGATTGGACTAGATGATCTTTTGAGGTCCCTTCCAATCCCTAACATTCTGTGATTCTGTGATCTTGTTAGAGCTGCTGAACACTGAAGAACATTGGGGTGGACTCGTCAATAGAGTTGGTAATCCCACTTTGAGAACTCAAATTGTTAATACGGTGCAAGAAAGCAGTGTGCACATGCCTTTGTGGAGAGTTATACTTTGTTAAATATTCTTGATGTGTTTTGTGTTACTTGACTAAACTCCCATTGGGGGAGAACTACGTATTTAAATTCACCTTGCAGTTTGAGCTTGATCTCTTTCTGCTGCTTGATGCTCTGCTCGCAGCTTCCGGGCTTCTCCTCACCATCAAAGATATCTAAGTCTAGAATACTAATGATCTGGTGTCCATTGTAGTTGGAAAGCTTTAGAGATAGTTATGCCATTATTAATTCTAGCTCTTGTTGTTTTTTTTCCCGCCTGAAGAACATGATATTCTCCTCTTCCTTTGGTGACAGTGATTCCACTGTCCCATATGCCTCCATTGTTTAACAGTCTTCTTTTCTGTGTCATTTACATGTTCCTGGCCATGCACCCATTTTTAATAGTTCACAGAGTAAATCCACGGTCTGTATCTTTTGGGCTAAGCTGCTTTTGGTTATGGCATTACAAGCTGCCAGAACTTGGACTACTTTTGTTGGACATGTTTTGTAATGGCATAAGAGTTTTGGCATGCTGTGTTGTAGAGGCTGATTTCAGTCAGTGCTGTCTAAACACACTAGTTTTCCCATCAATTACACTGCTAAATCTTTGACAGACTCTCCCAATCTTTGGGTAAATGCTTCCCAGTTCTTCATTTTGACAGCCAAAGAAGGAGAGGGAAATGAGAACTACATTGCACAGAACGCCCAATATGGAAAGCGTGTCAAAGCTTTCTTAGCTGACTTTTTCCACAGTTAAGAAATGTATGGTGGGTTTTGGGTGTGGTACAGTCTCTTCAGATGTTTTGCATCAGAAATGTCCTAGTATTGTATCTAATTCTAATAGTAAATCTGTTATTTCTTTTAATTTTGACTTTTTAACCAAAGAGGTATTTTTTTGAAAGAAAATGAAGACAAATGTCAGTATATGTAGCACCGAGGATTTCCTTGCATTGAATCTTAGAGGTACTTATATTTCTGTCCAAGACATCTTTGAAGCAGCGCTTCAGTGAGACAGTGCAGGAAGCTTCCAGCTTCATGTGTGTGACTGTCTGCTTGATTCTTTCCTGCTCAAAAAATCAGCTGGATGCTCTGTGGAAGTGAGTGTTTAAATGTACATGAGTTGCCTCGTTGCCTGCACCTTAAACCCAACATTTTCCTAAATTACTTGACCCTTTGTGCGTGTGCTGTGCAGTTTCACCAGTGACTGTACAGTATGCACAGCCAAGATTTCTGGACATACAGTAGCTTCAGCTGGGCTACCAGATGTCCAGACATCCCTGCATTCAACATTGTAGATGTACAGGCAGTCCTCAGTCATCCACACAAAATTTCTAGGAAACCTGCGTAAAGAGGAAGTCTTATGATCTGCTATTACCCTATTTTCAGGTACACTCAGAATCCTCTCTTCTTTCATTTGTTGAATGACATCTTCTTGAATATGTTATACCTGTACTTTAGGGGTGTGTGTATGTATATTATATGTGTGTATATATGTGTGTGTATTTTTATAAGTGTATTTTGAAAAAGATGTGCACATTTATATACATATGCCTATAGGATAAGTAAAGTTGTGCTTGAAACTAGGAACTTATTATTAGCATATCCCTGTACATATTGCTCTGTGTGAATATGTACAGAATTAAATTCTATTATTAGGAATGTGATTTTATACAGATGTGATTAACATCTGAACATAGTGGTTGAAACCTTGTTCCTATTAAAATCATTAACTGTCTACCTATAGGTACTTCGGAATGGTATTTCAATGAGCATAAGTCAGTGATTCGAGGAAACAGGAAAAATAATTAGGGAAAATAAACCTGATTTATTTTATCAAGGCTATTCATTGTTAGTCCTTAAAATAAACATTATTTTGATTGGCTCACTGCAGAGTTAAGTGACCACTAAAGAGAGAAGTCAGAACTCATTTAACATACTAGTTCATTGCAGCTTTCAGTGCTGCTGTTACTTGCTTTTATGTGAACACAACAGTTAAACATAGGTAAATTAACGGAACTGGAGTTGTTTTGAAATGGTTATGCCAAGTGGAAAGAGATGGTTTCTTTTTTGGACTTGCCTGAACAGCAGTTTTTCTGGTTTTGGATGGAAACCTAGGCCTAGGTCTAACGAAGTGCAATTTAACGTAGGCTCGTGGTTCTGGTCGTTCCTTTGCATTTTGCAGCTCCCTGTGCTGTAGAGACCTGACTGCAAAAAGTACACTGCTAAATTGCCAGCTTGTGCAAAATGAAAGGTTAAGACAGTCTTCATGCCTCTCTCCTAGCTATTTGCATCAACCTTTGAGACTTCCTCACTGTCATTTGGCTAAACTGTCCCCTTTTGAGGACGGCCGAGAGGCCAGGACAGGCAGCCTGCCCAGTCCCCTGCACTGCTGTGGGGTCATCTCTCCAGGCCATGCCGTCAGGACTCCTGAGTCCCTTTGTAGCTCTTGGAAATTTGGGCTGAAGTTTGAGAGCATGTTCCCTCCTGTAAATTAATAACTTGTTATTACTTTGCTTTTCAACAACTGCAACCGAGTGGCTTTGAGATTCTTTTTTTGGCAGGGATTTTCAGCACCTCCCCCTCCTGCCCACCCTTTATTTTTCAAGAAATGTTTTCTTTGGTTTTACTTCAGGTTAAGGAATTTGTATTGTGTGCAACAGTCGCTTACAGCAAGGGAATTCTGTTTTAATCCCTGAAATATCACTGAACAGGGAAGGAGCTTGTTCTTTCAAGTTGGTGCAGGGAAGCATTAGTGATGATAAAAGGATATATTGTTTAAAAACGGCTGAGAAAAGCTACTGTCTGTATTGCTCTTTCCTGCTTTCCTTATCCATGATGGGCTTAGGAGGAGCCTTCACTCCTTCTTTGGGCATGGGGGTCTTCATTGTGGCTGCCCTGTGAGGGGTAAGGAAAAGAAGAGAGAGAGAAAAGAGGGAAAGTGAGCTGCTAGCATCCTTTTGGGAGCCTGGTTAATGGATCAGTCTTAGGGCAGAATCCTGTGATGTACAAAGAGGTTAATTAATGATCTGCACACACAGAGCTGCAGCATTAAAATAGGATTTTCTTCTCTTGATTGTCCACAGTCTTTTTTTTTTTTTTTAATTACAGGAAGGATGGCACTTCTCACTTGCTTCCTGCAGGCTTCAGTCATGCTATTAGTACCGCTTCCTAACGTATGTGCGAAAGTGGCTGCAGTCAGTAATTTAGCAACGCAGACACACACTTGTGACAATATTGAGCAACACCACAAGCATGATTTGTAATGGTAAAGAGCTAGAGGATGAACCTGAACATGCAGCACTTTTCAAATCTAAGCCTCTAGTCTTTGATTCAGACTTATGTTAGCAGAACCTGCTCATCTTTGAGTAAGTTTTGGGAAGAGGGGTTTTCACAGATATAAATTTGATCTCAAAATGGATTAAAGTCATTTAAAAGGCTGTTAGGGTTACCTCTGACCATCTAGCACCAAGCCAGTGATCACCGGAAATGAGTTCTCGTGCCCTGTGGGCTGCTGATCAGCAGAGGAATAAAAAATTAAATGGAAATTACAATCCATCTGGAAAGGATTTGTTATCACCCAGGATGGACTGGAGTCAACAAGGGATTTTATTAATTCAATTAGTAAAATCTTTTCTCTCTTCCTGATGAAAAAAAAAAAAAATATTAGATAAGGTAGCTGAAAAATAAGGTGTCAGTGATGGGATTAGAGAGGTTCCTGGAATTTTTCAGTCATTTGCTTTGAATTAAACAGAATTTGAGCTTTCTTTTGGGGCACTAGTGCTTTCCCCCTACCCCCCGCTTAGTTTCAGGCTATAGTCGTAGACTTTTTTTCTAATCAGGCCTGGCCTGTGCCCCTAATTTGGACGATGTACAGGCCACTTTTTGTAGATTCTATTCCTGGCAGTATGTTTGGGTGTTTGCTTCCATGTGCCCTTGTCAGCTGCTTCCCTGGAATTAGAGCCCTGCTCCTCCCAGGGTCCAGTCTGCCTCTCCTGCCTGCTAAATGAGAGTGGCTTGGACCTGGCTGACTGTAGTCACATGAATCTTACCAGCAGGATAAGACCCACATACTAACTTTTTAAAGCACTTGAAGTTTTGTGCTTTCTTTTTATTTTGAACTAACTCGTTATCGGCAGGCACACACCAGCCTATCTGGGAGTTGCACTAAGAAGCAGGTTTTAGGTGAAATCTGTATTCGTTCCGTCTGTAATTAAGTGATTTGTTCCAAACTCATAAATCTCTCCTCTCTCTTTCTTTTGCCACTGACTAGCTCATCCTTTCAGTTTCATGTCAGACTCTCCACTCCCTGCTCCCTTTCTAGATCAGGTTTCCTTCGTTGCCTCCTTTCTTCTTACACCTTGTGGGTTTTTTCTTTTCCTTGTGTGTTTGATTTTTCTTTTTTAAACTACTCCTTGTGTTCCTCCTAGCAGCCTCCATTTCCAGTCTTTTTGCGAAGAAACTGGCTGCCTTTGTCTCTTTGCCAAGTATCTTCTAATCACGTAAAAGCTCCTGATTTTTGTCTGGCTCCTGACCCTAGCACAATTTTGGCTCCGTTAGTTGCTTGTGGGTAAATTAGCTGGTTCTTCCTTCTCCTCGCAGTTCCTTTTCTTTATACATCGCACATGCCCCCCATCAATCACCTTGTGCCAGCCTCAGAGGCTGGCAGAAGAAGTTGGCACCTCCCGCTTCCCCCCTTCTCCTAGGGATCCCACTTTTGGACCATTCCTTTATCCCTGCCGGAAGGACTCGCGGCTTCTTTTTGTACGCTTTGTGTTCTGCAGAGCTGGCCTGCTCCCTCGCACACCTCATTTCTGCCCTTGGTGCGTCGTCCTGCCTGCAGCTGAGATGTTCCTTCCCTGCTAACTGCATTGAGCTGTGCTTAGGTGGTCTTCAGCATCTCTGCTTCTTAGTGCCTTTCACTTTTAATTGCCTGACTCTTATTTCCTGCTCTAGTTCTCCATTAAATCTCTCCTATGCCCTCACTTCTTATGAATGTTGTTCTGATTCATATATGGTCGTAAAAAAATACATTTAAGCTTCAGGTGGAAATTTGGACCCCCCCAAAAGAGAGGACTTCCATACGTGAAATATTTGGAGGGGAGAAGGTGGTAGTGCTGGTGGGAGTGGGGAGGTTAAAATGACTTTGGAAATCTCAGCCAGCTCTCCAAGACTGAGCACAGTGGTGACACTCCTGAAGACCTGTGTTGCCCTTTCGATCATCAAAAATATTTGACTCTCACTCTACCTACCTAGCATTGCGGAAGAGCTCCATCCATTGAAGAGTCCTGGCATTGCCACTGCCTTCCCATACCTTTATCCCACCCCTTTTGCAATCCTTAGCCAAGAATGACTTGTGCTTACCAATATTATCCAACCAGGGCTGAGCCTCAGGTAAGCTCTCATGACTCTGTATGCTATTTTTATATATTGCTGTTTTGAGATGAGAGAAGGAAAAAGAGTTAGGCTCATATAGGCATTCAGAGACATATGTGTCTTAATTCTTAGGAAGCACCGTTAGGATCCTTGGCGATATGCTGCAAACCCACCATCTCATAAGCCAATGTTAATGTGCTCTTTTTGACCTGTTATCCATGAATCACTGCAGTAAACACTCTCAAGGTTTGTTTACTTTTTACTCAGTCCGGGCCCACACCCTCTGTGTGGCTAGTGGAATCGGCCTTGACTCTTAAGCAGCCTGCCCGCACTCTGTGTAGCTAATTAGAAATCTGCTCTTACAGTCAGATTTTCCTTTCAGAATGTTAATTAATTTTCCAAACCTCTGTTATTTGGAGGAATGGGACCACAGTGGCAAGATAAGGAAGATCTGGCTTCTTTTCCAGCTCTGTTACACTTCTGGATTCCCATCCTCCTGCATGCCTATCAGCCCTGCTATTGCTGGGTGGGGACATGAGCCAGCCCTCAGAGAAAATCCTCCTGCCTTTCTCCTCTCCATTTGATATTCTCTGTGTTTGTGTCCCCCGCCTTAATTTTGCATTCTCTTACAATATCTAATTGATTCTTTATGAGGTCTCTGTGCTCCATTTCTTTCTGTGTAAAAATGTCAGTGCTGTTCAGCATTGTTGCTCTGTGGCACGAGTCCTTGGGGTCAGGAGACTGGCTCTGGGTTCATGTCCTCTCTCTCTCTCTCTCTCACTGCCCAAACTCCTCCAGGGCAGTCTGTGACCCCTTCTGCCCACACAACTGGGCTGCTCTGTGGGGTTTTGTGGTGTGCACTTAGAGCCGTGAGTTGGAGAAGGAAATGCCCGTAGCCTCTGTAAATTCTGCAGCATGTCATGTTGTTTCTCTCCTTCCACCTGCAAAACAGAGATAACTACTCTTAACCCATCTGTATCAGAACAGTGTTGAGAGATTTAATTAGCTGCTGTCCACAGGGCTTTGAAGGTGTGAGGTATATCTGAAATATTTGTAAAGGTATTACCAAGATTAGCCTTGCTGAGTTTTCCTCTCTTTCGTGTACAATTACCATGCAGATGTATGCAGTACGTGTGCAGATATGAAATAGTTGAGTTCTTGTGTGTCCTTAGAAAAGACATCCCATTAAAATAAAACAACACATCAAAGTGAATTAAGTCCTTCTGAAATAATCTTTCTTACTGTATGTGGTTTGGGACCAGCTGAACCCTCTGAAAAGCCAAAGCAGGGAGCGAGAGAAGGAGATGGGAAGAGAGAAAGACACTTATTTATGTGAAGTCTGTCCCTCTGTTTGACTTTGTACAGCCAGAAACTGAAAGAAAGGCTTCCCTAGTGTGTCCAAGTTTCTGGTGAATGGCTCCTTTGGGTGCGGAAGTGAGCGCTGCAGATCCTTTCAGCCAAAAGGAACAGTTAATGAGTGTTTCTCTGTTCTGCGCTGCTGGAATGAGACACATCCTTCTTTCTAGGTCACTAAGTTAATCAAGTCAAGGATTTCTGTCCATTGTCCTTCTTATCAGTCACAGCTGCATTTGCATTAGGAAGCTTTCTGTTTCTTTAAGCCTCATTCATGTACTGATAAATCCCTCTCCAAGTCTGCAGAAGCAAATGTCTAATGTGTTATATAGTCATTTCCCAACCCAAGGAAAAATAACATACAGTAGAATATGTTTAAAAGCAGATGAACGGGAAAAAATTATTGCTTTGATTTATCTCATCCTCGATGATAAAACATAGGGGCAAAACAGGTGGAAGCATATGTTTCTAATGTGTGATTTTTAGCTTGATGCTGGGTAGCATCAATATCAATGTGTACCTGAACAAACAATCTAAGGTGGGAAGTGAAATTACTCTTCTTGAATGTTTGAGTAAACATCTTATAATAAACAGCAGTAGCCATTGGCATGTATTAGATAATAAATTGGTCCTGGCAGCACATTTCCAATTCACAAGGATGACTGAAGGATAAACTTGAGACAAAATGCAAAAATGACTACCATTGTAACCAAACAGTTGCAGCGCTCACTTTTAAAAAGGTAACAGTCTGCCGATGGTTATGCTTTGGTTTCCCAACTGATTCATAGTCTTGATGTTTGGAGGCATAAGCTAAAAATGTCAATCCTATCGATTATGAGTATAGTTTTGGGCAAAATAATAAAGATTTCCTTGTCCTCTTGTGACTGCTGAAGCCCTCTCACATCCCAAAGGGGGCACCTCATTGCTTTTTTTTTCCTGTGGATCTCCTGAGTTACTGGGAGATGTCAACCTTAGTCTTCTGCCAGTAAAATTATTGCTTTTAACAGTGTAGGAAATATGGCCTTGGTCATCTTCTTACTTTCCTGTGGCCACTTGTCCTTTTTCCAAACCTTCTTTGACAATGTTGGGAAATACCTTTTGGGGAACAGCAGTTAGACATTTTTCCTTTGTAAGAGCATCATCTAGGATTCCCTGGTCAACAACTGTACTTTACCCTTCTTCACAGATTTTTCTGCAGGTTCCTTTACGGGGGGCCTCTCTTACACCTTAAGCAATGCTCTGAAGCTTGGACTTTTCCATCTTCCCTCAGCCTGGTAAGCATGTATGGGTTCAGGTCCTTTGCAGCATAGAAAGGAGTTCCTTTTGCTCCCATTTTCTTTCACTGCTCTCAGACAAGTGTTCCATTCCCCTCAGCCCTGCAGAATTTAAGTGCTGTGTCCTGGTTGTGGGGTCTCCCTCAAAAAGCAACCAAAGAAAGGTCAGCAATTCCAACAGGCAGTAGCAGGAGAAGGGTAAACCTCAGAAGTGGCTATCGCTATACCAACACAAGCAAGGTCTAAACGGTAACGGTTGTCCCAGTGGCTGCTGGATGCCCTGGTATTTCTGCAGCGGAGGAGTGCAGGGTCTTCTTGAGGAGGAGAAAAACACCCTGTAAAACTTGTCATTTCAAAATGGGGATGGTATTACAAGAGCTAAATGCATAGTGGTACACAAACTGCTCATCTTAAAAGGCATTATGATGCAGTTGGACCAACCTGAAATCTTTTTTCATTCTCATGAGTTGCTTCCTGCAAAAGGTCGAGGTTCTCTCTTGCTGAGTAGTTCTTCCTAGGCTGTGGTGCGATCAACGTCTCGTGTGCACTTGTTTTCGCATTTTAATACCCACAAATCTACTCAGCAAATCCTCTGAAATACTGTAAGTGTCCAGAATTAGGAACCAAGGAAGGGCTTTGGCTGGCCAGTGAGGTACTGAAGATCAGTAACTCTGCAGTAACTCTCAAAAATATATACATCTATTCTGAGGGACCATATAGTAATCTCAGGTTAATTTGAGGTAGTTTGTAAGCTGGTGAGAGGGATACATTACTTGGCATTTGCTGAGAGAACACTCAGCTACTGAAGAGCAACTATATATTAAGTTAAAGGTGTGAAGAAAAAGAAGCAACTCTTGGACTTACCTGGGGACTGATTCTTCTGTGCTGCAGGAACTTCTGTCATTGCAGTGACAATGTAAAACAACTCTGAATCAACACAAGATCAAAGATTTGTAAATTGTCCAGAAAACTGATTTTTCATTGAAACAAATGTTTCTGTTGAATCAGAATATTTTGCTTTTCAAAGCTACATAATCGATTTTAACAAAACCACATAAAATACATTTTAAACTGGAAAGCTTTTTCCTAAATGACTATGTGAATCAGCACATTCCCACACAACATTTTGATTTGATAGTTCATAATTTTCCAAGGGAAAACAGTCCCTCAAAAATATTTGGCTGTGACAACTATTTGGATTCAACTGCATTGGTAAGAAACAACATGGTGGTTGTCCTGTGAATGCATGTGAGTGTCTGAAGAAACATGGTAGCTCCATGGAATCTTTATTGACTGAGGCCTGCTAAGGATCTGGCTCACTAAATATGCAAGATAAATCTCAAACCTCCAGCATACTTAGTAGCCAATGACAGATGAGCTACAGATTATTTGAGTGGTTTAATTATTATCATTTGTCCACGTTAGGCTGTGGTTTCTAGAACTGCACTTTGATTAAAATTCTTTGATTAAACAGATGAGTTGACAAGACAAATGTTCCTCACAGCGCTCTGAAGCATGATACAAAATTATGAACATTTTCCTGCTTCAGTTTTCATTCCTGCTTTGTCTCCCACCCACAGCAAAGTAGATCTAGGATGAATCAATAGGGACCTAAACATCTTTTGGAGCAGTATCTTACACACAAAAGCGTAGCAGCTGTAACTGAAAGAGGGAGAGAATGGAGTTTTCTTAGTAGCTTTTGCAGAAGACCATTGTAATTTTTTAATTGGTGAAATAGTTATAGAATTTTTATCTCCCTGTTTAACATCAATAGCAAAAAAACAAAAAAAAAATCAAGCAGTGGCCTTGAAAAATACAAGCACTCAGTCTCTATGTTGTTGATGATGTTCAGGCTGCATCTGAACAAAGATGTCCCATTCCCTTCGTGTTTCTGTAATCAGGATTTGCCTGAAATGGAGGGCAATACAGAAAAAGGCAGGCAGTGTGAGAGAGGATTTGGAGTGGATGGTGAGGGAGACTCCAGCTTTGTGCCCTTGCAATTATGCTGTGAAGTAATGCGGAGGATAGTCTTAAGAGCAGATGTTTAAGGGTATATTGGCACCAGAGGAATCAAAGGCTGAATGAGATTTTCCTGACATGAGAGGGAGGCCTTTGAAAACAGCACTGGACACTGATCTGCAGCCTAGTCTGCACTGGACCATTTTGCCAATGCAGTTGGTTTAACAGCATAGGAAGAAGTTGTGCCATGCCGCTAGGACTCATAATTTGAGCACAGACCTATTAGCAAAAAATTTGTTTTGCCAGAGTAACGGGTTTTACAGAGAGGATGAGGAAAGCTCTGCCAGCAAAAGTCCTCTCTTATCAGCCTCATTTACTTGACGGTGTTGTTGAGTTGGTTTAGTTTGGATATGGCTATGCCAAAAAGAGGTTTGCATGAAGCAAGCATTATTTTTATTAAACACAAATACTAAACAAGATTCATCATCATTTGTGATACTCTTAACAGAGACAGTTAAATCAGTTTGCTGACTTTGCTCCCTGTGCAGACCTTGGGCAGAGGCTGGCTTCTCCATACAAGGTCCTCTCCTTCAGATGGCACAAGGGTCCTGGATGCTTCCCTGATTTCAGAGCATAATTTCGAGCATCAAGGCTATTGCAGAGTCTGCACACTAGACTGTGAACTCATCAGGTCAGAGGTTGTGTTTCAAAACCAGGGGGGACTTTGGTCCACCAGTGGAGGTCTCTCATTGGACTGACATAGTAAAAATAATCATCCTTGTTGGAAACAGTGAGGTAATGAGAAATCTGGTCAGATTTGGTAAGTATACAGCTCTAATAAAGTAACATAGTGATGTCAGACCACCAGTGCTGCTGAGCAAATGTGCCATATGGCCCATTATTTACTTTTTCCTCCTAAAATTTATGGGTGAAGGTTCACCAAACAGGAGCAAAGAGCTTTCATTTTGTTGTGAGTGCTTGTCTGCTGTTTCACTTGATGTAACAAGTTCCAGGTGAACAGGCAAAAAGACTTTCACTCCCATGGTTTTTTTAGATGCAACCAGGTTTTAACACTTACATCATCACAAGTGCTGACCATTTATCACATCCAAGAGTGTCCCATTTAAAAGGGAATAAAAACCTAAAGCAGCGTATGACCCAGTTTCTTAGCACTAGGCATCCTGATACTTCTTAGCACGAAGGTAATGGCAGGGGCAAAACCACAGTGGGTTTGATTCACTGCAATGTTCCAGTGCTGGGAGACTGGAATAACTGCCAAAATCGATACTGCTATTCCAGTGTACAATCAGAGCCTTGCCAGGGTGAATTTCTTTCCTTGGAAACAAAGTGGGCATGGATTTACTCACCTAGTTGGTAGTCCTCTTAATTTTACTTGTGTGAGTAACTGTTCTTGGCAGGGGTGTAATAGAGTCTATACTTGTGGCCTGGAGAAATTTATTACGCTTTTTCTGTAGAGCTATCTGCCTTTTGTGTTTTTTTCTCCTATTTCCAGTGGAGACTGCCTTGTTTGTCACAGGTCGTCCCACACCACTGCAGCTCACCAGGGAAACGGCAATAATTCAACTACTTGCATATGGATGTCGGGCTTTTTTCTCACTGGTTTTGTGGCATGACTGATGTTACTTTGCTTTGTTTGACGGCAGCGGTTAAGAGGGCAGGATGAGTAAAGCTACGGATTGCATGAGATGTAAATGTACCTTGGCTCTTTAGGTGTTAATACCATTCCAGGAGCAGCATGGGAGTGCTTCAAAGTGGAGCAAAAGGAAAGCAGGGAGGAAGGAGGAGCAGGGAAGGCAGTCTAGAGCAAGGTCAAAACACCAGTAGCTGCCCCTGGCAGCTTTTGGCGGCCTCATCAGAAGTGAAGAACAGATCTTGAAAATACTATCCCTAGATGGCAGAAGATGCTGAAAGTTGCTGGAGCAACAGCAGGATGTTTACTTCCTTGTTGTAATTTCCATTTCATTTTTTGCTGGTGAAGAGAAGACATCTATTGTCTCCTATACAAATGGGAGTTACTCATGTGCTATAGTGGAGCTGTGAGGGTCTCTGAGCTGTCTTTCCAAAGCATTCACTGGCACTAAATCATCTTTACAAATAGATATATACAAGAAGAGAAAGGGATGAGGCTGGATGTGATTTGTTAGAGACACCAAGGAAAAAGTCCCACTATGTGATTCTCTGCGTCACAGGGTTGAGAACGGATCTCTCTGAAGTTAATGTAAGTTAGTCACATGATGTTCAAAGAGGAGAGAGACCCAGGGTTTTGCTTTGGTAGACACATCAGGTCCTGAAAGGACCATGCCATGGTGGTGCATCCATGCTCCAGCTGAGTTAGAAATTGCACGCGTAAGCCTCAAGGGTCACTCCACCAAGCTCTCCATGCACCAGGTGGGACACATGAAGGCTGCAGTTATGGGTGCTTGAATGGAAGGGAGAGGAAGAAAAATGGTAGCATCCTGAGGTGAAAAGGGTGGTCCTAGAGCATTTTAGCCCACTTTCTTTTTTTTCATCTTCCATCCCTAGCATAATTTGGCGTTAACTAAAGTTGTAATTTTAGATTTGTGCAATTTACTCCTGCTTGGAGATGCGTGTTGGTGTTTTAATGTGCCTTATTCAATTTTATCATAAGTCAATTAGGAGCAGGTAGAAACTAAACTGATTCTGTCACTCTTAACCAGGGGTTTGTATCACCTTAACTAAATTAGTTTAATTAAATCAAACACTACTGCATTCCTCAAACGGTCTCCCAGAAAGGTGCCTGTGCTTGCGCATACGTGTATGCAGAAGGTGCATGCATGCTAAATGTGTGTGCCACCACATGCAAGCAAGCAACTTTCTAAATATCAACCTGCGTATCTGTCTGGGCATTTATAGGTTGCCAATTACTCCGATATCATGTCTAATGGAGAGATATAAATCACCCTATAAATTCAGCTCACTGCTTTGGCAGCTTTGCTGACAGACTAGTAAACAATTTCTATGCAGAGTGTGATTTTCTAGTTTAGGAATGAAGCCTCTTAGATTAGAACTCAGCTTTTTAGTGAGAAATGTCTAAAACGTTTCCATAACCTATTTACATATGAATACAAACATTACAGGCTTTATATTAACAGCCCTTGTTGTTGCTCATTACTATGCATAGAAAAAGACATCAGCATTTTTAGTAGCATCTACAAAATTATAAATATGTGATAGAGTAATTACTGATTTGGAAATCCAAATTATATTAAAATGATTGTAGCATCTGTGTCTCCAAAAACCTCTCTATTTCTCAATTCTAATCTTTCATTGCTTAGGCAATAAACATGAGTCTGATGTCTGTTTACACAGTTCTTTATGAATCCCACTCCCACCTTGAAATTGAAAAAGAAAGTGTAGGAAGGAGAGGTTTGATATCAAGGTATCTGAAATTGGTCCACACTCTTTCTCTCACCTGTTCTTTACCCCACACCCTCAAAAATATTAGAATTGATGGTAGCTCTTGCAGATTTATCTTAAGCAACCAGGAGCTGCTAGGAAGATCATGCTGGAGCTGATGAGATTTTTGCCCTCATCACAGAATCACAGAATGTTAGGGATTGGAAGGGACCTTGAAAGATCATCTAGTCCAATCCCCCTGCCGGAGCAGGATTCCCTAGATCATATCACACAGGAACGCGTCCAGGTGGGTTTTGAATGTCTCCAGAGAAGGAAACTCCACAACCTCTCTGGGCAGTCTGTTCCAGTGTTCGGTCACCCTCACCGTAAAGAAGTTTTTCCTCATATTTATGTGGAACCTCCTGTGTTCCAGCTTGCACCCATTGCCCCTTGTCCTGTCAAGGGTTGTCACTGAGAAGAGCCTGGCTCCATCCTCATGACACTTGCCCTTTACATATTTATAAACATTAATGAGGTCACCCCTCAGTCTCCTCTTCTCTAAGCTAAAGAGACCCAGCTCCCTCAGCCTCTCCTCATAAGGGAGATGTTCCACTCCCTTAATCATCTTCGTGGCTCTGCGCTGGACTCTCTCTAGCAGTTCCCTGTCCTTCTTGAACTGAGGGGCCCAGAACTCGACACAATATTCCAGATGCGGCCTCACCAGGGCAGAGTAGAGGGGGAGGAGAACCTCTCGTGACCTGCTAACCACACCCCTTCTAATACACCCCAGGATGCCATTGGCCTTCTTGGCCACAAGGGCACACTGCTGGCTCATGGTCATCCTGTTGTCCACTAGGACCCCCAGGTCCCTTTCCCCTACGCTGCTCTCCAACAGGTCTGCCCCCAACTTGTACTCATACATGGGGTTGTTCTTGCCCAGATGCAGGACTCTACACTTGCCCTTGTTATATTTCATTAAATTTCTCCCTGCCCAACTCTCCAGCCTGTCCAGGTCTCTCTGAATGGCTGCGCAGCCTTCCGTTGTGTCAGCCACTCCTCCCAGTTTTGTGTCATCAGCGAACTTGCTGACAGTGCACTCTAATCCCTCATCCAAGTCATTAATGAATATATTGAATAGTACTGGTCCCAGTACCGACCCTTGAGGGACTCCACTAGATACAGGCCTCCAACTGGACTCGGTCCCATTGACCACCACTCTCTGGCTTCGTTCCTTCAGCCAGTTCACAATCCACCTCACTACCCGATCATCCAGACCACACTTCCTCAGTTTAGCTGCAAGGATGCTGTGGGAGACCATGTCAAACGCTTTACTGAAATCGAGATAGACCACATCCACAGCTTTACCATCATCTATCCACCGGGTTACGTCCTCATAAAAGGCTATCAAGTTGGTTGAGCATGACTTCCCCTTGGTGAAGCCATGCTGAGTGCCCCTAATGATCCCCCTATCCTTGATGTGTCTAGAGACAGCACCAAGGACAAGTTGTTCCATCACCTTTCCGGGGATGGAGGTGAGGCTGACCGGTCTATAGTTCCCCGGGTCCTCCTTCTTGCCCTTTTTGAAGACTGGAGTGACATTCGCTTTCCTCCAGTCCTCAGGCACCTCTCCCGTTGCCCACGACTTAGCAAAGATGATGGAGAGTGGCCTAGCAATGACTTCCACCAGCTCCCTCAGCACCCGCGGGTGCATCCCATCAGGGCCCATGGATTTATGGATGTCCAGGTTGCTTAATTGGTCCCTGACCCAGCCCTCATCTACCAAGACAGATTCCTCCTCTATCCTGACTTCTTCTGGGGCCGTAGGGGTCCGGGGCTCCTCAGGACAGCCTCCAGCAGTATAGACAGAGGCAAAGAAGGCATTCAGTAACTCCGCCTTCTTTTTATCCTCTGTCTCCAGGGCCCCCACCTCATTCATCAGTGGGCCTACATTGCCTCTAGTGTTGGCTTTACCTGCAATGTATTTGAAGAAGCCCTTTCTGTTGTCCTTGACCTCTCTTGCAAGGTTTAATTCCAAGGAGGCCTTAGCTTTCCTAGTTGCCTCCCTACATCCTCTGACAACAGACTTATATTCCTCCCAAGTGGCCAGCCCCTCCTTCCATGATCTGTACACCCTCTTCTTCCATTTGAGTTTGCCCAGCAGTTCCCTGTTTAACCATGCAGGTCTCCTGGTACCCTTCCTTGACTTCCTACCTGTTGGGATGCTCTGATCTTGAGCTCTGAAGAAGCAGTCCTTGAATGCTAACCAACTCTCTTGGGCCCCCTTACCTTCTAGTACCCTGTCCCATGGGATTTCCCCTAGCAATTGCTTGAAAAGGCCAAAGTTGGCCCTCCTGAAGTCCAGGGTTGCGATTCTGCTAGCTATTCTGTTCCTGCCACATGTGATCCTGAACTCTACCATCTCATGGTCACTACAACCAAGGCTGCCCTCAACCTTCACCTCTTCAACCAGACCCTCCTTGTTGGTAAGGATAAGATCCAGCAGCACTCCTCTCCTAGTTGGCTCATCCACCATTTGCATCAGAAAGTTATCATCAATGCACTGGAGGAACCTCCTGGACTGAGGATGGCTGGCTGAGTAGGCCTCCCAGCAAATATCAGGGTAGTTGAAATCCCCCACAACAACCAGACCCTGTAATTGCGAGACTGCTCTCAGCTGCCTGTAGAAGGCCTCATCACCCTCCTCATCCTGATCCGGTGGCCTGTAATAGACACCCACAACAGTATCACCCCTGCCAGCCTGCCCCTTAATTCGCACCCACAAACTCTCAACTCGCTCCTGATCCGCCCCTGGACAGAACTCAATACATTCTAGCTGCTCACTCACATACAGAGCAACTCCACCACCTCTCCTTAGCGGCCTGTCTTTCCTGAACAGGACATAGCCATCCATGACCACATTCCAGTCATGCGAGGCGTCCCACCAAGTCTCTGTAATTGCCACTAGATCATAGCCCCCCTACCGAACACGGATTTCCAACTCCTCCTGTTTATTCCCCATGCTGCGCGCATTGGTGTACAGGCATTTCATGGTAAAAACTGCCAAAGAAGTTGCCAAAGAAGTTCCTTCCAAGAACTGATCCTTTATGCTTTTTACTGCAGACTGGCTTGAGTCACAGAACCACAGAATCAACCAGGTTGGAAGAGACCTCTGGGATCACGGAGTCCAACCATTGCCCTCACACCACCATGTCAACTAGACCATGGCATTAAGTGCCATGTCCAGTCTTTTCTTAAACACATCCAGAGATGGTGACTCCACCACCTCCCTGGGCAGCCCGTTCCAATGTCTAATGACCCTTTCTGAGAAGAAATTCTTCCTGATGTCCAACCTGGACCTCCCCTGGCAAAGCTTGAGGCTATGTCCTCTTGTCCTATCGCTAGTTGCCTGGGACAAAAGGCCGACTCCCACTCCACTACAACCTCCCTTCAGGTAGTTGTAGACTGCAATAAGGTCACCTCTGAGCCTCCTCTCCTCCAGGCTAAACAACCCCAGCTCCCTCAGCCGTTCCTCGTACGTCATAACCTCCAGACCCTTCACCAGCTTGGTCACCCTCCTCTGGACTCGCTCCAACACCTCAACATCTTTCTTGAAGTGCGGGGCCCAGAACTGGACACAGTATTCAAGGTGCGGCCTCACCAGTGCCAAGTACAGAGGGACGATCACTTCCCTAGACCGGCTGGCTACACTATTCTTAATAGAGGCCAGGATGCCATTGGCCTTCTTGGCCACCTGGGCACACTGCTGGCTCATGTTTAGCCGGCTGTCGATCAACACCCCCAGGTCTCTTTCCCCCTGGCTGCTTTCTAACGACTCTTCCCCCAGCCTGTAGAGCTACATGGGGTTGTTGTGGCCAAAGTGTAAGACCCAGCACTTGTTCTTGTTGAACCTCATGCCGTTGGTCTCGGCCCATCTAACCTGTCCAGACCCCTCTGTAGGGCCTTCCTACCCTCCAGCAGATCGACACTCCCACCCAGCTTGGTGTCATCTGCAAATTTGCTGAGGGTGCACTCAATCCCTGCGTCTAGATCATCTCTAAAGATATTGAACAGCGCCGGCCCCAGAACTGAGCCCTGGGGAACACCGCTAGTGACTGACCACCAGTTGGACTTTGCCCCATTCACCACCACTCTCTGGGCTCGGCCATCCAGCCAGTTTTTAACCCATCGAAGAGTCCACCCATCCAAGCCCCGGGCAGCCAGTTTGTCTAGGAGGATGCTGTGGGAGACAGTGTCGAATGCCTTACTGAAATCTAGATAGACTACATCCACAGCCCTGCCCTCATCTACTAAGCAGGTCACTTGGTCATAGAAGGAGATCAGGTTGGTCAAGCAGGACCTGCATTTCATGAATCCATGTTGGCTGGCCCCGAAGCCCCAATTGTTCTGCATGTGCTGTGTAATGGCACTCAGGATGATCTCTTGCATCACTTTGCCTGGCACCGAGGTCAGGCTGACAGGCCTATAGTTCCCTGGATCATCCTTCCGACCCTTCTTGTAGATGGATGTTACATTTTGTAACATGTAGATGGATGCTAATTTCCAGTCAGCTGGAACTTCTCCAGTTAACCAGGACTGCTGGTAGATAATAGAGAGTGATTTGCCAAGTTCATCTGCCAGTTCCTTCATTACTCTGGGGTGAATCCCATCCAGGCCCATAGCCTTGTGTGTGTCCAACTGGCACAGCAGGTCACTAACCGTCTCCTCCTGGATTATGGGAGGTTCACACAGCCCCCTGTCCCTAACTTCAGGCTCTGGGGGCCGAGTCTCGTGAGGACAACCGGTCTTGACATTAAAGACCGAGGCAAAGAAGGCATTGAGCACCTCTGCCTTTTTCTCATCCCCTGACACTACACTACCCTCCTCATTCAGCAAATGGTGGAGGCTCTCCTTGACCCTCCTTTTGCTGTTGATGTATTTGTAGAAACCTTTGGTTGTGAAGCTCCTGTAAGGCAAAGAAGCACTTGATGTGCGTCATGGCATGAGTGAATGAAACTCAAGCCTTACTGTGGTGACTGCAAAGTAGAAACCAGGGACAAATTCTGATGCCCTTCATTGCAACGATGCTTAACTTCGGGAGGAGACCCTGTAGGTCTCAGCAGGTTTGGTAGCAGATTTCATATGTCAGTAAGTAGTAATAAAAGTAATATATTTTTTTTATCTGTGGCTCTCAAAAGACTTTACAGGGAAGTCACTATAATGCTTCTCATTTCGCAGAAGAGCAGAGGTGCCTCCCTGCAAAGGTCACTGCCTCGCAGAAGAAATCACAGTTGAGGCCCCTTTGCCACTCCCTATCTGGTCTTCTGGCCAGTGGAAGACACTGCCCAAAGGAATTTATTACTGGCTTATTCAACTGTAGTCATTTGTAGCTGCGTCTCCTTCCAGGTTTTTTAGTCCTGGACTTAAATTCCGATCTGGGGAAGTCAATGGGAGACAATTTGCTTGGAAATAATGCGGTCACTAGATACCGCGGGTGCTGATGTTGTGGGTGCTCTGATAAGCTGAGCAGGGATTGATAGTGTCATGCTGACCTTTAAGAAGGTCTTTGAGAACAGGTCCATGTTTTTCACCTTGTCTGATGATGGGGAGTGAACGCTTCTTCTGAAGTGGTGCTTTTTCTCTGGCATGCATTCCGCAGTTTTAGCTGAGCCATCCGTGTTTCCCTTCTTGGCTTTAATTATGGCACTGCCTCTAGTTTTCATCTCTCTTTACACCTGCTTACACCACACAGAGACTTAAAGGCCTGTATATGCATAGTAACTTCTGCAAGATGAAATGCTGCTGTATAAATAAAACATTCATCACACCTGTAAGGGAGGTTTGAATAAAATCCCACATAGTTTTACTGCATGAGCAATGGAAGATTGGAAATGACAAATGGGTTGACAAACGGTGTGCGGTGCATAAATAGCATTATTTATTTACTCAGTCATCTTGGAGTAAGTGAGATGAGGCTCACTGGCTTTTTGAGAGAGTTGTCAGAGTATTTGTAAAGGCAGAGGCCACAGGATCAAGCCTGAGCCCCTGGCACTAGCAGGTAGGTAGCCATTAGCTGGAAAACTGAAGTGTCTCTTTCCCAGGCTGTGTGGTTGCAGGGAGCGACAGATAGGATGAGGCTGACTGGGACAGAGAAAAATTTCCTAGTTGGTCAATATTTTAGGGTTTGCCTGTCAATCTGTTCACACTAAACTGTTTCTCAGCACTGTCCATATGCCTGTACTGGCTAATTCAGTATACTGAGGGGCACTGGCTATTTATACACAACGCTTCAAAAAGCACAGAGTGATATGAATGCTGTTAAAGTCACCGATGACATAAGGAAAAGCCTCATCTTCTCAACTTTTGAAAAATAATTGACTTTCCATAGATGTACTGAGAAAAAGAAGGAATAATTTGGATGCCACCTGTGACTTAACAAGCTAGTCTTGTTTACACTAACAAAGAAAATAAAATGCTGTCAGTCACCTATTATTTTTACTGCCTTCAAGGTTAACAGTAGTGAGTATATGGAGAGTTTCTTTAACCCCGAAGCTGAGTTGAGATGTCCTCACACCTGACTGCTTACTTTCCAGCACCTGAGATACCATCCACCACTGCTCCTCATTACAGCCATTCTGCAAAATGGACTATCAAAGTATTGGAGGACTTTAAGTCGCTACAATTTTAATGGCATTATATGGAACTGAATGTATAATTTTTTCCATTGCTGTTCTTGCGTATGCATTAATTGGTCAAATATTCACCAAGCCAGATAGATAGCAGCAGAACCTGCCTGATACTTTATTCTAGCAGTCCAGCATACACTAGAAAGCTAGGATGCCATTTTCAGCCCCTACCAAAACGCTTCCTCAATGATGCAGAAAAAGTGGAGCCCATTGCAAAGAGAGAGGTTGGACTTCACCACCATAAGGGCGTTCTGCTAGAGGCACTAAGGGTTTACGGCCATCCATGGAATTAAATCCAGCTCTTTCAGATCCTGAACAAAATCTGTGGTGCTGAACTACTGTAGAGAGCAGGAACAAAGTAGGTGCAAGGGACAAGGCATCATCAGACCAGTATACTCAGCGCTAATGGTCTTG
This sequence comes from Nyctibius grandis, assembly GCF_013368605.1. NCBI lineage: Eukaryota > Metazoa > Chordata > Aves > Nyctibiiformes > Nyctibiidae > Nyctibius > Nyctibius grandis. The sequence continues at coordinate 65,964,056 of NC_090663.1, read as the reverse complement.
ATGGGGTGCAGGACTTCAGAGCTTCTTATGATTTTTAAGCCTGGGAGGTGTCATGGTGTTATTAACAATTTCTGTGAGTTGTTGAGCTGATGCAAGGGCCCCTGTGTTATGAGGCTGGGGGAATCCCTTCTTGGTGGCCCCAGAGGAGTGCAGCTGTCACCTCTGCACCCATGTCTTTGTCTCCTTGAGAGAATAGGGGGCTTTATCTATATCAATGTCAACAGGGCACACGTGGAATTGGACGTGGCTTCATGGTCTCAAGCATCCAGCACAGAGTTCAGTACGACTAAAAGCCAGCTGGCAAGTTACCCCTTTGCTGGGAAACATGGCAGGAGCCAGCGTGTGTTCAGAAGTCATTTTCTGGACATGGTGCCAGTGCTGAAGAGCTTCCTGGCCACAGTTTCAGCTCAGCAAGGGACACTTTTGGGGTTTTCTTCCTCATGAAGAAATTTTCCCATGACGTCACTAAAGTTTCCGGGGTTTGACTGAGCATCCATGGTCAGTTCAATGAAAGTCCAGAGCGTCTGGGCAGCTGGTGAGTGTTTTTTTCCAGCTGTTTGCAGTTTAAGAGCTTGCTTTTGTTACTTGTACAAGACTGGGGACAGATTTTCTCCTCAAAACTGGATCTTTGGGTAAGCCAGAGCAGGGGAGCTCTTTGTGTGAGGGCAGAAGAGGAGGGCAAGGTGAGCATTTTAGGGAGGAGAGTGGTGAGGATGTGGCGCGTGGCTGATAATCCTGTAGAGAAGTTGGGCACAGTTACAACAGATGAGTGTAGCCGAGTGTGGGTCACATGTATGGGGTGGTCCTTGTTATTAACAATGTTTTAAAATCTTAATATTCAAGGGAGCCTTTGGGCAGATGGTTTGGGGAGTCTGGTGACATGAACTGGTGAAACTTTGTGTGTATTTTCTTAATGCAGGAGTATGCTTGATTGTACACTCCTGCTACCCAGCTCAGACCCTGTTAATGGTCAGTGGTGCCTGTAAATGACTGTTCACCCACTGAATTCACTGGGGCGTGGATCAGGCCCATGCAGAAGAGCAACTATATGGCCAGCAGTATGTGGGGTTTTTTTTCCAGGAACAGGTTGCTTTTTGCTTCTTGCAATGAAATGAGTAGTTGACGCCTTCCTCCTGGCAGGGCTGAAATACTCATGACCTAGCTGATGATGTGGTTGAGAGTAGACCATGTTGCAGAGTTCAGTAGGTCTCATAGTGTAACAGGGTAGATACCAGAGGCTACGGTCCTCTCCACCTTGGTGGTCACTAGCAGAGTGAGCTAGCCCGCCTCGAGGAGCATTAATGCATAGAAATACCCTGTATCTTCTTATCTCTCACATGCAACAAGGAGGAATGGGATAGTGGGAGCCACGCTCTCTTGGGAAACCCCGCTTCGAAAGCTTCACATGACTGTAGCAGTGCAGCTCCTCATCATAAAATGGAGGATTTTATTTGCTTTTATTAAGTAACAGAAGCTTAATTAAGTTTCTCCTGAATGTAATAAAGCGATACAGCCAAATGTAGGTCAGTCCCAAGTAATTGTTTCACTGCTTTAGCAGCTATTTAACTGATGCTTAAGTGTTAAATAAGAATGTTGAAATTTTTTAAAATTTTTTTCTTTTTTAAAGGGGCTAAGTGGTCTTTTTCTCAGGGGACTGTGAAGTTAGCTTTGGCCCTTTGAACCTAATTAATCAATGGCAAGGCTCTCCAAGTGCTGGCTGTGGAATGCGCTTTAATTGCTCACTTGTGCAGTCATTTGTTTTGTTTAACCTGCAATGGATTAAACTCCATTATAAAGGTCCTTGCTTCTGTCGTAGAACAACTCCAGTCATGCAACAGCAGGCTATCTACTCGATTCCTGACCCCCCCGGGGACGTGGCAGGGAGAAAGGGAAGGATGACTCTCCCTGGTCCCATCACCACATAGCCTGGACCCGCTGGCGTTTTCATGGGTCCCCCCCCCAGCCCCCCTCGCTGTCAGTAAGCTTCCCAGGGCTGCACTCTTGGCAAGGGGAATATCATTAGCTGTTAATATAAACCAAGATTTCTCCAGATATCTCCCTTGCTTTCTTTCATTAAATGTGAAACTTTAGAGACAGAAACTTTAATGATTTTCTGTGCGTGTGCGTGTATGTAATGCTGTATGCTCCGCTGGGACCCCTCTGGCATCCCACGTCTCTGAACAGCTGTCAGGCAGCTCAGATTCTTTTCCAAACTGCCAGTCTCCAAAAATATTTCCTCCTCTTCTCAAGTATGGAATTTTGCCCCTGAGTCAGAGGGTCTGTGCAAAGTGGTGGCAGGATTCGGTGACAAAGTTAAGGCTGCCAAAACATTAGGGCCAGAAATAAGATCTTTTATAACAGTTGGGGCCGGGGGGGGGGGGGGGGGGGGGGGGGAGGGGAGGACCAGGACTGTGAATTTCCAATTTACAGTGGGACTCTGCTTTCGCTTCCAGCCCCAGTGAATTGTTTTGAGGCAGTATGTTTCTTGTAATGCTTGCCATTAACAGTCAGAAGAAAGCTAGATTATTTTAAGATGTTTCAAAAAGAGATGTTAAAATTTATCTTCCTTTTTATTAGATCCACTGCACTAAGGCACCCAGTGGCTTTAGAAATGTAAGTAATGAAAGGCAGAGAACAAATGTGAACTATAGAAGTGATTTATGGAGACATCTGATGTATTTATGCTGCATCTTTACCCTTTCATCCATCTCCCTGGACTTCAGCTAGTATGTCTGAGCAGCAACAGTCACATATTTTAAAGTTGACTTGCCAGAGACATGCTCCGTGCTTTGGAATGTGGATTTCCCAGTTTCTGCCCCACCTAAGGCTCCCGTGCAATCCCGGGCAGGTGGGTGTTTTTCCACAGAGCTATCTGGGTTGGATTACCAAAGCAGTTAGGCACTCCGTGACACAGCCTGCTGCCTGAAAAATGCTTAATATCTGTCAGTTTCACGGCTGTCCGTGAGAACTGAGGAGTCTCAGGCCATGCTCAAACAGCTGAGCCTTTTTGTAGCTCCTCCAAGAAGAACCAAGTTCTTTAGAAAAATTCAGCTCTGGAGGGAGGCAGCCTTTCTGGAAAACTTGGCCTTTGAGTTTCGCTTCCTCAAAGGAAGCTTTCTTACATACAGCACATTTAATTCTGTGAGCACAGCATTAGGCAGGCTCTATAGTGTGAAATAGCCAATCCTCTGCTAACAAAGTATTTTCAGCATCTTCAGAAAGAAGACTTGAGGTTTTTGCAGAAGCTCTGTTGCTCTGTTCATACCAGTTGTTGTCCAACAGATGTTCAGAGGCCATTTTCCTATCAGACTTTTTCTCAGAATAGTATCTTTAGCCAAATCTATATGTATTTTAACCATATATTTTAAAGGCAGTAAGGTATGTAATGAGCAAGTAGTGTCCCTTTCAGGATGGTGACCAGATAGGGCAGGGCAGGAGAAGATCTGGTGGGCATATACAGCTGAAAACTGAGAGAGAGAGATGTGCTGAAAACTGCCCCGAGGAGGACAAGTGAGGAAGGAATAGGGTGGTGGGAGTACAGGGGCATGTGATCCCTGGCTTCCCCCAGGTTAGTGCTGAGCACAACATGAGAAAGCCTCGTTAGAGCTGCTGGACAGATGTTCTCAAAAATGCTTCCTTCCATCCTCTCCCATGTTGCTGCATGCAGCCACAGAAAGTTCAGTGCTATGTTTAGACATTGCGAGGAACATCACAATGGCGGTTTCAAATAATATATCTAAGATTAGGCTTTTCTTTTTCTTTCTTTTTTTTCCTTACCATTTGCTTCCATATATGCTTTGGCTGGGCAACGCTGGAGTGGGAAGTGTATGAAGGTTTTGTGACACTGTGCTTTCTCTTGAGCTTAGAATCAAAGTGCAGGCTGCCTTTATTCGAGCTTTGGGCTAAATATCCAAGAGGCAGAGTTGGCTACATTGGAATAAAATTTTTAAAAAGTCCCTTTTGAATATCAAAAACATATTTAGTTCATTTCAGGATTATTTTTTGAGAAAGTTTGGTTTATTTCTGATTATTATTTGTACTGCTTTAATGCCTGAGACACAGACAGGGGCCAAGACTCCTTTTCACAAGGTGCTGTACGAAATCAGACACCATTAACAGACGCTGTATTAATAGCATACGATCCTGGCAGGCTGTTTGTTTTACTCACTAATATTATCTTTTTTGTCTGAACTGATTTAACCATGATTTTAAAGGCATAACCTGTCATATGTTGATCCTACGTCTCGGTTGGGAAGCTTCCCCCACTTAAGGCTGAGGGGCGATTGCTTCCTTACCTAAGATCTATGGACCTTTACTTAAAAATCACCTCGGTATCATGCCATTGGCAAGAGTGATGAAGAGAGAGGTTGCTCTGGGTTTTAGAAACAGTGCTGCATGGATGCTTTCAGTTCACTCCTGAGTTCATCAGGGAGTTGTCCAGCTTTGACCTCCCACGCTGTTTGGACATATTCATTTTTGTTTCATTCGGTCATTCAATTATTATGTCAAATTTGAGATGGAGGGCAGTACAAATTATTTTGGCCCAAAAACTTTCTTTAACCCTATTCACAGAGGTGAAAGGCTAATATATTAAACCTGCCAGCCCACGAATACAGATTACTTTAGACTGTTTAGAGACAATATTCTCTAATCTCAGTTTTTCCTTTTGCAGGAATCAGTCAGTGGCTGGGACAGGGACATTTAGTGGTTACAGTAAATGGCAGCATTGTGGTTATTACGGGCTGTGTAATTCCTTGTACTTCGAGCAAACGTGACAGTTAGTGAAGGAGGATGCAGTGGAAGTAATACCAGATTTTCCGTTTAACAACAGGAAAAAGTATCTTTTTTTTATTATTTTTTGTTAATATATTTAAAAGGTTTCTAAATGTTCGCGTTCAGATTTGCTTTTTGCTCAGCCAGTGCTGAGCAGCAGGTTTGTACCTCGCAGTGCTACAGGGCTGCAGCGCCTTGGTGTCCGGCACAGCATTGGCTCCCTGTGCTGTGGACTCGCTGGATAGGTAGGTAATGGTAGACCGAGGGTCTGAACACGCTTCAGAGCTGTTGTAGAGAAAATAATCTTGTGCCACTTGCTCTGGCTATCCCAGCTCTGGGTAGCTGCACTAAGAAGAAAGAATGGGCTTTAACTCACATTGACTTGTGTTAAAATGGAGATGAAGACAAAGTAATGTGGAACACCAGCTGAAATTCAGCCCAGACCTCCTCTAGCCTTTACTTTGACCTCCTAACCCAAATTAAAAGCCAGATTGTTTTCTGTTCACAGTTATTTTAACTAGTGTTAACTCTGGCTAAAGCCTATTATTGGTTGGTTTGTTTTAGGTGTTTACTCTCCTCCAGATATCCTGTCAATGTTTTGTAAAGTGGATTTTTATTAGGGTGCTACAGAAGTTTATGGAGTTGGAAGAAGTAGAGTACCTGTAAAAAAGCAAATGTAATTCTTTAAAAGATGAGCTTTGCAGCGGTTTCATTTTCAGCCCTATGGACCTGTATCCAATAAAAGACGTTATCCTACACTGCAAACCTGGCCTTGCTTGTGTTCTCAGGTCCTTGCAGCTGGAGCAACACCATGACTGCTTTAGATGTGCTTGGTGCAGATCTGTTTTCCATGCTGACTTAAACCTTTTGTCCAAATATACCCAATGGCTTGTACAGGTCGTCATTTTGTCATTCTTGCGCTAATGATATGTTTTTCTTCCAACAGGCTTGCGTTCAGGTTACCTGTTGCCTCAGGGATGCTGTAGCCAGGCACGTTAGCAGAAGGCACTTAGCAGGTTTTCCTGGTGGGGTACACATTCGTTGCCTCTGGGGATTTCACCTCCCCTCCTCACTGTGTTAATTGCAAAAAGATGGGATAGAAGGAAGTCCAAGGAAACTATATAGTGTAAGAGACATTACATGGTGAAGCACAGAGGAAAAAGCTTTCATTGCTTGGGGGGACCCTCCTTTGGAGGGTGATGACAAGCCAGGGTGTCCCCGCTGGCAGGTCCTGCCCCAGACCCTCAGCTTCTCGAGCTGGGGAGTCTCTGGCAGTGGAGCAGATGCACCATGTGCAGGGGTGCCCCAAATTGCCGTTAAATCTGTTAAATCTTGTGAATTTGCTGGTAAATGCTTCTTGTTAAATTTTAAGGGCCTTATCAATGAGTTGAAACAGCATAATTACTTTTTCTTTTTTCTTTTTTCTTTTTTTTCCCTATGTAAAACTGGTATTTAAATTATTTCCAGGACCTGTTTTACATCTTGCTCTCAGTCTCTCCGTAATATATCAAGGTAGTCCCCTCGGTGACCTTCACAGCTCGGATTTGGTTTGACTCTGCAGGATTTTTCTGCTATTTGGCTGGCTGGGATTTTGGTGGTTTGTTTTTCTTCAGTTTTGTTTTGCTCAATATAAAATAATAATCAGAGGAAAGAAATGGGTTGAGGCTATAGAAAGAGGACTCTTTTTTCCCATCAAACATCGTAAGATTTTACAATACCATAGCAGTTTAAATGTATCTCACTGGCGTATCTCCACAAAGGCACTTGGTGAGGCTGCAGTTAGAATGCTTTGCCTCTCCTTGTATTAGTTTGGTCACATAAGAAGCAGCCTATCTGACAGCTTTAGCACCTGGATAGATAATTAAAACCCGTCAATAAAACAACAAAATGCAGTGTGTAGTGGGACTCGTCTGTGCTAGCATTAAACACCGCAGGTAATTATATCGCAGCAGAGGTTGGAAAGCCAGCTTCTCTGTGCTCTGAAAGATCAATAAAAAGGCCCATTCATAATGAAAAAAATGTTAGAGAAACTGGATTTTCATCTCCCTGTCATTAGATCCTTTGCTTTTAAGGCTTTGCAGAGGCAGAAAAAGATTCTGTTGAGGAATTCTTTGTTTCTGGAAGCTAAACAGGCGGAGGATTTAACTTTGCTTTTGTGCAGCGCATTATTGAAAGCAAATGTGGTGAACCAAAGGCTTTTCTCAGGGCTTGCGGTTCTGTTCTCCCCTCTCCACACTCCGCTGCCTTCCTCCTCTGCTTGCCTTTTTTTTTTTTCTCTTTTTCCACTTATTTGCAAGCCATCACGTTAACTTCACTTATGAGTGAAATTTCTCTTTGCTTCCTGTTTACTTTCTCCAGGGTGTTATTTTTATTTTCTTTTCTTTTTCTCTTGGCCCTTCCTAAAGGGTTGATTTGGAAATACCACATATTGACAGAGGAGAACACACTCTTGGCTGACTTATTTGCTGTGACAGCCTCTTTCTTAAAGCAGTCATCCAGAGAGGAGATTTTTTCTGTTCCACAAAAGGAAAAGGATGTCTTGCAGCGTTGCCATGAAGGATAATGAATTAAGTCTGTCTCTTACTGTAAAACCATTAGAAAAGTATAATAGACCTTGAGAAAGAGGTTTAGATATTGATGTCTTGGCCATATTAGCATACCTAGGCACATGATGGCTGCCTTATCTTTGCACAAAGAAATAACATCTATGTAAAGTAGATGCTTCAGTTGAGGAGAGAGGGAAAGAGTATCTTTGTTTTTTGGTGACCAGTGCTCGTGAACACAGGTGAGCTGGTTTGGTCAGCACACGTGAGCATCAAGAATCCCTTGTTATAAGTTGCTGTAGGTGGAGGGTAGCACCAGCTACGAGCAGGGTTTGTTAGCATCAGCGAGGGATGGATATGGCAGCTCAGTGCTTTCCATATAAATCCAAGTTCATGGTCACGTAGCCTGAAATTTTGCAGTCTTCAGGGCATTTAAGAGCCTAGCTCTGGACTCTGATGGTCTGATTGTGGATTCAGAGGGAGCAGGTGGCTTCTCCATTTGTAGTGGTTTCCAGTACACCCTGTTCACAGGAGCTCCTGGCCGCAGTGTCACAGAAAGTGTTGCTCCATCTCAGAAGGGCTTGTCTCTAGAGGATAAGGACAAGGAGAAAGAGGGTTGTGCTGGGGATGAAATGGATGTTTGAGCCTCTAGGCTTGTTGTGGACCTATGCATGGAATTCTGGTTGCTCTTCTTCTGGTGTCCCTGTCACGACAGGTGCCTCCCCCCGTGGTTTTGGCACCCGTTTTTCTTATCTGGGGCAAATGGTCCCCACCTGGATGGGGAGCTTGAGGACTTACTGGTATTGCGCCTGCAATGATTAATGCTGAAAGGCTTTTGTTTGGGATTGATCTTTTATTTTGTGCTGCCTTTGCATTTTTGTTCTGGCAAACATATCGCCCCAGACATGTCTAGCCTGATGCTGTTGACATGTCTGTGCTATTAAAATTTCTGGAAAGGCCTAAAATAAACATCACCTGCCAAACTATTATTTTTTCCTTTCTTTCTCTTTTGGTAAATATGTCAACAATCTCAGCACTGGAAAAAATCAAAGATGTCAGAGCAGGAATAAGCAGCTGTTTATGTCTTAAAGTGTTTCTGCCTCACTATCACAAGATGACCTTGTCATTTAAAAATCATAAAAAAGTTGCCAGGGAGAAGGAATGGAAGTTTGCTGAAGGGAAATGAAGTTTTGGTGGTGTTTTGTTTTTTTTTTTTTTAAGTCTGAACCGAGAGTTGCAAGCATAGTTGGGCCCTGCAGCTGGTTCTGAACTCAAATGCTTCCTTCAGTCCCACTGCTATAAATGCAAAACAAATACCACATGAATTATTATTACTGTTTCACACTAAAACTCTTGAAAGTCATTTTCCACTGGAACTGGGAGAAATTCTGCAAAAATAATCCATGTTTTCTGTTACAGTGTATGTGTTACATTGGATTGACACCTCTCTTTTAGGAGAAATATTTTTCCACATCTGAAAGACAAAACAGGTACCTTAATCAGTAGCTGGAAAGAAGGCATAAAGAACCTCTTTTTTTCTTTTTTTTTTTCCTTGTGACTGGGACAATTACACTTTTCCCAGTGTAAAAGTAAAATGGAAAAAAAAAGGTAATTTTTCCTCTCCAAAACATGTATGTGAATAAGGTGAACTTCTGTTTATGAGATGCTGGGTACTTAAAGGATGCTGAGTACCTTGGACTGATTTTTAGGATGCTTTGGGGTATTCTCTTTTCCTGAACATATAGGAATGTCTGTTGCCATCAGTCTCTCAAGTTGGGGTGAAAATGCAGATCTTGGGTTATGCTTTGGTTTCTGATCTCCCGGTTGGTCTTGGTAGGCATCTGCACATTGGCAAAGTGGATATGAGATACTGGCCTTTTCATTGAGCACACTGCACCCATGCAAGTGTGTACAGAGGAACGCGGGCACTGGTCACATTTTCCATATCTTGCAAAATGAAAAATGCAGCCAGCTTTTTGCCTTGTTAGCCTGAATGCTGTGGCAGCATGGTGAGTTATTTCTGGTGAGCTGTGTGGACACTCTTGGTCCAGGCAAACTGTCCACAAATCCCAGCAGCAATTACAGAGGTGGCCCGAGACATGCAGGGTCTCTGAGAAGCAGTCTCTATCTTAACGTGCCCACCTTGCACTTCAGGAAGCAACAGGGAGAGAGGAATGATTTTAGGTAGAAATAAGGGCTTCAAAATAAAATAAACAAACCCCAAACAGCAGGATGGCTATAAATTCCTTGTCAGATTTCAGGATAAATGGCAATAAGGGGAACTAAAACCACTTGAGGGGCTCCTTTAATTCTTTCGTGTCTCTGGAACGTAAGCCTTAAAATGTTGTACGCACTAATAAAATGGAAGCTGCTTTTTTAATAGGCATAAAATTGTCAGTTTGGTCCCCCAAATTCACAGATTCCTGCCACAGTTCTCTTGTTTACTAGGTGTCAGAGCATGTGAAGAATGAGAAAATACCCCGAGAGGCCAGGGTTCGCTTAGGAGAGTTGCAGCATAAGGGCAATGCAGGAGAAAGAGAAGTAGTTTCATTTGAAGCAACTGATGAATCAGTGCTAGAAATAAGAGGCGCTTGTCAAAAGGTGGTGATGAGAGGTATTGATGGGTGTAAAAAAGGTGACTGTAGTTTTCTGGAGTACAGTTATGCTAGAGCCAGCAATGCAAATGGTTCCTGCCCTGTTGGAGGGGAATCTAGCAAGATGTAGACTTGCCATTTCTAGCGTAAAGCTAAGGGATCTGCGTAGTGTTTCTGCAATTGCCCTATAGAAGAGACAGATTTATACTCGAGTTGATGCAGTGCTGATTCTCACTGTGAATTGTAACTCCAGTAGTTAGTAAAGAGGGAGAAAGAGAAGAGAAGAGAAGAGAAGAGAAGAGAAGAGAAGAGAAGAGAAGAGAAGAGGAAAGCCAAAATAAAACCAAGAGATCCTTTTTGCATTGACTGGAAAGGTCAATACCCAGCACTGAGCCTCATGACTCGTAGGAGTTTGGAGCGAGTATTGCTAAGACCAAAGCACCAAGAAGTCCCAAGATTCAATGTGTAATCCCGTGATTTACAAAGAAGAGCTTGTGGGCTGGTTTGCTGGGAATGGAGTAAGGCATGATTACATGGGTTTTTTTCCCTCCCTTTTCAAGGCTGCAGATGCATCTTCTTTTACAGGTCTCCCTTTCTATATCTTTTCATGTGTGTCACTTACTGTCACCAGGGCCTTTAATCTGGAAAGAAATATGACAAAATTGAAGGGACCAAGAAGCTGTTGTCAAAGTGGGGAAAAAAGCATGAGCAAAAGCACAGCAACCAGAGCTTTAATGATGAGTGTTTTTTACCTCTTTCTCCCTTTAAAATTTTTATAGCCTGATGTCTGACAGTAATAGCTGGTTGAGCAGGTACTAGTTTTTGTCTAAGGTTTTTAGTCCACATTGCCCTCATCCCTTAAATGTGCTGGAATTGGGAACCTGTGTGTTTCAGTCTGGGGTGATAAAAGGAAACTCAAAATGCCAAGTGCCAGACACAGTTTTGCTGGCCATATGAAATGAGTATGAAAAAGAGAGGAGGCTGAGTTTTTCTGGTTTTGGTGGTGGTTTTTTTTATGAGCCCTTTTTTGCAAATTGTGTGAGGTACGGACACCACATAGTATTGGAGCTTTTATTTGGGTGTTTTCCATTTGTTTTTCTGTTGTTTCCTCCCTCAAGGTGGCATTGACAATTTGATCTCGCTTTCTTTTGAAGTTTCTGTGCTTGGTAGGCTCAGTGCTTTGCCATCCCCCAATCCAGGGATATGCAAGGGGGCTTCGGGACTTGCTAGAGTTGGGGGGGAAAGCTCATACCAGAACCCTGTGTTCCCCACTCAACCCCTTGTATCATGGTGCTTTTACTCTCTTTGGTGATATCCCAGAAGGCAGCACACATTTGGGGAGGTTACAGATGGAGTTCACAGACTTCGGCTTCCAAACCAAGTTTTGAAATAGTGGTTATGAACGTGGAGCTTTCTAGGTTGCACGTTTTCACTTCTGTTTTTTGTGTCAAAGTTCTTGCATAAAAAAGAAATGGCCGCAAGGAAATGCTTGGCCATTCACAGCAAACGCTTCCTTACAGAAAGAAAGCACCTGCAGATGAACACTAAATGTGTCTGTTCCTCCCCCCACTTCCAATTCCTCATAGTTTTGGATCCTGACTCATGATTTTGAAACATCTCTTTGATCCATTGCTCTTACTGTATGTAACATGGCCAGGGCTGTCTCTACAGCCAGAGAGACTATTGATTAGGCCAGTGCAATTCCTTTTTGAAAAGCACATTGAGCCCAGTAAAGGACTTTTGTTGAAAGAGAAGTTTTGGATGATGTTCAAAGCCTCTCCTGGAAGACTGCCCACTCGCTCAGTCTAAGCTACCTGTGATATCCCAGCCAAGCCACCTGTCTGTAAGTAGCAAGGGTGAGGACAACAAAGTTATCCTTTTTGTTAATAAAATTGTTTTTCTATGTGTATGATAAAACTAGTCACTTGCTGTGATAGCTGTCGTCTTTCAACTATAAAACATGAGAACATCCAGCCCTCTGGATTATCTGTTATCCAGCAAAACAACCCGGTGAGCAAGCGTACCAGCTCTTATTAATCTTTCCATAACATTAAAGAAATTATGGAGCTTAAGGCAGTCACTAATGAATCAATTTTAATTTATGGGCTCAAATAAAATCCTCATTAAGGCTGACAAACTATAGCCTCAGGTAAACATGAAGTATTTCCACTGAAGACCTAAAGGAGTCCTGCGCTGGATGTTGTGGCTTCTGCCAGAAGAGCAGGAGGGTCAGAGGTCCCGTGTCACATCAGAGGAGGCAGCATCTTAGAGAAAGTAAATGCAGTGGTCTAGCCCTTAGGAAGTCTCTTTCTGGCATTCAAAAGCATAAAAATCAAAGACTAATTATCTCTCTCTCTCTTCCCGCCCCCCCCCCCCCCCCCCCCCCCCCTTAAAACAAACAAGCAGAGGATTTTTCTCCATAGAATGCTGTTTGCTGTGTGTTTTTGCATCCCCAAAATACACAAAAGTTGTACATAGAGGTGCTTGTACCACGAAAGCAGAGGCTCTCATTAACCTGAGAGATGTTTGCTGCAGCAGGCAGGGTCACTTCCTTCTCTATGCAGTTGTATGGCAAGATCTTCAGTGAGAACAACTTTCTCTTTTGGAAAAAATACATTATCTCAGGAGATGCATCCATGCTGGGCAGAATGATTGAATAAAACTTAGCCATTTATAACTAATGCATGTTGACTGTATACAAAAAACTACTATTTTGGGTTTAAGACAGCTTATTTGGTGATTTTTTCTTTTCCACTCAAGTGTTGATGTTTCTAGTGTTTGCTTTACATTAAACAGCATTATTCAAGATGACTGTTGTTGTAGAAACACTTTATAAATATATTAAAATGTATTTGTTATGCCTGCTATAAAATATACAATGATTATTTTTTCCACAAATGTTGGTTTAGTCTTTGCATTTCATTTGATGGAGATGCTGCTAAGGTTACTTGAGGTCACTGTGATGGAGTTTGGGTTTCAAGAATTAGAGGACTACGTACCTGTAATAATTTTTTTTAAATCTTCCTCTTGGTTTGGTTTTAAAGAAACAGCTTCTGGTGCTGTAAGAACTGCTTGGAGGGGAAGGGGTTGTGCCACCATGCCTCTTCTCTTTTGGCAATAAGCTGATGAAGACATCGGTGTTTACCATCAGCCTTTGCACGCACTTTGGCGAGCTTCCCCAGCTGATGCTGAAGTCCTGGCCTCTGCATCTTCACTCCTGTTGATGCTGGAGGGGCTGCTCAACCTCTTGACCTGTCCTTTTGTCTGGACTGTTTTCTAACTCTCTTTTTTCTTGCTTTTCAGATGCAGTAATCGGACCCAATGTGCAGTTGTTGCTGGCCCTGATGTGTTTCCAGACCCTTGCCCTGGGACGTACAAGTACCTGGAAGTGCAGTACGAATGTGTCCCTTACAGTATGTATCTCGATAAATTTGCATTTTTTCTTTAATAGGGATCTGATTGATTGTGGAGACTGGGCTAGCCTTGAGCTTGTCTCTTGTTGCCCCAGGGCCAGTAAACGCTCAGTGACAAACCACATGCATCATATGAGACTGAGCTGATAAGATACGAAAAATTGTCCTCTGTGCAAGGTTTGTGCTTAGGTTAAAAATATCATAATAGTGCCCCATGTTTTCCTTGTTGTACAGTGTAAAAGTGACATATCACCTTTTGGAAAAAACTTGGGAAGCCCCGTTAGTGAAAGCAGACCAGAAGAATGAAGCACTATTGCTAGCTTATAGCTTCTCTTTCCAGAGTTTTATGCTTGTAATTGTATAGCAGTGCGCTTTGACTGATCCATGTCCATGTAACCGGTGACATTTGGTAATTACTTTAAATACAGTATTGTATTGCCGAGGAGGTAGAAAGCTGTTTTGGGAAATTTCATGTTTGATGATAGAAAATACTAATTTATAAGCTTCCAAAGTTATGAAGGCAAATTACAAGCAAGCCATTTAGCCTGGATTTTTGAGGGTGGAAAGACAGTCATCTGGGATTACAGCAATATGCGCTGAACAGGAAGTGTCAGAGCTACAAAAAGTTAAGCGTACCTCAGAATTTGCTTTCTGTAGAAACCGAATTTGTTAGACGCAGTTATGGTCCTACTGTCAAAAATGGCATATCTCAAAAAAGAAATAACAACAGTAATACTAGGAGAGCAGTTTTTATTAGCAGTCATAAAGGGTTGAGCGGTGAATAAAAGCACTATTTCTAGGTTTTCAGTTTGAGTAGGCCAAAGCTCATAGCACACCTCTCAAAGTAATAAAGCAGGTACAGGCTTTCGAGCCACAGAGTTGTACTGAGAGAGCAGCAGGAGACTTCAGTTTGCTGAAACCCAGGATTTGGCTCAAGGACTAAGAGTATCTTCATTGCCTCGAGCACAGGCTGCAGGCGAGCAAACGTTGCTGAGAAATGACAGACATGCCGTCCGGAGGGGAAGCAAGAACTTACAGCCCCTTGGGTGGTCCCCGTCCCTCGTGCAAGAGGTGGCCGCCTGCCTGCCGGCACGATGTGGAAAGGCTGTGCAGGGTTTTGCTTGTGAAACCTCAAGGTGAGGGATGCAGCTAAGACCACCTCTCTGAGCAAAGGGGACCCTGTCTGCTGAGGGACTCTGTCTCTATGCTGGTGGGGGGCTTGACGTGTCCATATTTGATTTTTCTAAACAAAAATGTGAAGCTTCTAAATGCAGTGGTGGAATATTTTTTATGAGGTGAGCTATTAAACCCATGGAAAGAGTGACATCAGTGACTTAGGGTCTGCCTTAGCAAGCTCATACCAAATTAAGTTTGGAGTTATTCCACTCTAAATGAGGTCTTTCATTTTACAAATGACACTGTGCATGGGGAGGGCGAGGGGAGATCGGTTTCTGCTTATCATAGCAGATTGTATTTCTTTGTGATTTGTGATTTGCATGGGGTATGCAGTTCTCTCCTGAGACTGGGCTGCTAAAGCAATAGTCATTACCTAGTACCCCTCCGTAGCCTTTGTTGCATATAAAACAAAAAGGAATAGTGGTGCCTTGTGAGAAAGGTAATATGTGAATATTATGCCCCGAGGTGTTAATTGGCCCTGTGTACAAGATGTAAAATAATGCTTATGAGAGGTTGCTCAGTACCAAATGTACAGTGGGGATTGAGTATGTTTTAATGATCTGAATGTGGGGAGGAAAACGATAATAAGACATGCTGCCTTTGCAATTAAGTTAGTAGCTTTGATGACTGTTTCCTCCGTTTGTTTGTGAATCAAATATATTGCCTCTGCGAGTAGAGTTATAGGGAGGAAACAAGGGGCGAGCACGTTGTAAAATAGGATCTTATCTCCTGGGCTGCTTGTTCTGCGTTGCCCACGTGCTTCAGCCCCTCTAGCTGAATTTGGGCTGTTTCACATCCTTTCATGTCCAGCTTTCTTAGCATCACTACCCACCCCCAGTCACCTTGCATGGTGTTTTGCTGGAGGAGGGGAGTGGGCTCTGTGGGCTCCACAGCACTGCTCACTGCTGGGGAAAACCCTTCCTTGGCTGCTGACATTTCCTCAGTGGCTTCGTGCACCGAGCCCTTGGTGAATGGTGGTGTCTGCCATATGGCCGTCTCCTAAAGAAACACAGCAGTTGCATAACAAAGGAATTAATATTTCAGCAGGCACTTGTACTTGCGTGCAATTCCAGCTTGCTTCATCTGGTTGGATGGGTTACTCCTTACGGTTTCAAATTATTCCTTATGGACGGAGAGAGACAGTTTACCCAAGTGCTGGCTCAGCAGCAGAGTGGAGCGCATGTGCGTCTCAAGAGAGGAGCGTTTAGGAGTCATCTTTAACAGATGTTGTTAGGATTGACCTTAGGCGCTTATACTCAATGTAGTGCTAGTGTATACGCTCCCTCGGAGGAAAATTATGGAAGATTTAAAACTCCATTGGGTGGCCTGCTCCTCTTGCGATTTTATTTATTTATTTATTTATTAACTCTTCCACCAGTAACTGGTATCATTTTCAAGAGGAAAGCATCCCCCTTTCCTCGCAGGAGGAGGAAAAACAAACCTCTTCTAACTTCAGTAGCTCATATATTTTAAAATGTCCTTTATATTACCCTCCGCACCGCATTCCTGTGTGTTCACTAGAGATATCCCTGACAAGGAGAGTTTCATGAGGCTGCAGTTACTCTCAACATGTGGGGAAGATAACAGACGATTACACAGATAGCCCAGTCCTCTCCTCATTTTCCTGATCCTGTGGTCAGTTTATGTGATGGCAGATGCCGTCTACAAAAATGGACAGTCATTCCAAGGACCTCTGGACGTTTTTTGTTGCCCTCTGACAATGAAAAGCAAGTGAAAAGTAGGTGATTTCAGCAGGTGAAAAGATAACAGGCCTAATTTGACAGGCTTCAGTGGCATCAGTTGTCCTGTTTTTCCAGTATCAGAAAAAGTCACCAAATTAATTTTGTCTTTCTCAAAGCAGACCTTGGCACGTGGTGTTTATTTCTCTGACACCTGCTTTAAATACTGCCCCTTTTTTTCCGAAATACTGAAATTACCACTCCAGTTTTCTTAAATTGAATTTTCTTTTAATTATTACTGACCAAGAGAGCTTTTCCATGGTTTTCTATTAAATATGTACTACTGCAGCATGCAGTTTGCCGTTGCCAGAGCTGTGGACACATGACACGTAACAGAGAGATGTCTGAAATTGCATTTTAGTCCGTATTACACTGTGTGTAAGTATGAGAAACCTCACTTTGCGAGGGTGCCTTTGATCCAGTACTCTGTTTTTGTTTCCTAGTGCCTCCCTTCCCTCTCCCCTTCTCCCTTTATGGGGCAGTTTTACAGGGCAGTAATGGGAACAGCAGTGGCGGAGGCGGTTTTGTGAAGCGAGGTTAACACTCTCATTGCAGAAACACTTCAGTATCTTCCTCTGGTGCTTGTACAGTCTTGTTGTCATGGTGCCAGTACATCTAGGAGTGTAATTTTTCTTATTTCATGTTTGTACTGTGCTAAGGGACTTACCATTTTACTCAAGAGCCAGTGCAGAAAGCAGATGAGTGATTTATCCAATGCTGTACACAAGACTAGTGACAAGCAAGAGAGTCCAATTTTTCAAGACCAGTGGTGATGGGAGAGCTGCTTAGTTGTCAATGTGAGCAGCCAGATTTTCTATTCATAATCTCATAAATCTGAACCAACTTGTTGGGTTTTCCCTGTGCAAATACAGCCTTTGTATGCACGTAACACATCCCAGCTCAAACAATCCATGTTTTAGTAGTCCTGCATGTATTTCTGACATGGATGAAGAGAAAGAATGACCCACTTGAGGCTGATAAGCCTCCTTCCCTTTACTCTCCTGAGCATGCGTGCTCCGTGGAAGCGGTGTTGCCCTGCATGGGTGACACCGCAAGTGAGAACAGGGGGAGATTTTCCAACGTGTGAGCAACTATCTCCCACTCGCTTTGACTGAAATTTAGGGGTTATCTGCATTTAGATTTTATTTTGCTTTTGAAAAAAAAACAAGTTGAAAGCACAGAGGTATTTTGGAGTGCCTTTTTTCTGTTTATTTTCCCCTAGAGACAACCGTTCAGGCTCCTGAGGATCCAACATGGTGTTGGAAAGAGGATTTAGCTAGCTAAGTCAAATTTACCTTCAGTTTTTCCTGAGCTCTCAGTTCCTTAGATTCTAGGTTTTGGAGTTCACAGAATAATTTTTGCACTGTTGTCCTTCAGAAACAGTCTTTTCTAATAGAGAATTGGAAAATGTAAGGTATAGGGCAGGACAGAGTGGAAAAAAGGTGGGGGCACAACGAGGACAAGCCCATTGCTGCATTGATGGAAAGGATGGCAGCAGCAGGAAGGAGCGAGACTGGGCCACGGGCATGGCATATCCCACTGTGATGATAACGTGCCTTGCACCCAGGCGACAAGTCTTCCATCAGCTTTTAATACTGGGGACATCTATTCAGAGGGCTGTTTCCTGCAAGGGAAGAATGTTCGTGGCTTCTGAGGAAGGATGAATTGTCCTTCCTTTCCGTTCTTCTGGATAAACAGGCTAATAAATGTTACGAAGGCACCAAATATCTTTGGTGGTTACAGAGATTTTCCTGCTTCTTTAATGCTAACAAGGGGAAGGAGAACAACACTTGAACGTGGTTCATCTTTTCTTTTCTTAAGACTTTTTTTCTTTTTAAACATGGAACCTGAAATCACATTTCCCAATTGCTGCATTGATGGAAGGAAAGGTCATTTCTTTGCTAGAAATATTCCTTTTATTGCTGACAGAAGAGTAGATGGGCTCACATATCAATAAAAGTGAGGGATAGTAACTGTGATGTGGGAACAGAATTCAATAAAGTTTTATTGTATCACAAGTGGACTGAAGTGCATTTAAAAACATTAAATGAAGGCTCACAATATCTGCTCCACTGGACCTTAGGGCCAGCGAATAGACAGATAATTGAATAATGACATTTTTAAGAGAATACAAGCACTAGAAAGCAAACTGATATTTTCATTGCTCAAAGATTGCTGGTGGAAAGGGAAAGAGGGGGAAGAAGCTGGCAGAAAATTGCAATATGAAAACAATTTAATGAGACCACTTTTCCAAGAATACGGTTCTTAATTATTTCTGGAGTGCTGTAAGACCATTGTGTGGCCTCCAGGCTTTCCCTGTGTGCATTTTCTTGCAGCCTTCCCTATCAGCTGAGAAGCAGTGTTTGGCCACCAAGAGCAGTGCTGTGTTTTGTTAAACAAATAGACTTGCGGTTTCTCCAGTTTTCTTTCACTCTGTGTTTTTGTGTGTTTTTTTTTTTTCTTTTCCCAAGAGAACTTGGCCCCCTGGGGTCCACCTGTGAAAATGGCAAGCATTCCCAAGGGGTTAAACTGGACTGTTGGTGCTTTGATCAGTAATGAGTGAATTCCCCCATGAAGCCAGGCATCCTTTGTTATATTTAGTTAAATAAATGTTTTGTGTGCATGGGCTAGGAACAATAATTTTAAAAAAAAACAACAAACCAACAAAAAAACACTAGACCTAACTGCCCATTATGATTATTTCTGAGCAAAGAATCTTTACTTTGTATCCTGCTGACAAATTGCCTTTCTTCCAAGGCATACAATTTCCTGTGCATTGCAGCCAAAAAAACACTTTTTTGTATTTGATGAAATTCCCAGCTTTGCTTGTTTGTTCTTTATCTGTGGAGGCAGAAACAAAGGACGTGTTACCTCCCCTATCAGTCTCCTTTCACCGTGTGTTTCTGGTGAGAGTGCACCTATACAACAGCCAGTTGGAAAGCACCCTTAATTAAAATAACCTGATATTACAGGGCTTTGCAAACCTGGAGGCTGAGCTATCCGCATAGGTGTGTGCATAGTTTTCAAAAAGGGGAGGAAAACTAAGTGCTGAGAGCTGGAGGAAATAAAGGTGTTTGAAAACTTGAAAGTAGCCTGAGATGAGGGGAAAAGGACATTTTTGTGAGACACAGTAAAATATATGACAATGTGGTTCATTTTTAAATCTGAGATGAGTTTGGTTTAAATTAAAGGAACAAGGTGATTTCATGTGTGTGTGCCTGTAATGCGTACTGGTTTAAAGGTCTGCTGTCAGCAGGAGCACTATGGATTTTCTTGTGAGGAGAAGTTACATAAATGTTAGGCAATTTCCATAGCACGAAGGCCACCACTACCTGCTCCATCTATAATTTTCAGCATGCTTCTGTAATCTCAGTCCTTTCCTCTAGGTTGTGTGAGACTTATTCATGTCTCCCACTTGTACCAGTATGAGCCCTTGGGTGAAAAGTAATCTCTTCTTTTCACTGTTTCTCCTGAGTATTTAGCTGATCACCTCCTGAACTAGCTCACCACTCCCCAGTCCTAGGCTTAAAATATTGAAATTCCTCTATTCACTGATGCATTCAGTCTTTACACCACGCATTGGTTCTGAAAATCATATCTCCACTCACGACAGGCTGTGCTCCCATGTATATTTGAGTCGCATGTGCTATCTTTATCAGAAAAGTCACCACAGCGCTTTAGCTTAATTGTATTATATCTGAGGTGCTGCAGGGGAAAAGAGTTGGAATCTTATAGCCTGGGCACCTATGAACTTGTCAGCTAATCATGGGGTGCACATTTGCTGTCAGAGTCAGTAAGGACATAATTTGATGGACATGTATTAATACCACTTAGAAAAATAACTTGGTAGCTTACCAGCTGAACAGGTTGTTATGGAAGAGTCATTGCAGTGACTAAGTGTAACTTCAGTCATATGAATGTCTGAGAGTCACTTCTCTGCCCATCGTATTTTAAAATTGCACTCCTAGTTAATCATGGAAGTGAGGTAAACCTTAAAATGAAGCCTGACATTTAAGCTGGATATCTACAAACTTCATAGCTGTTGAAGATCTTGCACTCAAGCACAATGAAAATCAAAGTGTTGCAGGAGGTGGCAGGGGAGAGTTTAATTTGCTCGCAAGTAAACAGAAGGATGCCCTACACCCCTGTATATTCCATTTTCTCAGTCCTATTATAAAAATTTCATTACCTCCAGACTTGTCATTTTCACTCCAAAGAAAAATACTTTTTTGCGACATTACAAAATGGCTTTTTTTAACTGAAGGCTGAACTAACCCATTACATGATGAACTATGAGTGGAGCAGCCAGCAACATGCTCTACTGACAGGCGTCTGAATGGCATGGCGTATTGGGCTACACAAGGTACAAATTAAACACCCATGGTCTGAACACCAAAGCTTAGGACGAGAAAGGTATATTTTTATTTACTTATTTTTTGAGGCAAATTCAGAACTTCGTTTTCCGTTGATTTGGAAAACACTGAGCATCTTTTGGAGATGTTGAAAACATTGAACATAGGTGAGAGAAACAGCAGGAATGGCATGTTCTGGTGTGAAAGTTTGGGTATTCTGATGATAGATGTAATTAAGGAGGAGATTAGTTTTTTCCCTTCCAATTAATACTTTAGTAGGTGGAAAGTTAAATGGATACTGGTGACAAATTTGCAAGAGTAAAATTCACAGACTGAAGGGAATGGGGGAGCATGGAAAGCATGACACTAGTTTAATGTTGATTTTTTATTAGATTTCTTTTTTAAGCAAGTACAGCTGGGAGAAGGTTTCTTTCTTTAGAGAATATAAAAAGGTTTCTGTAGTAGAGCAAGAGAGGCAAAATTCACATCTCTATCCCCACCAGCACCTCGTGCTCACAAAGTTTGCAATGTGGAGATCCAGACTTCAATGAAGTCAAAGACTTTATCATAGATATGTTTTGTGTTTCTCACATTTGATGTTTTTTCTTGATGTAGAGCCCCATCAATTCTCCCTAGGGCCTCTAAAATTGGTTTATTATGGAAGCTGAATGTGGAAAACTGTGATGAGTAGTGTAACATCTCACATTATGAAGACTATGAATATAAGGGTGTAACTTACTTCCTTGTGTGGCTTCTCTGCACCATTTATTCCTTTCCAATCTTGTCCCACAGCAGCTGAATTTCTAGTGAGAAAGTGTTTGGTTTGAGTTTAGCCATTTAAACTAAAAGTTGCTTAAAATCTTTCTGTTGCCTGAATGCCTTTGGCCTTTGAGTCTGAATCAAAGGTCATTAAATCACAGGGAAACTTCCTTCAGTGTCAGCAAACTTTGGGTCATGTTCCTGGTGACCTGAGGCTATCTGAAGTCATTAGCTTTTTTTGAGAAATTAGTCTTTGTCACACCCATTTCTAGCATAGTAAATAACTGATACTGTCTCAGCTAAAATGGAAATTGTAACCAATATGGGGCAGAAAGAAGAATGAAATTCTGTATTGATAAGATTCAATCCTCCCATCTTGGTAGCTGATGGTTCCACATCCAAAAAGTGGAGCATATTTCTAATGTCTGAGATAGATTTGTGTTTGCTTAACAAAGATGTTGACAAAACATAGCAGCCTGACCCCTGCAAACATGCTTGTCTGGAGTACCAACGGGAAGAAACCACTGGCTTTAGGTCGTTTGTACCAAGCTGTATTTTTCATCTCTTTCTGACAGGTCTACTACTAGATACTTGCCACCAATTTGCTGTCTAAACATGACCCCATACTTCCCAATTGTCTTGGAACAATTCTGTTGTCATTAAGAGGAATATATTTATTTCCATCTTTAATAACCTGTTGTCTAAATTGCACTATTGTGCCAAGCACCTTCTGGAGACATTGATATGGATTTCATACATTTTATAACAGATCTTCATGGAGATAATGTTTATTTTTACAGATTTTTTCCTGTTATCCTTTCATTTCTCTCTCAAGAAGGATTGCAAAGGTTTCTTTCATTGGTGCAAGCAGTGTAAAGAGATTAAGACCATCCTTGCCAGGTGCTATTATAAATCCACAAAAGAAATGAAATACATTTATTGGTTCTTATTCTGGCCAATGAGGAGAACAGAATATGTGTATGCAGTGGTTAAGTTGAGGATTGAAGTTCATTTCTTCTAGCACATGAGGCAGGAGGAAGGAGGGGGAAGTTTGAGTGTATTAAGGCAAATCCCTTTGGTGTCTGAAATACAAAAACGCATCTTTCTAGATCTAAAAATACAACTTTGTTGAGTTCCTTTATAATAAAAGGGCTCCCAGGAAGAGAGCCAAATGCATCTGAATGTATTACTTTTTTCCTCATTTCCTCTGCTTTCCTTGCTAACAATGTTTCCAGTTGACTTTTAATAACAATATAAGCCTGCATGAAACCACAGTAGTTGTATGTCCCTCAAACTCTGGCAAAGGAGACAGAAACAAAGACTGCATAGCATTTGATTTTGGTTAGCTTCTTTCTCTGTTTCCAAGAAGAATTAAATGGGAGGAGGATTTGTGGGAGGCTAAGGCAAAGGGGCCTTCCCCAGGGCATCCTTTTGCAAAAAAAAAAAAAAAAAAAATCAACTTATGCCTACAGGTTTCCTATCCCAAACCTCACCAAAAAAATGACATGGGATGTAATTTACCTGGGCTGATTGCCGGGCTATGCAGAAATGTTCTTAAGGTTTTTTTGGGGTGTGTCTGGCTTTTGGGGGTGGGGGGAGCAATGACCAGTTTGGACTAGAAAAGATTTATTCCAATTGATTTCCCAGGTGAATGTATTGCTGAAGGTCTAAACTAATCTCCTCCTCCAAAGTTTTTTTGCCCTCCATGGGTAACTTAAATATGTCTAATGTAGTTTTAAAAAATGCCTTAATCTCATTTATCCTTTAATTTCTCTGTTCCGCTCTACAGACCCACGTAAAAGGATTTTCATTGGGTATTTATCCCTTCCAATATCAAAAGCAAATTTCCTTCCAGATCTCAATTTTCACTGATAATCCTCAGAGATGTATAATTTTAATTTACCTTGCAGATGACATCTACCTGGTTTCTCTCTCTGCTTCCATGAAAGTATTATTCAGCAGCACCTCATTAACTCTCTGTTTTCTTTCCCTTGTGTGTGTTGAACAGTGTCTATGAGTGAAACTATTGTCTTGTCCTTTGCTGGAGAGCACACGCTAGTTCAGCAGAGGCTGGGGCTAGCACATCACTGTGTAATCCAGCCGAGTCCTTTCTTTTTATCCCAGGAGAGGCAGCGTCGGGCCTTTGTCCTTTTTGCTTGAAAAATTAATAATTGCACATTTTTCAATTTAAGCTCTTGCAGAGGCTTGCGGGACCACACAGATGCACACTCACACACCTGAAAGCTTTCAAAACCTCAGATGTTCAGATCTGCTAAACAGAACAGGAGCTATTGCGCTCTGTGGGATTTTGAAAATGAGCCCATTATATTTAGGTGCCCTAGTGAAAGCTAAGTTCCCCTGGAAATCTGCCTTTAATGTCTGTATATGAAACACACTGGAGTTATTCCACCTATGTTACTATTTAAAGCAACAAATCGTGCATTTAAGTGCTATTCTGAATATGACCTTAAAGAACGGTTCCACGTTTCTGCAGCAAAACTGAAGGGGTGGGGGGAATGTAAAGTCCACGTAGCAAATGCAGACTCGAGTTTGAAAATTTGACCCTAAGGAGAAGAAAAATCAGGAAACCGTGCATAGGTGATGTTGGAGATATTTTTTATTGGTAAGACTTGGCACAAAACATTGAAATTGTAAGATAAATGATATTCTAGCCTCGCTTGGGAGGGCAGAAAGGAGTGGCCAGTGGCTCTCTTTGGTATAAAATTACACTGTATTGCTACTGGGGGGCTTTTTCTTATCATAGGCTGAAATTAGTCCTGTTTCAAGTATAATTTTATTCGTATCCTGTTGCTGCTTTGGATATTTATACTCAGGTTGGCAGCGCCTGAAAAAGGAAAGACTGTTAGTCGATACTCAGTATAGAGCTGAAAATAGGGAGGCATCAGCTATTAAAATGTAGCAGGGAAAATATGGTGGTATCAAGTACTGCCACAGGCTTGACATGGCGGGGTGCATGGGTGGGGAGTACCTGCAGTACAAACAGGCACACCTGAGTCAGCTTTGATACGGACTAGGAGATGAGATGCAGAGGCACAAGCTGTAACGCAGGAATAAATTTACCACATGAATATTTGTATGAGGCACAGTTGTACTCCTGGTTTCACTAGGGCTTTTCCCATTGAGACCACTGGGACACTTATACCTAGGCATGTGCTTAAATGCTTGAGGAATGTCAGCTTTCATTTTATATATGCTATACGCAAATAACAGAGGCCTGATTTGGGGGGTCACTTTATGTGCTGAGGCTAGATTTTCGAAGAAGGAACAAATGGGCTTTTGTCCGCTTAAAGACTCACTCAGAAGAGTGAGTGTGTGCCATGTACATTTTCAATGAAGTCTATAATTAAATATGTTCCAGATTACTCTGACGGGGCAGAATATTAGTAATTATCATAAAGTGACAAATCTATATTCTGTGGCTGGTACTTTGAAAACAAAAAGTCAGTGTTTCAAGTAGAGTCCATTAAAAATATGTCCTGGTTCAATTGTCATGTTTAAGTTAAATTAGTGTCTAAAGTTTTGGAGGGGGTTTTTTCCCTTTTTTTTTTTTAAAAAAAAAAAAACAGGCTTAATAAAGGTATGGTAGTTGTCTTTGAGCACATGCTTTTGATGAGAGCCCACTGAAACACTTCGGAGTTTTCTTGTTGACCTGGAGGGAATTTGGATGCACAGAGTGAAATTGGGCAGTGCTAAAATCTCTGCAGCCTTGGTTATTAAACAGAGTGAGTCTGAGCCTTCAGATTTTGTAAGTGGAGAAATTTGTGGTGCAGTGATGATAATAGGGAGAGATATTTGCAGTGCGAAGCAAAGGCATTTGTTTCTCAAAGAGGGCAGCTCTGTCCTCCCATCTCTCGGAGACAAAATTTAATGGCTATCAAAGTCTCAAACCAGTTCTAGAGTAGACAAAACAATCATTCAGATTTTTCCTTGATACAAGGAACATTACAGAGCTGTGGTTCATATATACAGGAAGAAGACACAAAAGGCTCAATTAGAGTTGAAACTCGCCAGTGTTGTGTCAGATAGAAGAAGGGCTTTTTAAAGTATGTTAATAGCAAGAGGAGGTCTAAAGAAAGCTTTGGACCGATACTTGTTGAAGATGGCCATCTGACTAATAGGGATGAAGAAAAAGCAGAGGGACTCAATGCTTTTTTTTTGCCTCAGTCTTTAATAATACTTATAGACCTTGGGCTGCCCAGTCCCCTTGGTTAGAGGACCATGAGTGTGGGAACAGTGACTTTCCTTTTGTGGACACTGAAATTGTAAGGGACCAGCTGTATCAGCTGCATGTTCACAAGTCCATGGGGCCTGATGGGATACATCCTAGAGTACTGAAGGAGCTAGTGGATGTTATGGCAGGACCAATCTCGATCATCTACCAAAGGTCTTGAGAGCCTGGGGAGGTCCTCACTGACTGGAAGCTAGCCAATGTTATTCCAACCTACAAAAAGGGCATGAGGGAAGACACAGGGAACTACAGACCTGTTAGTCTAACCTCAGTTCCTGGAAAAATTATGGAGAAGATTATACTGGGTACTATTGAAAGGCATTTAAAGAATAATGCAGTCAGCAGGCACAGTCAACATGGGTTCACAAAGGGAAAGTCCTGTTTAACTAATTTGATATCCTTCTATGATAAGGTCGCGTGCCTAGTGGATGAAGGGAAGGCGGATGTAGTTTTTCTGGATTTTACTAAGGCTTTTGATACTGTCCCTCACAGCATCCTTCTGGACAAGCTGTCCAACTGTGGGATGAGCAGGTTCACAGTGCACTTGGGTGAAGAACTGGCTAAAGGGCAGGGCTGAAAGTGTTGAAGTGAATAGGGCTACATCCGGCTGGTGACTAGTCACCAGCAGTGTTCCTCAGGGCTCAATTCTAGGGCCAGTCCTGTTCAATATACTTAGCAACAATCTGGAGGCAGGAGTTGAATGCACTATTAGCAAGTTTGCTGATGATACCAAACTGGGAGGTGCTGTTGACTCCCTTGAGGGATGAGAGGCCTTGCAGAGGGATCTAAATAGATTGGAGCATTGAGCTATGATTAATGGGATGAAATTTAACAAGAACAACAGCTAGCTTCTTTACCTGGGACGGAGTAAGGTCAGGCACAAGTATAAAGTGGGAGACGAGTGGCTGGAGAGCAGCCCTGCAGAAAGGGATCTCGGGGTGCTGGCCGTCAGCAGGCTCAATATCAGTCAGCAGTGTGCCCTGGCAGCCAAGAGGGCAAACCGCATCCTGTGGTGCATCAAGCACAGTATAATCAGCCCATCAAAAAAGGTGATTATCCCCCTGTATTTAGCATTGGTGCTGCCTCACCTTGAATACTGTGTGCAGTTCTGGGCCCAACAATTTAAGAAAAATGTGAAGGTCCTTGAATATGTCCAGAGGAGGGCAACAAAGCTGGTGAAAGGGCTGGAAGGCATGTACTATGAGGAGTGGCTGAGGACTTTGGGTTAGTCTAGTCTGGAGAAAAGGAGGCTGAGGGGCAACCTCATTGCTCTCTACAGCTTCCTGAGGAGGGGACGTGGAGAGGGAGGTGCTGATCACTTCTTACTGATATCCAGTGATAGGACGCCTGAGAATGGTTCAACGCTGTGCCAGGGGAGACTCAGACTGGACATTAGGAAGAATTTCTTTACTGAGAGGATGGTCAAGCACTTGGAACAGGCTTCCTAGAGAGGTAGTTGATGCCCCAAGCCTGTCAGTGTTTAAGAGGCATGTGGACAATGCCCTTAATAACATGCTTTAACTTTTGGTCAGCCCTGAATTGGTCAGGCAGTTGGACTAGATGATCGTTGTAGGTCCCTTCCAACTGAAATACTCTATTCTATTCTATTCTATTCTATTCTATTCTATTCTATTCTATTCAAATATGCCTGGTGTATCACTGCATTTTAATACCTCTGTTGACACATTCAACTGCTCTGCACAGTTGCACAAACATCTAGCAATTTGTTTATTAACTGTTTGAGGGAAACAATGCCAAATTATTAAACTATTTTTTCCATGGGAAGGTGCTGATGCTTTTCAATGACTCGATAAAAGGGGCTTCCAGAGCACCATGTGTGTGCCCAGAGACAGTTGGCCATTGTTGGCTATAATGTATGGCAAGGAAAGCTCCAACGAATTGCTTTGCAACACTTCTTCATCTGCACATCAATACTCATGTTGAACTGGGTTTTCACAGTCAAACTCGGCCCAAATCTTATCAATTATGAATGGCTGCAACAGATGGTATGTATTATTGTTTTTAAGAATGAGTGATACATTTCAAATGAGAAACACATGCTGCTCAGCAGCTTTAGCTGCCACTTCTGAAATGGGAACCACCTTCCTGGCCCCTTCTTCCCCTCGACTTGTTGGATAACATCCTATTTTAATAACCCGAAAATGAAGACCATGAAATACTGCATGATGGAAAACTCTGAGCAAACATCAATTCCAGTGTAAGAGGATCCTGCTCTTTCGCAGCTTGGTGGGAGCTGCACCTGTCTGGTCAAGGGTGAAATTCATGTTTGCAGCACACTTATCAATCAGCCTTTCCCGAGGGGCCTTGGGACAGGGAAGTTCTTCACAACTTCTTACCTGAAGTTTCAAGAAGTTCATACAATGTTACTGCAAGGAGCCGGCTAGTAACCTAAGATCGAGGTATATCATGATGGCGTTAATGGGTGCTTTGTCAGGTGCCTAGCTTTGCAGAAAATACTGTGTGTTCCTTCAGTAAGCCAGTTTTCCTTTCAATCTACATCTGTCACATTGCTTTCTTTTCAAAATAAAACAATTGCTCTAAATACAGCAGGTGAAAGGCTGTTGCAGAATAAAAGCTGGGCTCTTGAAGAGCAATCCAGATGACAGCAATGCTATAATTCATTTGCATCCAGATGACTGCAGCCCAGCAGTCCTCAGAAACTGGACCAACAACCTTGGAGACTACATTGTGTGAGCGTGTGCCTATTTTTACTACAGACATAAAAGTCTATGCACATGCCTTATCTGAAAACAAATAAACTGTGTAAGCGTCTGCAAGATTGGTGCTTAATTTGGTGGAGAACAGGCCATTAAAAATCTTCATCGCTTTTACAAAATATGCTGCAGAAACGTTTGCTGGCTATGATGCAAAATACATCATTAAGGCACATACTGCCAGAACAAATGAGCCAAAGGTATTTGTGATAGTAGCCGTTCAAAAATAAAATCCCAATCATTTGCTTCATTTCCGATTTATAAAATTGCTACAACATCTTGGCTGAAACTGGGAGTAGAAAGCATGTATGTTCTTTGTCTGGCCTTTTAAAATTCACACTTAACATTCATAACACAGCAAAATATTAATTTCTATGTCTTTAAAACCAATCATATTAGTTATTCCTCTGCTGAATTTAGTGCTTATTCAAATGCACTCTCTGCTCTCCTTGAAAAGAAATTTTGGCTCAATTTCTTTAGCACAAAGCCCTTCCTTAGTGCCTAGATAACACAGTGTTATCTTATTCTGTAATGCTTCACATACAAAGCAATCTAAACCCCAAGGAAGCATGTCAAGAGACATTGGGCAAAAAGCCCTTATGTAAAGTTTGAATTTCTGTCCCTTAACTACAGCATTTACACAGCTCTCTCTTCAGGCAAAGAAAATAAATAAATCAAAACAAAGCTCTAAAGTTAACCAAGATGTTTCTTAAGCGCTACTTTTGTTATTTATTTTACTAGGAAAAAATCCATTTTATTTCACTTTTATCAGACTAAATTAGATGAATCCTGCAGTGCTCTTTGCTAACAGTAGGACAAAATCCTTGTATCATGCTGTTGGTGAGATCTGGATGTAGAGAGTTTCCAATGTAGAAGCCTGTTTTTGTGGTGGGTTCCGATGCTTTACGGGTCCTGCCTCATCCTCTGGGAGTGTGGTGAGAGTCATGCAAGGACTTATTTTCCCTGGAGCTCAGGGCAAGAAGAGGCAGACTTAGATACCAATGGTCACCTTGGCAAGAGGTGCACCTCCTGCTACCCAAATCTTGCTACTTGAAGTTGCTCAAGAGATGCTTCTTCATTTGTGATCATCCTCCCTGTGTTACTTTTGGTCCAACACTGAGCTACTGCATTTGATGTGAAGCCGGTTGTCTTTGCCATGTAGTTTGGGGGCTGCATAAATCTGAGCAGGTTGACAGACTCATTGTAGATCAGTACGTGTGGGAAGGAGCCCCAGGTACCCAAGATTTGCTGTCTTCCTCATTATATCAGAGTCCATGGAAATTAAATGTATGAATAGCATTAAACAGTGTAGAGATGTGAGCTATCTGCAGAGAGATTATTTATTGCTTTCCTTTCCCTTTGCCTGAGTTCAGGGAGGTGTTATTGAAAATTCACCTTTCCTCTCGCCTTCTATTCTCTTTCCACTTCATTTCTCGCAGTCCCACTTACTCTATCATAAATATACCTGCACAGCTGTGACTGTGGCTTTACAAGCTTCAGCCTCTTACATCCAAATGCTGTTCTTTGCAGTCGACCTTGCGTTTCAGGAGCAGAGGCTCTCCTGGAAGACAAGGCTCTGGGAGGATATTGGCTTGTAGAGCATTGGATTTACTATTAATCGGTCAACTCAGACTTTTTTTTTTTTTTGGTAAGTTTTTCTCATCATGCTAGCAGAGAGACACAAAATCTGTTCACTCCCAGGAATGCAGAATTATCCTAACTTAATGCTCACATGGCTTTTGTGGTACCAATGTTTTACTTTGGTCAATCAATTGGGTCAAGAGGCAAGAGTTTGTCTGGTTTATATCACTGTTTGCCTGAAGTCAAATAGGTAGCCAATTAAATTTTCCAATATTGAACAAGAATAGAGTGGTCGTGTCAGCTTTTCTACAAATGGATATTAAATTACATGATGTAAAAGTGGCTAAAGATGATTCCCAGCAATAATATGACCCAGTTATGTGTTTACTGCATTTAAAAGACAATTGGGGGGTTGATTTCATTGCCAGCTCTGTGGTAGTTAATGATCAGTAAGAAAGCATCAAACTGAGAACAACTTCTGTTTTTAAATACAGCCCGCCGTGATGAATTTCAGAAGTTCACAAAATGAATTGTGTATGTGCAATGGAACTAAAAATAAGGAGAAATACACTTTTATTGGAGACTAACAGTCTATATTCACCGTAAAACTATTCTTAACCTACAAAGAAAAATCATATGCAGAAATGATGGACTTGCTTCTAAGTGCACATAATTGCTCTGACCTACAGCTATATGACTCCTGATTAACACTGGCCATAAATGAAATGTCCTAATACAATTTTGAAACCTATGAAATTAGCAATAGAAGCCAAAATTGTTACTTCCTCTTCAGACTGACATTTTTACTGTAACCATTAGTTTTAAAAACATAAGGCAAGCTCTTCACCCTGAGTGGTCTGTCCAGTATCACTGTTTTAAAAATTCATTTCTGGAAACAATTGCACATATGATAAACATCAGTCAGAAAATTCAATTTACTTCATAAAGAATTTGAGAACACAGTTTTTCATAAAACAAAATAACTCAATTAGAGCCTTCTTTTCACAGCCTGCAGGTCTTCTTTCAAGCAAAATAGCAATGATTGGTTTTTGTCTATAAAAGCACAGGCATTAAAGCGCCAAAGAACAGTGTGCTACAGAAAATGTTGAATTGGAGGTACCTAAGAGAAAATGAGTGTTACAGGCTTTTTTCCTTTGATTTTAGGTTTTATTATGTACATGGCTTGTTAGTTCCATTTAAAGAAATGAATATGCAAATATGTCTTGCTCTAAAACACATTTTATTTGAAAAACTAGAAATTCTTTCACATGTTAATTAAAATGTAGGAGCATCCTGGTGTCTCTCTTCACCCAGTGCTGCAGTGGAGAAGTTTCTTTGGTGATATGTGGCAGCTCTGTAAAAAAGCATGGCAAACTGGGTAATGCTCTGGACAACATGCAAAGAAAACTCTGGCTTTACTCACTTGTCTTTCTAGTTGGGAAAGAATGCAATATGTGGGCCTGAATTTTGGACCGGTGGATGCTCCTGTGGGCTGTTTGGGCAGGCACTTGCCTGCCCTGAAATGGGGATAGATCAGGAAACAGAATTTCATCACTGCTGCTTCAACCTTCGTGCCATCCTTTTAGCTTAAATCCAAACAAAATTTGTTTTAGTTTCTCAGGGAAATGCCTGATCTGTCATGCTTGTGCAGAGGCAAAGCTTCCTTAGTAGTCCAGTACCTATTGGAAGAGCTTTTCGAACTTCATTGTCTGCCAGATCCCAAATCTAATTGACCTGGACTTAAAAAAACTTGATACCAAGGAACTGCTGGAAATATAAGTACTCTGTTGTGTGTACCTGCAGCATGCAATTGAACTAAAAGCTCCGAATGTTTTGGGCTAAGCACACAGAAGTAGTTAAGTGTTTTTAAAAACCCGATCGTGTCTCGGTAAGATTTAGTCTGCAAGAGATGATTAATGCAGCCTTGTTTGATTGTTATCCTGCTAAAGGTGCTTTGCAGTGGACATTGCATACTGCCTGCACTATTCCTGGCTGCTCAGGCAGCTGAGTAATTGTAAAAAGATGAGTGAGAAAAATAGCAAGCTGGGCGAGTAAAATAATAGATAAAAAAATAATGATGTTCTTCCATTTAGTGTGAAGTCATCATTATTTAGAATTTTTGGACACACTTTCTCTTTTTATCTAGAAGAGCTAATGCTTCACTGTTTCACTGCTAAAGGAGCAACACTTACAAATCCTGTGTCTATTTACTTGGGGTAGAATTTTACCAAATGTATTGACATTAGGATTTCATTGTCTTTAGGCAAATTGACAAAATAAAATAATAAAAAGCCTATTGATTACAAGCCCATGCATCTTTGACGGTAAGTGTAGAAGATGTAAGCTGTTCCAAACTTCTCACAGTAAATTGCTTTTAAAGAACTGGAATTGTATCAGCTGAAAGACATAGACATAGTATAACCAAATAGGATCTTATTGCCATTTGTCAGTATCCCATCATTTCTTTCATTTACTTTTGAGTTCACTGCAAAACATTGAACTCATCGATACTGATGATCCCGCTTCAAGGGATGCCATGGCTTGCCGTATAGCATCCTAGGGGAAGGCAAGCTCTCCATGATTATGGAGATTGTTTGGACCAGTTGCATCTAGGTGTTTTATACTTCAGTTGGGAGCACTGCAATGTAAGGTGTAGGGAGGACAAGACATGTAGGGTTTTTCATCATTCCTGTTTTGCTCTTGCTAATGCCCTGACTCACTTGTGTTGATTTCTGTCTGGAAGGAAACAATCTTGGCCTTACAGTGTGATGTTGGTGCTACAGACTGCATTTCTATTCCATAGATATGAGATCTCCCTCTCCATTCCTCCATCTGCTGGATATTACTTTTAGAAAAACTAATAGATGTACTCAACATTCTTCCTATTTAAATTAGTTTGGTCATAATGTGTCTCTTCCTCTCCTCTTCCTTCTTCTCTCTTTAAAATACAGGACTTTGTCGGACATGAACTGAAGGTTTTTTACACACTGTTGGATATCGCACCCCTCTTTCCCATCTCCAACTCTAATATGTAGAATTAATCTTGGACAAGTTGAAAACTCTCTCTGTTCTTCCTTTGTTTGCCCTAAAACTGCAGGGCAATAGCCTGTGATGGTGCTATAGATCACTAATTTTGGCTTACAGTTCCTGAATGTGTGTGGTGCTAGGAGTTGTTAATTTTTTACTCTTAAAGTTTCATTTATACACGTGTTTGCTTAAATGCACACATGTGGAAAAAAAAGTGCCTTTTTTTTAGAAAGAATTTTCAAGCACTCTGAAATCACTTTTTTTATAAAATAAGATTTTTCTCTTTCTATTTTCCTTCAAAACGTGCACTGAAAACTGCTGAATGGCAATTCTCACATTCTCTGTGTGGGAACTGTTCTGTACAAGAGACCTCATGTCTAACAGTGTTGAAAATCTAATCAGGAATGCTTCATGGAGCTGCAAAATCATTGCTGGATGTAGCATTTTAACAGGGAAGCAAAGCTGTAATTGCCAGAGAAGGTCATGATTGCAAATGCTGTGTGGACTGGGTGTGACCTGTATGAATCCTGATGGTCCGGAAGGAAACCCAGTTATACCCTAACCTGTTGGCTGCTATTTTCCATTCCTATTTTCCTCTTGTGAAACATAGTCATTATGTGGCTAAAGGTTGGAAGACAAAGCAGAAATTCAGATTACAGTCAACAAGCTCAGCATTCTGCACACTCAGGTCTCTGGTGTGGTGATATTGTGTACAGCAGTGCTATTTTCCACTGTCGACTTTGTGAGCAGGAGCCTTCCCTGACCTGCTCTATAAATAAAGTCCATGTTGCCTGCAAAGCCCAAAGTCCCCTTTAGATTTATTAACAAAGCAAGCAACAAAAAATAGCGTACTGAGACGTTCCTAGGGCTCCTCCCCAAGGACTGCACTGTTCAGAGCTGAAGTCCTCTCTGCACACCAAGTGCTCTCCATTTATCCTCTGTTCGAGCAGGGGTAGCAAGATGTGCCTTGCAGAGCTGCTTAACCCTTTCCTGGAAGGAACTTTCTCATACTGTCTCTCAGGGGGTTTTGATGTTTTCTTTCATCTCAGTCCTCACAGCATGCATATGCTAAATGACTTTTTGTATAATCTAATAGGCAGATTCCTGTTGTTATAGTAGGGAAATTCAAAGTCGAAGGTCCTGTGACTCCCAAGCCATTGTGTGCATGTCACACATGTCACTGAATTATGATACCCTTGCAGTCGTGGCCAGGCAGAGCTGAGGACATAACAGAGGGCCTAACTGGCTGCACCCCACTGGTACTTGTCTGTCTTGGCATTTATTTTCCTGAAGTGCCTAAACATCTCATTTTGCTCTCCCCTGCTGTGAATGCCACCCCTACATAGTCTCACAGTGATCCTGAACTCCAGCTCTTGCTGTCATGTTTTCCACTCTTATGATTCTGGTCTGTGTTTTTTGAAGGCAACATCTTGGTGATCCTTGGCCTCCTCTGGCATTGCTATGAAATAAAACAGTAAGGCCTTTATCCAGAGCCACTGCAAACTGATGCAGCTCTGATAGTGGATATCACGCATGTGTCCTACCCCGTGACCAAATTGGCATCCATCAGTCTAGTGTAGCTCTACGGCATGTGCATACATGCAAAGCAACTTCCAGTTTGACTTCACCTTGCAACCTAAGAGACTGCTGCTGTGCAGACATCAGGAATGGAGGAGAAGGAGCATCAGTGAGAGCACCATATGCTGTGGTCCTCTGTTGTTAGAAATGGGAAGGATAGTGGCACCCTTGGACCATTTGCCAAAGGGGCCATGGCTCCAGCCCCATATTGTTTCCCTGTGTTCGGTGACCATCGAGCAGCATCCCCGTTCCCATCCCCAGCTACCTCAGACCTCATTAACAATGGGTCACCAGTGGTGATCATGCTGGTGGCACCCCAGCAGCTTTGGCTGCTGGAGATGATGGCTGTCACCTCCTCAGCCATCCCCACTCCTGGGATGGGCACTGCCAGCAGGTTCACGCAAAGACAGCTGCCCTGACAACAGAGTGCTGGGGGGAGCTGCTTCTGAGCCTTTGCCAGCATCATGGTGGGTTGAAGTGCATCCAGAAGGCAATTGGCACTTTGTCCAGAGCACAGACCATGCCCTTTCCTCGTGGGAGCTGACTTGTGTAAAAGAGGAGCAGCTGTGTTTTGCACCAGCTTTCATCTCCTGGTGGCTTTCCAAAGTGCAGCCTGTTCTGGGAGTTTAACCTTGTAATGGCTGAGGCCAGGCCCAGCCCTCAGAGGAAGAGAAACAGGCTTTTGCTGAGCTGAGAAAGACAGAGGAGCATTTCTTACGGGCTTTTCTACCTCCTGCTACTCGACAAATCCAACTGTAGAGTCAGATCTATGGGGAGGCTGTCACTAGGAAGTGCTTGACCAGTTGGCAGGACAACACCTGAAAAACAATGCTGTAAAGTAACAAACCTTCTCAGTTCCTTAGAGGAGATCTACCTATGACCAGACATTTCCCACACTCAACCAGACTCTGATGACAGCAGCTGACAGGAATCCAGGTAGGTAGCAAGACTGAGAGAAAATAGCTCTGAGATCACTGAAAAGACATCAACATCCAAATCTGACCACTGCCTCCTCTCTCCTGAGCAAATGTGATCCACAGGAGTTCACAACGCTGAACCTATGGGACTAGAGGAACAGGAAAATTCTCTCTTATACCTGCTTGGTGTCTCTCTAAAAGGAGGCCACATCACCATGCTGTGATCCCCTAACCACCCTTAAAAAGACCCAAGCAGGGCATCCTTGCCAGGCTGCACACACCACACTGAAAGGATGCCGACCACTACATTTGCAGTTGTCATCCCTCAAGGAAAGCATCCGTGTTCATTCCTTACGCTTGCAGGTTTTCATATTTTATTTTGAACTGTGGTTAAAGCACTGGAATACAGATTTGGCACCATTTCCCAGCTCTGCCACAGCTTCCTTGGGTGAAGCAGGTAGTATTTTCCTGCCACTGTTCCCAAATGGGAATCTTAATCAAACTTTAATTATCCCTGACTATTTTGTTTGTTTAGCTTGCAAGCTCTTGGGAGAGCAGTCTTTTATCACATTAGCAGTGGACCACTGCCTGTTTCTGCTCTGGCCCTGGAATATTGCTGTAGGATAAGTACCATCAAAAATAACAGGACATATTCTCGTCTGGTATCTTTGCTGTCGTGTCAGTCACACCCACAGTGGAAATGCTGTCATTGGCTTGTTGATCCACAGTTTTGACTAAGTTTTGAATCCCAGTATGCATAACAGGAGCATTCGGAGAAACAGTTTCACAACTTCTGTGAGGCTTCTGTTTAAAATAAGATTAAGAGGAACAAAACAAGGTACATCCATGAAAAAGCCAACTTTCTTCCTGGCAAAACTCAATGTTTTAGGGATTTTTTTACATTTCATCTGGTGTTCATATTATTTTTCTAACTTTGAGCAAGTATAAACAAGATGGTTTTTATTTCTGAAGGCCTTTGCTTAAGAGAATCAGCATGACAAGTTGAGAATATGTATATAGTTTTAAAAATTAGTATTTCTTTTCCCCATGAATGTGAGTTGTGAAGTGATTTTTTCATCCCTTTCTTTAGGAAAACACGCCTTGTTCTTTTTGGCTGGTATTTTCTCTCTGTATTTGGATGTGATGCAGTCAAAAATTACCAGAATTGTAAGCAGTGAAATAAGTTTTCTGAGATGAACTTAAAATTGCAATTCCGATCCAAAGTAGCATGTGGCTTTGGATGGAAATTACAAATAATTTTAAAATACCTATTTAGGTGTTTTGGTTTTTTTAAACTTACACATAGTTCTCTTACAGCCCCCGCTCACCCCTCAAAAAACATATAGAGAGAATAAGAGGAGATTTTAATGTGCTCTTGCTGTTTATAATGTGGATGCTTTCTCCTGACTCCACTCGTGCTTCGGGAAGGAATGAGACATGTTTAGCAAATGGAGGTTTATTGTGGGACATCCAGATCTCTGACGTACTGGACTTATCTCAGTTTTTCATTGAACTTATTTCTCCTGTCTTTACGTTCATGCACTGCTGTGCATATGTCATATAGAGTTTCATTTAGCTTAATTCACTACAGATTGTGCCACGAGCACCTCGTCCAGTTTTCTTCTGACTTCATTGCATGACTTGGAGCAAACTTTAAAATCCCCGTGTTTTTTTTTTTTTTTCCCTTTTGCCATCCTAAAAAATAGAGTAATAATATTCCTAGAGAGTTTGTGAACTTGCTGTAAGCGAATAGACAGTGAATTAAATACCTGGCCAGCTGTGCCAGGTCACTAATCCTTGCTCTGCCAGGTTTTTAGGGTGTTGGCATTTGTGTTGGCTTCCTTACCTGTAAAACAAAGATATTACTTGCTCAGGCGCAGTTTGGAGGGAGTAGCTGTGTAATACCTACTTTTTGCATCGAACGGAGAGTCCAGAAGCCATCAGTCGAAGGTGTATTTTGCAAACTGTCAGAGAGGTCCACTAAAAGATCTGGAGGCTAGCAAAGTGGGCTGGTTCCAGCTTGCATTGCTTGCCCGTTGGCCATGACAAGAGCAACGCTGTAACCTTGCCCAGAAGGTTCCCCATGGCTTAAACACAGAGGCAGCTGCTGGGGTTTTGAATCATAGAATGGTTTGGGTTGGAAGGGACCTTGAAGATCATCGAGTTCCACCCCCCCTGCAACAGGCAGGGACACCTTTCCGCTAGACCAGGTTGCTCAAAGCCTCATCCAATCTGGCCTTAAACACTGCTGGGAGAGGGCATCCACACCTTCTCTGGGCAACCTGTTCCAGCGTCTCACCACCCTCACAGGAAAGAATTTCTTCCTGATGTCTAATCTAAATCTATCCTCTTTCAGTTTAAAACCATTACCCCTCATCCTGTCACTACATGCCCTTGTAAAAAGTCCCTCTCCAGCTTTCCTGTAGGCCCCCTTCAGGTACTGGAAGGCTGCTATAAGGTCTCCCCAGAGCCTTCTCTTCTCCAGGCTGAACACCCCCTCCTCTTTTCATAGGAGAGGTGCTCCAGACATGTGACCATCTTCGTGGCCCTCCTCTGGACTCGTTCCAACAGGTCCATGTCCTTCTTATGTGGGGGGCCCCAGAGGTGGACACAGTACTCCAGGTGAGGTCTCACGAGAACAGAGTAGAGGGGCAGAATCACCTCCCTTGACCTGCTGGCCACGCTTCTTTTGATGCGGCCCAGGATACGATTGGCCTTCTGGGCTGCAAGCGCACATTGCTGGCTCATGTTGAGCTTCTCATCAACCATCACCCCCAAGTCCTTCTCCTCAGGGCTGCTCTCAATCCATTCTCTGCCCAGCCTGTATTTGTGCTTGGGATTGCCCCGACCCACATGCAGGACCTTGCACTTGGCCTTATTGAATTTCAATCAGTTTGCACAGGCCCAGCTCTCAAGCCTGTCAAGGTCCCCCTGGATGGCATCCCTTCACTCCCGTGTGTCAACCACACCACACAGCTTGGTGTCGTCGGCAAACTTGCTGAGGGCGCACTCAATCCCACTGTCCATGTTACCGACAAAGATGTTAAACAGGACCGGTCCCAATACCAGCCCCTGAGGAACACCACTCGTCACTGGTGTCCACTTGGCCATCAAGACGTTGACTACAACCCTTTAAGTGCGACCATCCAGCCAATTCTTTATCTACCAATTGGTCCATCCGTCAAGTCCATGTCTCTCCAATTTAGAGACAAGGATGTCATGAGGGACAGTGACAAATGCTTTGCACAAGTCCAGGTAGATGATATCAGTCGCTCTTCCCCTATCCACCAGCACTGTAACCCCATCATAGAAGGCCACCAAATTTGTCAGGCATGATTTGCCCTTAGTGAAGCCATGCTGGCTGTCCCCAGTCACCTCCTTGATTTCCATGTGCCTCAGTATAGTTTCCAGGAGGATGTGCTCCATGATCTTGCCAGGCACAGAAGTGAGACTGACTGGCGTGTAGTTCCCTGGGTCTTCCTTTTTTCCCTTCTTCAAGATGGGGGTTATATTTCCTCTTTTCCAGTCAGTGGGAACTTCACCAGACTGCCACAACTTCTCAAAAATGTGCACCTTCAGATTCCTTAGATGGTCTTGAACCTGATCTTCTCCTACAATGGGCGGTTCTTCATCCTTCCAGTCCCTGCCTCTGCCTTCTGTGACTTGGGCCTTGCAGCTTGAGCACTTGCCAGTGAAGACTGAGGCAAAAAAGTCATTGAGTACTTCAGCCTTCTCCATATCCCGGGTAACCAGATCTCCCATGTCCTTCTGGAGGGCCCACATTTTCCCTAGTCTTCCTTTTATCACTGACATGCCTATAGGAGCATTTCTTGTTGTCCTTGACATCCCTGGCTAGATTTAATTCTATCAGGGCTTTAGCTTTCCTAACCTGGTCCCTGGCTGCTTGGACAATTTCCCTGTATTCCTCCCAGGATACCTGCCCTTGCTTCCATTCTCTGTAGACTTCCTTCTTGTGCCTGAGTTTATCCAGGAGCTCCTTGTTCATCCATGTAGGCCTCCTGGCGTTTTTGCCTGCCTTCGTCTTTTCGGGATGCATCGCTCCTGAGCTTGGAGGAGGTGATCCTTGAATACTAACCAGCTTTCTTCGGCCCCTCTTTCCTCCAGGGCTTTATCCTAAGGTACTCTCCCAAGCAGGTCCCTGAAGAGGCCAAAGTCTGCTCTCCTGAAGTCCAGGACGGTGAGCTGGCTGCGTGCCCTCCTTGCTGCCCTGTGGATCTTGAACTCCACCATTTCATGGTGGCTGCAGCCAAGGCTGCCCTTGAGCTTCACATCCCCCAGCAGCCCCTCCTTGTTGGTGAGAACAAGGTCCAGCATGGCACCTCTCCTTGTCGGCTCCTCTATCACTCGGAGAAGGAAGCTGTCATCCACGCATTCCAGGAACCTCCTGGATTGCTTGTGCCCAGATGTGTTGTCCTTCCAACAGATGTCAGGGTGGTTGAAGTCCCCCATGAGGACCAGGGCCTGTGAACGTGAGGCTACATCTATCTGTCTGTAGAGGGCCTCATCCGCTCGGTCTTCCTGGTCAGGTGGCCTGTAGCAGACCATCAGTATATGACTCCCGTCCCTGCCCGCCCTTTAATCCTGACCCATAAGCTCTCCATCAGCTCCTCCTCCATCCCCAGGCAGAGCTCCATGCACTCAAACTGGTCATTGACATAGAGCGCATCACCCCCTCCTCATCTCCCCTGCCTGTCCTTCCTAAAAAGCCTGTATCCCTCTATTCCAATGCTCCAGTCATCGGAGTCATCTCACCATGTCTCTGTGATGCCAATAAGGTCGTAGACTTGCAGGTAGGCGCACGTCTCTAGCTCCTCTTGTTTGTTCCGCATGCTCCGTGAGTTTCCATAGAGGCATTTCATTTGGGGCCCCAACGAAGCTGACTTACAGCCTGAAATTCCTTTCCGCTGCTCTTCTGGTGCTCTCCTGCTGACCTGCCATCCTTCTCCACTCTATGGGCACCTGTTGCTGGCCCTGGGATTGGACTGGCTGAATTGGGATGGACTGAGGTCCCTCTCCCCCAGCAACTCTAGTTTAAACCCTCTTTACCAACTTGGGAAGCCTATGACCCAAGACACTCTTGCCCTTCTCTGACAGATGGACCCCATTGGCTGCCAGAAGACCAGGTTTCTCAAAATGAGTCCCATGGTCTAAGTAGCCAAGCCCCTGGCTGTGGCACCAGTCCTGTAGCCATGTGTTGATTTGCCTAATTCAACTGTTCCCTTTAGTCCCCTTCCCTTTGTCCGGGAGGACTGATGGGAAAACTACCTGGGCCCCAGAGTCCTTTACCACTGCTCCCAGGGCTCTGTAGTCCTCCTTGATATGCCTCAGGGTGCTCTTGGCTGTATCACTGGTGCCCATGTGAAACAGCAGCAGCGGGTAATAGTCCATGGGCTGTACTAGGCTCTGTAGTCTCTCTGTGACATCCCTGACGCTCTAGAGAGTGCATCAGGTCGGCAGATGGGCACCTCTGTGCCCCTCAGTAGAGTCACCTACCACTATTGCCCACTGCATTTTCTTGGTAGCACTGGTCTTTATACAGGGAGCACACTGGGCTGCCTTACTGGGCTCCAGCATCTCTCCTGATGCGATGAGTCTTTCCTCAGACTGCAGAGGAGTGAAGCGGTTCTGCAAGGGCACCTCAGGCTTTGGGGGAAGTCTCTTCCTGCTGCTGGTTCTTGCCTTTGCATTCTTCCATTCTTCTGCAGTTTTATCCCCCCCTTCCTTCTCTGTGTGCTGCTGGGGGGGTGGTGTTTCAGCTGTTTGGCCATGGACTGTGGGGCCACTGCAGACTGTACTTGGGCCCCATTATCCAACTCCTTCTCAGCCTCCTTGATGTTACACAGCCTCCTCACTGCCTCCTGCAGCTCAGCCACCTGCTGCAGGAGGTCCTCCACCTGGGCACACCTGATGCAGGCAGGTCTGCGGCTGCCCATCCCTGCCCCAGGCAAAAGATCCAGGCACTTACCGCAGCCCGAGGTCTGCACTGCAGCCCCTCCCTTCAGCAGCTCCGTCTGGGTGGAGGCATCAGTCACGGCTGGGGTCGATGGTGCAGATCCCCGAGCCGGAGCTGCAGCCCTTGCTCTCAGGCGAGTGCCCACCATTCTGCCCTGAGGGTCAGGTACAGTGTCTGCGCTTGCCCTGTGCTGCCCTCCCTGTGCCACCCTCTCTGCGCGCCCTTCCGCGCGAACTGCCGCACCGCGCCCTGGCTGCCCGCTCTGCTCATGGCGCTCCCGGGGCCGCCGTTTGTAGGAGGGGCCGCGGTTGCTCTGGCAGCGCCGCCGCCTCGTTAGTGCCTCTCCGCGGGAGCTGCCGGTTCCGGGGGGCTCTCGCCGCTGCCCCGGCGTTTCTGCACGACGGGCCGGTTGCGGAGCAGCTCCCCTGGGCGACTGAACT
The DNA here is from genome assembly GCF_013368605.1 of Nyctibius grandis. Taxonomy (NCBI): domain Eukaryota; kingdom Metazoa; phylum Chordata; class Aves; order Nyctibiiformes; family Nyctibiidae; genus Nyctibius; species Nyctibius grandis. The sequence continues at coordinate 65,922,206 of NC_090663.1, read as the reverse complement.
GCTTAGCAGGTGAGCTCAGCAGTGGAGGTTCCTGTAAATCGATCAGATCTGTCTTTACCTATAGATTTTGCAGCAGTCATGAGGAATGCTGTCTTTGCTGCACAGCTGTGGGAATGAGAGCAGCAGAAATGCTGGCTGGAAGAGATGGATGTGTGGTCACATAAGGAGAGGACAAGAAAGCATAGGCTTTTCTGGATATGCCTTCACGCAAGAGGGATTTGGGGATTTTTTGCAGGCATGGGGATGGCTTTTCTTTGTTCTGATGTGCCCTGAAATGCCATGTGAAGTGGCATTTCTGTGACCATTTTGTATTCCTTTCCAATGCTGTGTTTCAAGGTCACGTGTTCTGCTGGTTGAAATCATGAATCATGAAAAAGGTCCTAGTCCATGAGCTGGAACAGCCTGGATGCTGCAGCCCAACAGTGGGCTCCTTTGCTGGGAGCCTGGCCTGAGGTCATCAAAGCTTCAGTGCACACCAAAGGATAGGATGGCCCTGCTGCTGCTTCCTCCTCCTCCCCTACCCCTGTGTCAGCTGTGTCTCCCAGCTGCCTACAGGCATGCGGCGCTGGAGCCTTCCCATCCATCTACCTTTTTTCCTTCCTCAGTTTGAGTGTGACACCAGAGCAGGCAACACCAGCTGCCAAGAGCCTCCAGCACCACTGCTTTCCGAGAAGGGCAGTCTCTCAGCTGAAGTAATACGTATACTTCCATCCTTTCTCTGTGTCTCAGGTCACACACACAATCTGCTATTATTAAGAACATCGGTGTTGAACCAAGATATGGGCCATTGTCTTTCTGAAACTGCTGAGTATCTGCTCTCTTTAAATCAGAGCCCTTTTTTAAAAATGGATTGGTCTTGTGCTAATTCAGACTAACATCTTTAGAGCTAAAGATCAGGCTTTCCACCTCAGTCAACCCAGGTAGAGACGTCATGGGGACTTTCTTCTTGTTTCTTCTGTTTTGTGCTTTACAGAATCACAGAATCACAGAATGTTAGGGATTGGAAGGGACCTCGAAAAATCATCTAGTCCAATCCCCCTGCCGGAGCAGGATTACCTAGATCATGTCTCACAGGAACATGTCCAGGTGGGTTTTGAATGTCTCCAGAGAAGGAGACTCCACAACCTCTCTGGGCAGCCTGTTCCAGTGTTCAGTCACCTTCACTGTAAAGAAGTTTTTCCTCATATTTATGTGGAACCTCCTGTGTTCCAGCTTGCACCCAGCTTGCAAGCTCAATGAAAACATAGTAATGTACTGAAAGTTGTTTAAATTTTTATAGAAGTATACATTTCTGAAATACCGTGCCACATGAGCTCCTTCTGGCGGTAGGGTGGGCTACCCACAACCCCTCACTCGAGGCACTGCTCTTGTCTTCAAGTTGTGATGGAGATGCACAACATCCTAGGCTTTCATAAGCCTGTTGAGGCCAAACAGTTGATTAAACCTTGGTTGGGTTGTGCCTAAGTGTGATCTGAATTTTATAATGTGCTGTCACTGCCAGGAACATGTGTTGTTAACATGTTGGTGTTTTGCTGGTCATCAGAAACTGCTGCCTCTCTCTGAGATGAACATGCAAAAAGCAGGCTGGGTTAGCAATGAGCTATGGTGGCTACTAGTTGAGATGTATGTTGTTGGGTGGTCTTTCAGTTGTGTTTCCATATCAGTCTTAATGGTGATGCTTCTTAAACTGTTTCACTTCAAATGAAACACTACAGCCTCTTCTCACCAACCTTAGGTCACCTAATTGTGCTTATTTTTGGTCCAACTCTTCTCAGAATCCCTTCCCTCCTACCCCCAAGGTTATTTAGTAATTTGGTGGGAAGCTTAATCTTCAAAATCCTCTCCCAGGAGATGCTGTAAGCTATGCTTGTGCTGTTCATGAGCTCAGACCATGGCAAACTCCCATTAGATCTGTTAGCTGAGGCCTCCTGAATGCAGAAGAGAATGGCATGCAATGAAAGGAAAGGGACGATTACTCTGTGCCACCATATCAGCACAGCTCCATCAATGTCCCTCTGGGAACCTCTGGCAATGTGATTATTCGATTCTTGCAGTTTTGCCTCTTCTAAGTTGTCCAAAAGAGATTTAACATCTGGCTCTGTCCCCTAGACCTCTCAGGGTCCCTCTTAGCCCTATTTCCTATTTTCAAATTACTAAAAGCTGGACTGAAAACTGAACCTTGCCCTTAATTATTTTTCCATTTTGAAGTTAACAAGATAAATAAGTGTTGTTTTACATAAAAACTAAGCCTTAGCAAGGTAGACAGATTTATTGAATTACCTCATAGCAAAATGAGTGTGTTTCATTGTCACATAATTTTTTTTTACTCCAGCAAGAATTTTTTTTTAAAAATCTATTGATGCCATAGAGAAAATGCTGGATTGGTATGAAATAGTGAGAGGGCACCACACACTGACCGCTCCAAAAATGTGCACCAGTAAATATTGTGCAAGAGCTCAAGGATCCTAATTTTTGAATATATAATATATTAGAAGTTAAGCTGTTACAAAAGCACAGAAAAGATTTCTCTGAACCTTCATAAATTCTTACGCTTTAAATTAGAAATAAAATAGTCTCTTTTTCATTAATGGCGAAAATGATAGGTTTTAGTGGTGCCTAATATTCAGTTCATTGCAAATAGTACCAAATTTCTACATATTCACTGCGTATATTTTATTGCTGTGATTTGTGGTTCTCCCAAGCAGAATAATGTTTTTACTTCATTGAATATACCAGTGCAAGTTAAAGGTCTCAGATGTATTCCTTTTAAAGTGACAGTTCATTCCAGCTAGGTCCCTGCTTTATATCAGTACTTATTCATTAAAAAATAAGTATAAAATATGTCATCCTTCTTAGTCCCAGATTCAAACAGTGGGGAGAAAAATCCTGAAACCCATAAAGTGCTCTCTATTCACACATGGGCTCAGAGGATGTATTTGTTGCAAGCTACTTTCCCTTAATGCGTTTACCTGCATGCTTGGTTAAGTAAATACACCCCAGAGCCAACCCGTCAAGGGTCCGCTTGTGTGGCAGCCTCAGCTGGTGGCAGGCTGGCTTGCCGCAGCCTTGCCGAGAGCACCACAGGGACTCCTGGCTTCATTTCTGCTCCTTGGTTAGCTCTGCAAATATGTGAGGGTTTTCTGTGCTGTTTGGTAGGTAGTGATTAATGGGTGCTTTGCGTGGCAGGGAGATGAGTGAAACAGAGATGAGGAAGATGCTTTTGCATAGCAGAGAGATTTGCTCAGCTGGGGTTTGAGGACACCCTAACGTTCAGCAGAACCAGCACATTTAGCGTTACCTTCTGGTCCGTACCTCTCGAGGAGGCAGCTAGGCCTATGTGTCTTGCACTACATAGGCTTGCAAACAATCTCTCCCATCTCCCCAGCACAAACATGAACTGGGGAAAAAGCATGGGAGCCTTTCACAATTCAGGAGGGCATGATCTCCTCTGAAACATCTGCCTCTCAGCTGAGATTTTGTTGACTCTGAGTATGGAGAGGGAGCAAAAGAGAAGATGAAATGAAGACTCACAAGCAGTTTTCTGCAATATTTGCTTTAGCAGGTTGTAGATGGGATGTGTGAGTGTCAGACTACTGCAGAATTGTTTCTTTAGAGTGTTTTGGGAATGTGCCTCAAAGGGTAAGCTATGCCAGTACCTTTGCGTTACACATGTAAGCGTATATGCGTGTGACACACGCTTGGGTTAATTATTTAAATCTTAAAGTGTTGGAAGTCACTCCTCTGCATATGAGTGTGCATATGTGCGCACACACACACATACAGCATGCTTATGTTAATTACTTAAACCTAAAAATGCTGGAAGTCACGCCTTGATTATTTTTTTCTTCTTCTTTTTTAAAATAGCAGATGTTGTTAAAATTTACACCAGATTGTAAAATCTTGTTCCAAAAGACCAGTTCCTGAAGAAGTCTAATGACTCCTTCCCCTGCTCTTCACTTGCTTTCCAAAGTGGTTGCAGTAAAATCCCACCTCTCCAGCTACTTTGTAGGTGTTCCCCCAATTCAGAGAGGAGAAAACAAATGTGTTGTTTTGTTGTTTGGCTTTGTGGAAATCCTTTTCTGATTCTGATGGGCATTGTACTACAACATCCAGTTGGAAGCACTCAAGAATAAGTGCTGTTGAAAGAGGCAATTGATGCAAAATCCTTCCTTCCCATTTTCTCAACAGCTAAAAAGAAGCAGTGTTTTACCTACCAAAGTGTTATTAAAGGCAACTCAGCCATAGCAGCCGGTGTCAGCAGTATGCCTTGCAATCAAACAAGAAATATGGTAGATACTCCAAGGCATGAGATAACTGCCAAGGCTTATTGCAGAGCAAAGAGCTTTTCAAAAAATGTTTTCTCTGAAGAGCATCAGATTTCACTCACTCCTCACAGCACAGACATGCCTTGGCAATCATGATTAGCCTCATTTGGACCTGTGGAATCCATTATTTTATAGCTAGTCTCATAGCTGGCAGGATGACAAACAGTTTATTCCTCTTTGGAGAGAAATCAGACCAAAAGACACAGAGCTTTAGTTCAGCATTGCCCCACCTAAGACATTTATCCCTTCCCAGTTATTGCTTAAGGCAAGATACCTAATGTTTGCCTTGATGGCTCTGTCAGGCTCTTGACATCCCAAATTTATCTCATGCCTGGATGAAGACAAATCTTTAATGAACTTCAGGCTTTTGTTCCTATTAGAGTCAGGCAAGGAGAGTTTACAGTTCATCTGACAAGGAAGATATAAAGAGCTATGTAAATAATAATTATTTTTAATTAGCTACATTTGCCTAGTTGCCAAGTGATCTTTTCTGTGCGTTTGACATCGCAGGAGGAGGAAGAAGTGTGATGGTTATCTTGGTCTATTTACCCAACCTGGTTACATGTGGGCTGAATGACCAAGGGGAGTAAGACCTAGACTCAAACTTGCTCACAAGAGCTCTCTGGGGTTAGATTTTACCAGGTATGGTTATTTCCCAAACATCTGTTTCATTGTGGGGTTTTTAACCATTCTGTCGGTCTTTCTCTCCACGCCCTGTCTCTGAGTGCTTCTGGGCTGATCTGGCAGCACTGGGTATTAGGTGTAATGTAGGTTCCTGCCCTGGAAAGCCGCACTCAACAGCCCTGGAAGATCAGACCCTGCTGCCAGCACCTCTTGGTCCATCTCTACATGCACAGGAGCCTTTCTTGATGGAGGGGAGCAGCATCTTGGTACTCATTTTGTGCCCAGACCTTTTCCAGAGGGGCACCATTAAATACACGTTCTTGGAAAATGTTCGGCTATCTTTTTTTTTTTTTCTTTTTAGACCTGGGGCCTGGAAGTAATGCACAGTAATGCCTCTCTCCCTTTTTATAAAGGAGCTCACAGCCTGGATGAGGTTTAATTCATGCCTCTATTGGATGGACCGCATCTCCACATCTCTCTCGTCCTAGCCACAGGGCTGTGCTGCAAAAGGCTGGTGGGTGCTCAGCATCAGGGTCTTCAGCAGCAGCAGGAGCCAACTAGAGAAAAAGCACTGCAGAGGGTCAGCCCTGCAGTGCTTACCTCCCTTTCTGGATCTGCGCTTTCATTTTTTTTCTTTTTTTTTTTTTTTTTTATTATGGGAGAATGATGTCCATGTGGCTGATTCTGCTGTAATTTAATGGCAGCTCACTCATCTGCTGTTGTGCTAGAAACAATAAGAGGCCAACTGCCAAGGAAAGTTCGGCTGAATGACTTGTAGCCATAATTGAATTTCACACAGTACGTGTACGGTCCTTTTTTTCCCTCTTGTGCTAACTCATCTTGCTGCTTCTTTCTAATTGACGAATTTAAAAGGAAGATTCTGGTGCACAACAAGTTGAGAGAGATGCAGTGAATTAAGAGGTTACTGCTGGGTTTTGTGACAACAGGGGGATGTGCTACTGGCCGTAGGGTCACAGCAGAAGTCTGCCCGCCTCATTTTTCTGCTTGTGATGGTGGTGAGCAGTGGCCAGTGCTCTGATGAACGCTTTGACTAGCATAAACAACCATTTTGTTTCCTAAATTCAGGGATTAATTGGTTTTTCAGGTTGCTTTATCTCTGGAATGGTGCTCTAAACATAAAATCTCATCTACAGAAGAGATTTATACACATTAAAAAATCAGATATTTCTTCTGAAGATGAACTTTGAATATAACAATACTTGCTGCTTCTTTTTTTTTCCAGTGCAGTATATTTCAGGACTCATTATGTCTTAAATGAATTATCTTTACTTGAGAAAAAATTATTTACCTCTTGGAATAATACATTTAGAAGTGCAGCACAGTCATATTCAGTATCTGCTGAAGCTGATGAAGTGTCTGCTTCTTCAGAGAAGCCAGTCACTGTGACTGCCACCCGGAATAATAACAAGAGAAGAGACGCAAAGAAAGAATAGAAATTATTCACGGAATTTCAGGAAATACAAATGTTTGCAAAACCATTGAGAACCATCTTTCTGATCTCTGCTCTGCACAACAGTGTCAGCTTTTGCAGGGCCAGGCACATAGAAGGGATTTTACTGTTTAACCCCAAAATTCAGAATCCCAAAGTTTCATTGGTTTTCTGCAGGACTGATATTTTTTTTCCCTTAACAAAATATTTAAAGGCATAATTTTTCATATACTTTGGTACCTAAAAGTAGGAAATGAGGTCATAATATTTAAGCTCCTAGAAAACTGGCCTCAAGGGGACAGTGCCATGGAAAAGCATTTGTTATTTCTTGGATTTGAGGGAGAGTCCATGTGAGGACTCGGGTCTCTGATGCCTGTCATTCATTATACGAATGTCTAACAAAAAGATGGCTTCCTCTCAGAATAGCCTGAAGTTTGATCTATAATACACAAGGCAATTTTGTAGGAAACCGTAACTTTTTTCATCTCACAGAAACCTCTAGTGGACAAGAATTAATGTATATTAGTGGTTTCCTGGGTCCTGATGACTGTAAGTTACACTGACGGGTGTTTTAACATTAATAATACTTAGTATTATTTTAGTGAACATCTATTAAATTTAGTTATTATCTATTAAAAAGCATACTGAAAGCACTGACATTTTAAGGAAGCCCAAATTAATGGTTTGAAAGGTTTCACAAATTTATCACATGAATGGAAATCTAAGGGAAAAAAAAAATCCACTTATGAAAAATGACAGCTTTGATTTCTGAAAATCTATAGATACCATATTTAAGGATCTAATTTAGGTTGTGGTTCATGAAAGCGTTTATGGATTATTGACATTTCCAATCTTCATACTTCACAGTGAAATTAATTAGCAGATGATAATTTTTGGAATGGATTACATGAAGCCATTGTAACACAAGGTACTTGTAGAGCACCTTCATTCGCTGATGCCTGGGTGTTATATGAAAAATGTAATTTGGAAACAGAGCAAGTGAGATTATTCCTCCCTTTTATTAAATAAAGGATTAGCACTTCATTTGCTGTAAAAGGCAATCATTTCTCCTGTGCAATAAATAAAGATTTTTTTTTCCCAGCCTTATGAGAGGGAGTATAATATGCACTCACAGGTACATACAGCCAAAAAGAGGTGAAATACTCTGTTTACTGAAACCTTCAATTTTCTTGGAAATAATGTTACAGATTAAGGGCGTCCCACCATTATAATTATTTAAACCTAAACAAACTTTAAAACTTAGCTTGCAGAATAGTTTAGGACTGGTGGAGAACTGCAATGGCGAGGCTCGAAGTTGCGTGTGGTTCTTTCATAACAGAAATTGGCAGCTGCAAGAAAGTTAATTCATGGCAATATAATTGATAAGAATAATTTCTTCATTCCTCTGGAGAATGAGAGTCTGAGTGCTTTACATTCAAGTGTCAGGTTGGACTGCAAAGCCAGGTAATGTTAATGGGGTCTGTTCCCCATTTAAATGCATGTATGCACTTGCCATTGGCACAAGTGAAGATCCCCCAGGTAAAACAATGGCGGGGCACACAGTGCAATCTGTTATGTATTTATTTATTGTACATTGCCAAAGGAAGCTGACATTATTCTTTCTCTGAAAAGGAAGGGAAATGATTTCTAGAAAACCTGTCATGTTAAGGGGAGGAAAAAAAATTAGAAATCATAGTAAAGTGGGATTAGGTGGCAAAAATGGGAAGATAGCAACAGTATGTATTTGCAAAGTAGTCTTAGAAAACCTAATTCTTCCATTCTCTGTGCTTGCTCCTGAGCCAAGACCCAAGAGGGCTTCCCCTGTTGCATGTTAAAACTTTTCGCATTAAAAGCTCATAAAATCACTGCTTCACTGGGGCTAATGGGACTGGAGCTAAATTCTGACTTGGGGGCATCTTGATGTGGAGGATGGGGATGGAGGCTAGTCACTGTGTCTTCTGTAGCGAGGATAGTTGCAATGAAGGGACTGAAACCAAAGACCACTGTATTGCTGTTGCTTTTCCTTTGCCTAGAGGCAGAATGTCACCTGACCTTCAGCTGGCTACAGCTTGCTGCAGAGAATGTGACTGTGTTTCATTTTTAGGGCATTCGGGGTCCAGCAACCACCCACCTGTGCTACACTGGGACCCCAGACTTTCCTGGAAGGAGAGGGTGAATGAGAGAAATGGTGGCATGTGCTTTGGTTTGCATCTGTGCTGCGCAGACTGAGTGCTGAGCTTGGCTGTGTGGTCTCTTGTCATTTTAATTATGTGTCAGGAGAAGAAAACGAAGCAGAGATGGGTACTTCTGCAGTGTTTTGAACTTCAGGTTGCCAAAAGCAGCTTGTGTCATATAAATGCTGAGCTAGCTCTCTTAACTGTTCTTCTGACAAACTGTATGTGAGGGCTTGAGTGTGTTTTAAGTACAAATTAATGAAATAAGAGTTTTTTAATATTTTCATTCCCTGGGCTTAGATATATTTATTTTAGATCTGCTGCAAGTTCAGCTTTCCTCAAACTGTGCTTCCCCATTGGGATCTGTCTATGTACCACCTGCGCTTCCGAATAGCTTTGAAAGGCGTACAGGTATGGTCCTCTTCAGCCTCGCTGGCTGTGTGCTGGGATGGGGAACCAGAGGGATGAGCGAGAAGCTGATGACCCTCCTGCAGTATCTGTGCCTCACTCTCATGTTGCCTCTGATCTGTCAGCTGCTGTATTTCCATGGGGACCTCAACCACTTCTGTAAATTTTAGATGTTGGGAAGAGAAACTGCTCAGGACCTATTATTATTAGCATGACTGGGAATACATCCTACCTGACAGCAGATTTTCCTACACCCCAGAGGACAGAGTTGCTCTAGCACTGACTATGGGCTCCTGTTGTCAATGATCCACCACACTGGACGTGCTGTGAATCTGACACCGCCCTCTCCTGTATACAGTCTTGTTGCCTAGACTACTGATTCCTATTGTGATAGCTAAAGGGAAGTCTGTTATCGACATGTGCTTTAGTGCCCTGAATTTTGAACACATCTCTTGTTTACTTTAACCTTCTTTTAGTAGAGGAACACTGAGACTCCAGCACCCAGCCATGTCTTCAAAAACAAAGAGCACCTTAATCTCCAAGCAGACTCTGCATAGGTGCACTTTGGGATGCCTTGCTAGGTTTGCAGCTTCCCAAACATGTTTCTGTTCATCCTAAAACTCACAGATGGTGTGGGGAGAAACATGTAAATTGGGACAGCTCTCTGTGGGTGTTATAGGGAAGCCCTCGAGTCAAAGGTTGAGTTTATTGTGGGTGCTTTGCTGTTGGCACAAGGCTGGCTGAGGAGCTTGGGGTCTAGGCATTAGAGAAAGAAAGAAAAGGCTGTAGATCCCAGACCATCCTGGTATGAGGAGCCCTGGCGCAAGGCACCTTCCAGACTTTGTCTTATCATTAGAGGGAGCTCAATGCTTGAGTCCAGCACAACAGGGCTTAGGGCCAAGTGGTGAGTCAGCTATGTGATGGTCACCATCTTGCACCATGGTTCATGTATTGGGGTAGGACACAAGGCCAGTGCTGTGCCTTCTGTGGATGTTTGTCCCTAGTTGGTTCCCTAATGCCATGACTGCATTTTGGCTTCACCTCCCCTTGCATCTGGTCAAGCTGGTTGGTGGAGGTGAGATGCAGTGGTTAGCCACATCTGGCATGAAGCACCCTCAGCATGGCTGAGATGCTGCATCTTGTGCTACTGAGGCCAGCCTCAAAAACCTGTTTTCTTAGTCCTTCTATTTTGTCATTAACTATGTATTTAACACTGAGTCTCCATGTATTAAATCAGTTTGACCTGTGAAGGACAGGAACAGGGAGTGGATGTCACTTATTCTGCTATTAAACATCTGTCCTGAAAAAAAACAGCTGGCAAAGTACAGGGCACAACTTTTTACTTAATTTTTCCAATTGCATTTTAACATCCCCCCTACTTAGATAATTTTTTTCCAGGAATTTTGTGCTTCTGTTGTGGGTTTGAAGCAGTGCCAGGGAGAGAGCTCTCTACAGGACTCTACCACTACATGCTTGTGCCTTAAATAGTTGAGTGCAACTCAACATGGTCGTAAGAAAATGAGCAGTTAATGTTGTTCAAGTGTTAATTGTGCCAGAAATTATGAGTGTATTTTCAGAGCCTCAACCCAGCAGTACTAAGAGCATTTAATTAATTTGTTTGTGCGATTTCTCTGAATGGGTGGCAGGAATCTGCCTGATTGCTCAGCTCGTGGCGCACCAGGGGCAGGCTGTAGTGGCCGATGATCACACCTTGGCCTCGTTTTTAATTCCATCCAAAGAAATGGGGGAAAATCAGGGCATGTGGAAAGTTTTGTTTGTAACTCCCCTCAGACCTGGCAGGTGGTTCTTGATTTCGTTTGGGCCTCTGGCACTGTTGAAGCCAATGGCACTGGCCTGCAACTGGCATAGGAAATCAAGGTGAAATACCCTTGTTCTGCTCCAATGCAGCAATAGTAGGAGCGGAAGATCTCACTGTAAAGGAAATAACTCTGTATATGTGCTTTTTCTGTAGATCCCTGTAGAAAGGTAAGGTGCCTCCTGTGCTATAAGCAGTATTTAAATTCTATGGACTGGCACAGGCATTGCAGAGATGTAAAATTGTCTGTAACTGGGCAAAATTTTAAAAATTCTTCCAATACTTTACGAAGACAGTTTTGCAGTGATATTTTGAATGGATACTCAGACCCTAGTTAGACCCTTCTTTTTAATATTGCTCAATGAGCTAAATCCTCCAAGCTTCCCAAGCAACCTGTTTGAATAATATGATGTCCCAATATAAGCTGAGTAATTACTGAAATTCAAAAGCATTAAGTCTTAAATCAGCAGGAGGAAAATACATATGTGTGATACATTCAATGGAAAGCACTATGCAGGAGGTCACCAAAACACATACTGTGTCTGGAATTATAAGAGAGCTGGATATGGCACTGACCGCGAATAACACATACGAGCTATTCAGGGTAAGGGTAATCAATGCTTCAGGTCACTCAGCTCAGTTGGTTATGAATATATTATCTCCTGCAGAAACTTCTCTCTTCCTGCTTTACAGTATCACACTGTGTTTCGAGTGCGTTACAGAAGCTTTTACTCATTTAGAAATGTAAATTACTACCTTCTATGCTGCCAGAGGTACAGTATACCATCAGCCAGAAGAATCAGTGTGAAGCCATACATTTGGGGATCTGTCATGGTGCTTTCTTGCTTTTGCCAGGGACATTTAATGTTTTTCTGAATACGTTACTTAACTGCGGCCAGCCACAGCCTGGGATGGGGAGAGCAATTGCTGTGCAGCTTTCTCCAGTTGCTGGGTCTGGTGCCTTTTAATCTTGCTGTCTCTTTCCCTTGCAAAACCAGGTGCTTTCACTGAAATGCATCGTCTCTGTTCCCTAGAGCCCTGACAGACACATGGTGAACACATTTGCCTTTAACCTTAACCTGTTATGAGGTAGAAAGGACCCTGAATAAAAGTGCAGGTAAAAAAGGCTGTTTAAGTTTGGAAGCATTCATTTTGAGAGCTGCAGTTGGCTCCGAATGTACACCTCCCCGCAAGGCAAAGTGCAGTAGCTAATGCATTTGCAGCCTTACGCTGAAATCATTCTTCCATTGAGCTTGCAGTTTCCCATCCAAATGAATGAGACTTTTGAATTCAAAGGGGTTTGCAGTCCCAGCACCAGAGGACAGTCATTTGGCAAGTGTCTTGGTCTGGAAGGGGCCGGAGTGAACTCTGGGCATGCAAAGTGCACGTGCGTACCTTTGCATTCCTGTCTTGCTTCTCTGAATAGAGATCTCTCAGCTGTCAAAACCATACTGTTTTGCTGGCAAGTTCTCGCTTCTTCCTCAGTAATATTTTATGGGGCCTGTCTTCTACACCTTTGCGGAAGAGGCCCTGCAGAACCAGCAAACAGGGCTGGGGGTGCAGAAGCTGTTTGAGGTCCCACCATGCTGGAAGAAGAAGGGGTCTGTACCACGATCAGAGGGGGCTTCTGGATGAAGGCCCCCAAGGCCTCTCACAGGAAATTGTTAGCTATAGAAACTGGTACTGAGCATTTAGCACTTAATAAATGCACTGCATTTATTTATTCTGACTTCAAGGGGCTTTGTCCAAAGGGACGCAGCCGCTTTAGCTGCATTATTACGCATGGTGAGTAATTCACATAAAAATATCCAGCAAGTTCTGGGGTTGGGCTTTTTTAAGTGATTTTTAATCACTTAATCACTTTAATCACTTTAAATATTTTTAACTCGTTAACACTGTAAGTCTTTAGGATCTCATAAATCATATAAGTATTACAGTATTTTAAATGCTTTTTTCCAAGTCCTACTAAAACTTGTTTCTCCAAGACATAGGACAGGACTCCGCGAACATCCACCGATGTGCTTCATTTGACTCTCCTAAGTTCTCTATTTGTGTCATAAGGGAATATTCTCCTGCTTAAAGCAGGGATCTCTGTTTTACAGGATTTTGGTGAAATATATGAAGATGTATATTCTATAAAGTTGCTCCCTGGAGTTTTTATTCTATACATAAATCTGTTGTCAGTCACATTTCAGTGTATGGGTATTTCATTTTGCTCTATGAAACTAGTCCAAGGCTGCTGCTGACAAGGAATCTCAAATGGTTCAGGGGGCTTGGTATGTCCCAAGTGTTGGGTTTTTTCCTTCTTAAAGATTTTTGTAAAGTTAAAATTTATCTATATTTTGTTCAGCTTGTCTGCATATTATCCAGTGTATATCAGAGGAAAAGCTTTATATATATATATATAAAAAAAAAAGTTCACATACTAAAGTAAATTAATAAAGCTTCCTTTTCATATGAAAGAGGTAAAGAAAAGTACCTGGCCAATACAGTACCATTAATCTATTCTCTTTTCTCCTTTCTCTCTTTACTTCTCTCTCTACAATAGAAGTGGAACAAAAAGGTAATTAAATACCTTTCAAATTATATATATATATTATGTATAGGCTAAGTTATTTAACAGTTTAACGTTTTAGTTGAAATACTTTGTCATTAATTCTCACTACTTTTTTGTTAAAGTTTATTTAGTATCTCTGCTGCTCAACTTCACCAGATTACTCATTTTTTCTGAAAAGTTTTTACCAGTGCCACTTTTTTTCATTAAATTTCTATTCAAAGGATCAGATATCTCACTCTTCTCCTGCCCCAAAGAATTTGGAAAGTGTGCATACATAAGTATATGCATGCGTATATCTAATTATGCCATAAAAGCCTCTTGAAAACAGCACCCCTTTATCAGCAGCTCTGGGTGGTTACTTAGACTCCAATAGAGCAATATACTTTTACACCAGTTACTAAATCTGATTTTCCTCCTGTCTTGCTCTCCAGAGGATATTACCAATTTCTGCATTTCCGAAAATAATTGTTTACGCTCCAAGCAGGGAGCACGAACGCAGGATCCCATCTGCCGACTGCATGCTACCAGAAGTGTATGGTGGGATACCTCTTCATGCCTCCCTGCTGCCCATGCCATCGTCATGGTTATTGTACTACTCATGCTCACGGAGATCAGCATTACAAATAACCAACAAATATTCTCCCCCTGAAGCATGTGCAACACCTCCAGGTCAAGGAGGGTGGTACCGAGGATGACGAGGGCCGAGCGAACCAGTTTTGCTCTGCAGCATCCCTTCCTTGTCTCCCTGTTCAGCCGGCCGGCTTCTTGGCGTTGGCGTTCCCATGATGCCAAGGTCAGCCGGGCACCGGCTGAGCCTCCTCCCAGGCACTGGGTGTACCCTGGCCCCTCTGAGCCTCCCCGAAGTCTGAGCAGCAAAGCACCCTGGTTAGTCAAACCGCTCCTCTGTGCTCCTCTCATGTAACAATAGAAGGTATATGTTTTTAAGTTTGAATTACTACTATATTTAACAGGACATTTTTTAACTGATTAAAACTAGACCTTGGGTTCCTCTCCAGTGAACTTTATTCTTTTCCTTCCTTCTTTCCTTCCTTTCTTCCTTCCTTCCTTCCTTGTCTTTTCCTTTCAGCATCCATACGTCATTTGTTTTTAATTGTGTGGACTGCATGTTTCGTATGTCCTGTAGCAGCTTTGAAAGCCTCATTTCTAGTTATACTACAGATCTGTAGATGGGTGTTCCACCCCCACCCCCCCACCGCTCCCTTTGCTTTAAACACTCTTCTGAGTTGCTAAGAGATTCTCCTCTGCTTTACTATTCGTACCCAGCAAATATTTAATATCGCTTGGGCTGTAAGGATGGGAATTTCTTTCTCTTATTTCCATTTCTAGGCCTCTCTTCTGTGGGCTGTTCAAATAAATATGTGGATCAATTTCTCAGGAATTTACCCCTTCACCTAGTAGGTACAGAATCACTGCAGAATATAATCTGGAAAGACAAACCCAGAAATCCTTTGGGGGGCATATTCATTTCAGAGTTTACAAAGGCGAGTGGTCCAAGTAAGTACACCTGTAAAAATAAATTTGAAAAGCAATGAGAAAATGAGCTACAGTTGATAAAAAAAGCAGGGGGAAAAAAAAAATCAGTTTGGTGGAACAAATCTTGTCCTAGAGACATGGCCGGTGGGAAGGCTAGTCTCCAGCTACAAGGCGTTGCTCTTGAGTTTTCTCTGGTCTTGAGTGTCCTCTGCTCCAGAACTAGAAGCTGTTGAGATGTTTGGGCCAACCACCCCTGGACTGTCATTAACTTTGTTTTTTTTGTTTTAAATTCTTTTCCCCTCCGACAGTTTTTCTTTGCCCTGGACTGCTGAAAGGAGTATACCAGAGCGAACACTTATTCGAATCTGACCACCAATCTGGTGCCTGGTGCAAAGACCCTCTGCAGGCATCTGACAAGATCTATTACATGCCCTGGACGCCGTACCGGACAGACACGCTGACAGAGTACTCCTCCAAGGATGACTTCATTGCCGGGAGGCCAACCACGACCTATAAACTCCCACACCGTGTGGACGGCACGGGGTTCGTGGTGTACGATGGGGCTTTGTTCTTCAACAAGGAACGAACCAGGAACATAGTCAAGTTTGACTTGCGGACAAGGATAAAAAGCGGGGAGGCTATCATAGCTAATGCAAATTACCATGACACCTCTCCTTACCGCTGGGGGGGCAAGTCTGATATAGACCTGGCTGTGGATGAGAACGGGCTGTGGGTAATCTATGCAACAGAACAAAATAATGGCAAAATAGTCATTAGCCAGTTAAACCCTTACACGTTAAGGATTGAAGGGACATGGGATACTGCCTATGACAAGAGGTCAGCTTCTAATGCTTTCATGATCTGTGGGATTTTATATGTGGTGAAGTCTGTGTATGAAGATGATGACAATGAAGCCACAGGGAATAAAATAGACTACATATATAACACTGACCAAAGCAAGGATAGCATGGTGGATGTGCCCTTTCCAAACTCCTACCAGTACATTGCTGCTGTGGATTATAATCCCCGGGACAACCTCCTTTATGTATGGAACAACTATCATGTCGTGAAATATTCCTTGGATTTTGGCCCACTGGACAGCAGAGCAGGTAAGGGTTTCAATACCGAGACAAAATCTGAATTGAGCTTTCTATTTTTCTTGCAAATAGGATGTAAAATTGAAGTACACTCCTGTCTTACTGATCTGCCTTTGTTTGTAAATTAAGGCTCACTACTACAAGACCTATGATGGATATTAAGACATTAATAGGTGCAGAATATTTTTTTTTTATCTTAGTTTGACATGAAATGGAGAAAGGAGTGTGCTACCCGTAACTAACCTGAAACAGTCTCCTAATGTCCATGCTCTTGTTTACATCACAGGGATAGCACTCTTTTCTCCTTAATTGAATTTTCCTCCGTACATCACATCATCTTCCCATCTGCAGGAATTTTGGCAAAACAAAGCGTGGAAGATGCTGTCACTGCAAACAGCCGGGGGAAAACTGCCAGTTTAAATGACTTCGTTCCATTAAGCGGGGAAAGTTTGGGCTTTTTAGGGAAGCCACCGCTAATGGCGTACGTGAACATGCACCCACAAGTGTGTGTCTAGAGTCAGGAGGAGAATTGACAAAATCCTCCAAATTATTGGTTTCTTTTCTTTAAAAGTGTTCTTTTTTTTAAAGCATTTCATGACTTACTATGTCTTACTATACTTTCTCTAAGAGAGGAGCGTCTGGCCTCCAGAGGATTCTCAGCTTTTCCACGTTTCTTCCTATTAGAAATTATGCCGGTAATTACTTAGTTGGTCCCTTAACTTTACCAACTTCTTAATCGCTTTGTAAGTATTACGTTCACAGTTGCCAGTTTATTAGTAACATGACTTAGCCTAGATTTGGTCAAACTCACATGACGGTGCAAGAATTTCCAAACAGTGTTTACTCAATCACTTTCAAATGCTGTACACAATGTAGTCATAGTTATCAGGTAGTTCCTGTGGTGGACTGTGTACTTCAGAAAGGCTGAAAAAGGCAGAAGTAATATCATTTGGACAGTAAACTATTATTTGATTCGTAACATGGCTATTCCCAAAACATTCCTTTTTGTTAATAAGAAACTCAGAAGTGGATGAGTGGATTCAGGGCTTCAGATTGCAAAGGAGAAGTTGAGAGGTTTCTGTTGCTGAGCTTTTGTTTTTCTTTTCCTGTGTGCAGCCTGTTATCCATATAAAAATATGGATCAAGAGATGCTGAGAGAAACTGTGGATATGAAAATCTGGGGAGAGGTGGAATAGAAGTAGTAAAATGGCAGTGAATTTCTCATTTTTATGCAAAAAATGTAAGGAAGAGAGAAGGAAATCCTGAAGAGGCAGATGAACAAAACCAAGTGACTGTTAAAAGAGGAGCAGGGATGTTTTCAATGATGTTGACCTCTGCAAGATCTCTGATGAGCAAAAAATGAAGTAACACTTTCATTCTCCCAACTTAATGATGAGCATGTACTTTCTGAGTGGTGGAGTGAGGCAGAGCAATTTGTGAGCTATTGGTTATCCCCGAGGAGCGAAAATCAATTGCATCCCTTCTATTTCACAGTTTCTCTTCTTTTCAGTGAACTATTTCCACGTATTACAGCAGACACTCAGCTGCTGCTTTTTCACATGGTGACTGTCGTCAATAATAGCATCTTTAATTAAAAAAAAAGACATAATCAGTGAAAAACACAAATTTTGTGTTTTCCTATAAAAAAGGAAATTGTTCTTCCCTTTTTCCCAGTCTAAGCTGGTGAGATGGGAGAGCAGGCGAACACCCTGCAGAGGGCTGAAAGTCTGTGAGGTGCAAGGATTTGATTTGTACCTGTGTCACTCTGGTTTGAAGCCCCTTTAATTTCACTCATGTTTGGATAAGAATTTAAAATTCCCCAGTGCCTCAGATGGAAAGCTGAAGCAGTTTTTGGCTTTGGGTAGTGGACACAAGAGAGTTAATCTGGTGTCAGGGAGTTTGGTGAGCCTTCTCTGACATTCCTTTTATGTGATTTTTGATAGCTTTGTAATGTGGGCACAAAGCTGAATTTTACATGCGTTTCTCTTCTCTGAAAATTGCCAGGTTTTCCTTTTTGGCAGAAATGCATAAGGATCCCATTACCTTACTGTTTTACGGGTTTAGAGGACTTTTGAGAGGACTGCTCTGACAGCAAGTAGAATTGTTGATGAGACAGCTTGAATGGGCCAAGGCATTTCAAAGTGAAGAAAAATACCTTTGCAAACGGAGTTTACTGCTCCATTACCTGCACAGCCTGATTAGTGGGAACGTTATTTTACAAGTCAGTCAAACACAAGCACTGATTTTGAATTGAATAGGCGAGCAAACACTTGCCTGACAACAGGTTTTTTTTGCAGAGAGGAGCCAGGAGACCAGGTCTGTGTGACTCTTTCTCTTCCAAGTTCAGTGTAACACATTTTATGGTTAGCACCAAATTTCATGCTGCATTGCTTTATATATAATGCTAAATATATGTCTGGCTTAAACACAGCTCCTCCAGCAAAAAGCAGAACAGGAGCCGATGCAACACTAGGAAAGCAGTGAAGACCCAGGATATTTTTATTTGGTTATTTAGTTATTTTTTTTTTTACAGAGTCTCTTCCAAACCAGTGTTTCTCTGTTTAGAGCACAGCAATGTTCAATGCAGTCATTTTTCCATAGGGTTACAGTTTGAGTAGCAAAAATATGTAAACAATATCTGCTTAATTACAAAATAAAAGGAAGATTGTAAAATTGATGGGTCGAACAAATTGGTTGTTAAAAAACAGTTAAGGGTGAAGTTTTAGGAGAAGAGCTCTTAAAACCAAAAATTGATCGTAACAAGAAAGGTGATATATTTAGCTACCTAAATAGCCAGTAACATAATTGAAACATATTTGAAATCTCTAGTATCATACATTTCATGGATATCTAAAATAAAAATAAAAAACAGGTGCTAGGGGCTCCAGTTCACTTAGAATCATTTTCAGTCTTTTCCCAAACCATCTAGGGAAAATGGGAGGAGGCAGGAGTCGCTTAGCTTATAGGAAAGACAGGGATCACATCCTCTCGCTCTTCACAGTGATTAAATATTTTCTGTGAGTTTTAATTAAAGGTCTGTTTGTGCATCAAGTTTTGGAATATATTTGAGGTCTTCACTGTCACAGAGCTTCTCTCACCCACTTTTTAAAAAAAATGGGCTTTTAATCCTCAGAGTAAATGAGTGTCAAAACCTGGAGTTTCTGTGCTTAGCTTCTGTAGCAGTGTGGCCAGGGAAGACAAAATATTCTGAAGTCTTAAGTGAGGCACAAAGCTGGATTCAACTGATCTAGAAGCAATTCAGGGCTCTTGATTGAATTAAACCCAATTTTACATTTGTCTCAGAAATGGGAAAAGCTGCATTTTAAGGATTTGCCCCACTCATTTTTTTTTTCTTTTGTCTGAGGTTGCTTTCATTTATCCCAAAAGCAGTTTTGAAAGCAAACACTCCTCAGTGCCTGCAAATCCCAGGAAAAGATACCAAAAGCCTTTGAAGTATATTTTCTTTGAGCTGTTGGCCTTAAAATCAGTTTTTTGGAGGATGCTTCTCCATAAATGCTGCTGAGATTTTGGGTTATTTCTTTGTAGCTGCTTTTGAGTTTGCTAATTTGAAATGATAGTGAGAATAGCTCTGCAACTCTGGCAGTGTTTTCGATCACATTCTTCAAGAAGTTGAACCCAGAAAAGTGTTTAGGTTATTTTTTTTACATGCCCTGCTAGACATGTGCAGAGGGGGAAACGAAAGGCTGTATCAACAGAATGAAAAATTTTCTGCAACCTAATCAGTCTTAATATTCACCAGAGTTACCTGTTTTAATCATCACCCACTTGTGATACAGTCTGCATAAACAAATTCAAGAAAATATCAACAAATCCTCCTCTCCAAAAAGGTAAAGTGCTCCCATCCCACTTCCCGGTGCCGTGCTGCATACAAACACACAATCTCCCAGCTTTGCCTCTCTGCACCTCCCCAGGTGGTCATGGCTCCTGGCTGGGCATGAGGTAGGGGTTCCTGGGCAGCAAAGAGACCAAAAGAAGAAAGTTTTGTCTTTTAAATACCTGAGGTGCCCCACGCCTGTGCCGGCAGCTCTCGCGTTGGGGCTTGGGATCTGCTGTCTGAGTGTTTAGACCAGGGATAGGGACCGGAGCCTGTCCTGTAGCTTGGCAGTGAAGTAATCCAGGGAAGGACTTGAACTGTGCATGTCTGGGACTTGGATGTCCTGGCAGCTGTTCTCAGTGACATGGGAAATACAGACCTCCTACTTTCAAGGAGATGTTTTAAATTATGTCCAGGAGATCCAGGCATTACATTATGGGGTATTTAATAGATGTATCAAATTAATAAGTAAATATGCCCAATACATAAGGAAGACAGTGATATATGTAGGACTTCTAATACAGCCTCATTGTGCTTAAGTTGGCTTCCATGGATTGCATATTAACACTGTGGACTGCCAGTCTGGTAATCAAATGTGATATGAAGCTTCCATCCATATCTGTGATATTTTAAAAACCTCAGAGGGCACATGTCAAGCTTCTATTCTCCACGTTTTGTTAAGTATTGTGGGATGCTCTCCTGTCATGTGATTGCAACCATTTTATTCAGTAAGAGTGGTGGGGTTTTTTTTTTCCTAAAGCAGTTTTACAATGCAGATAAGGTGAACTCTCTGTCCTTATAATATGCTAATTAAGTGTGTTTGTGTCTTGGGTAAAAGATGTGGCAGTATGGTGATGAATAAGAAATTTAAACACATATGACACCTCGTTAAAATGTAATTTTCACATCATAAATTGGAGGCCTTTCCTCTGACAGCTGAGTAATGTGGATAGTGGGCAGAGGATCTTGAACGTTTCAAAGCTGTCACGTCCTAATAGGTAGCTGAAAGGAGCTTCCTGCTCTGCTCGCCTTTAACGCCTTACATCCTTGCCAGGGAAACGCATCAAAAGGGCTGCCGAATCTTAAATCCCACTTGTGCACAGGATATGGATTGCCATTGCTTCAAGATCCCGTTGTGATAAGCCACACTTAGTATATCTGAGGTTGAATTCCGGCTGCATTTTAAAAGGCCAGCTGAACCTTTTTGATGAGCAGCTTCTCCTGGCGGATAAGGGCCATTTTTAGGGAGCTGCTGAGTGTTTAATTGCGGCTTCTCCTGTGTTTTTATTTTCCAGTTGCTTTCCTCCCATCTCGGAGCATCCCTAGCTCTCTCGCTCCTGTTCCTCTTCATTGCTTACAGTGACAGCTGCTGGTTGCACAGTGTTGCTGGAGGTTTGCAGAGAGATCAGCCCTTGCTTTCAGCAGCCTCTGCTAAACACGTATCGGGGCTGGGGCCCTGACTTTCATCCTCTAATATTTGCCCATATATGCGTGTCCCATTTATTCTATAAATATTTCAGTCACTTTTTGCTATTTAAGTTAGAAAGACATGTCTAAGTTTGGAAGTGAAGAAAGCAGCACAGAGACTCTTCATCTTTTATAGCAAAGCTGGCATCTCAACCTATATTTGCTGGCCAGCCAGTATCTTAAGCTCAGAAGGACAGGAGGATATTTCACCTACCTGGGGTATGCTGGGGTCCAGAATTGTGTTTGTTCCCTGTTTTTAGGCCTGATCTGTCTCTTCATTTTTATCCTGTTTTAAATTTTCCCTCTTTGTGAAGCAGTGTTTGATTAAAAAATGATTAAAAAGTATCATACCACTGGGCACTTTTCTGAAATTAGTGATTTCTGCTTTTTGTCAGGAAAGCTGTGGAGTTTGAGCTCTTTCCTCTACCTTCTCACAAAAAAAATCCTTAAAAAGTGCAAGATTTCTCAGCTTCAAAATGCTCCCTTTGTGGAGCATTTCATAAATATTAATACTGTTTGGTGAGCACAGCAGGAGTATCTTCAGTGCCTCTCCAGTACGAATAAATATGTGGTTGCTCCCTCCTCCTAAATAAAAATGTACTTCTCTCAGTAGGACCATGGAACAGGAGATAGCCTTACCAAACAGAGGTGGAGGAGCCCTCCTTTTCCTCGAGTCACTGCTCCTACTACGAGGCACCTATTTGAGCCAGCCTGAAAAAATGGTACAGCAGACCTAACCCATCCAGGAGCTAAACCAGGATATTGCTGTATCCTCTTGGGAGATCGGTTGTTACCATTGCAAACGAAACAGGAATCTGCTGTAAGGCCTGCATGCCATGAAGTCACAACCAATATCCATGGGCTGAGGTCCTGTTCCCACAGGCTCGCAAGCAGGAGACCTTGGAGACTGGGCTGGTGGGTAGCCAGGATGGTTGAAGCAGGGGAAGGGCAGCAAGAGACAAATGATTAAGCTAAACTTCACTTTCAAGCTTCAAAACAAAAGGAGGCCAGAGACTTCAGCACTTCATTATCCTGTCAAACACCAGGAGGGGGAAAGCACCTTGCCAAGAACATGTCTGAAAAGCTGAGGCGGCTGTTCCTGGCAGCAAGCATGGGATGTACTGCTGAAGATAGCGAGGTGATTGCATAGGGAAAAAAGCATTAACTGCGTATGAAGGATAGCAGCTTTTCCTCTTCTGCAGCGAGCTCTTTGACTTCAGGAATCAGCCTGGAGTTGTGATTAATTGTCGTTTCATTAAGTTCAAGACCACCAGGTTCTCACGCTGACATCCACCACAGCTTATCAGTCTGACGCAAATACTTTGCACCAAACCTAGCGATGAGTGTGCCAGCCCTTTGGGTCTGAGCTGTTTGCCAGAGGCAGGGAGCAAGAGGTGACACGTACCAAATGTCCAATGCCACCTTTTGCAGGAAAAAGGGACTGCATCATGTGCTAGAGACAGCTTTTGAGCATTGGGTTTTTACACATGGTTTTTAGTGACAAATGCATCATTTATCCTTTGGCCAGCAGATTTGTCTGGCTTGTGTGCAACGATGAGTGTCTGCACAGGGTTGGGGGTTTAGCCCAGCAAGAGACTCCAGGATGTTCCATTTTTGATCTGTTGCCTCTGCCAGCTCCTCTCCTCCCACCCCAAAACAGGCTTATAACCTGCCAGACTTCTTCTCAAGGCATTACTCTCTCATCTTAGATTATATTTGCGCACCTGATTCCTCAAGGCTGGCCCTATGTGGTGCAAACACCTTCTGCTCTGGCCTGGCTGCAGAGCCACTAGCCTGGCTTGGGATGTTTTCTTCATGTGCCAGCTTGTATTTTTGGTACTGTGTTTTTAAAATGAGCAGCCTTTATTCCTGCTCACTGAAAATACCTCACTGGCAGCTCATGGGTCTGGATCGCTCTCCTTGCTCATCTGCCACTGATTGTGTTTGTTCTGGAGATAACTAGTGTAATATTTTTAGCAGCACTTATTAAGACTCGTCTCCTGAAGTCTAGTTCAATGTTGCTAATTAACTTCTTCGATGCTGCAGCACTCTGCAGTGCTGCCATGCCAGGTTTTCTTTCTTTTTTTTTAACTAATAAAGCCAAGAAAGCAGATATGGATGCCTTGCCATATCCTGCTTTAGAGTCAAAGCAAGCAGAGGACGCATGGGATGCCCTCCATACTGCTGGCCTTGATACTTCAGTTATAGAGAAGTAAAAGGTCTTTAGGAGTAAGCCACAAAATTACTGAACCTTTATGGGGAGGCTTTACAGAGCCTTCCCTTGACTTCAGAAAGTTGTTGTGGTGATGCCCTTAGCATCTCCCCATCCTTCAGATGTGACAGCAAGTCAAGTTTCCAGACACCTAAGGTATAACTGTGCTGCTAAAATGTACCCAAGGTATACATGAGGAATGGAAAGGCCAGCCTTATCCTCGGAAATCCAGCTGAACTCATGGTAGGGTTGAATTTGATGGGTTGCTTATAGGAAGGGAATTTAGGTTGAAGGTACAAAAACAATCATCTTGGTAGCTACTTTGAAGATCTCCACGTTCTGGGAGGAATGGGACTAGCCACGAAGGGCTGTGAAATGCTAGTTGGTGATGCTGTCAACAACCTCACAGGGGAAGATCGGTAGATCCCGAAAAAAAAGAGATAATGGGCATTTTGAAGCACATCTTCTCAAAGTGCATTTTGATGTTAGTAACTATGCTAAATCAAGAGAGTTGGGTTGTGAAAAAAACAAGAATAAAACAGCGTCCATTTCTTTCGGCTGAGTCTGCCAGGCATGCATGAGTAAAGGTTGCTATAATGAAAAAGTTTCTGGGACAAAATCCCAAAGTTCCTGGAGAGTTTCAGCTCAGCCATTATTCAGACAAATCCTCTGAACTTGGTGGGAGTTTGCACTAGGGGCTTCAGGATTGAGTCTGCAGTGAATTTCTGTTTGCCTTGGAAGGAATTACATTTTGCCAGTGAGAGGCTTTTTGACCTCCTGATTTGTGTCTAAAGCATCTGAAGAGGATATATAAATATAAATTGTAAGCTGGAACAAATAGTGATTATCCATTTGAATTAGAGTTGCAATATCTGCCCTACATTTTTATGTTGAAAAGACTTTCTTTTAAGGGTGTGATCATGATTGGAGGGCAAAGCAGTTGATGAAGGCTTAGGTGAAAGAGATGTGTCCATTAAAACAATGTAGTGCTTGTTCGCTGTAACGGGATTTCTTCACTGTAAATAGGATTTTTGCTTGATTAAAATGTGCTGAGAGAAAACAGGAATTACGGCGAATTTCACTGAAACATAGGATTTGGTTTAAAAAGACTGGCACTGAATAAGCAAACTGAGTGTTTCATGTTACATAGCTCTTCGGTTCTGTGTTCTCACAAAGTACCCACTGCTTGAGACTCAAAAGGGAGGGGGGAAAAAAAGCAAAGAAACATCAGAGCTGAAAACTGTAGAAGTTGTACACTGGGCACGACAGAAGATGGGAAAATCAACTGCCTTTAAACTAGTCTGAGCTGGCTTACTGGGGTGCCATTCATGCTTCCCTCAAATAGCTGGAATAAATTAACACAGCCACTGGAGAGATGAGGCATTAAGCAGCTCTGCAATTCTTTTTCATCTGTCAATGTTTAGGACAGAGACGGGGAAAGGGCCATCTGTGTGCTGCAGGCAGAGAGCAAAAGTATAGGCGGCATCAAGTGTAGATATGCCGGCAGAGAAGTCCTTAGTCCATTCGTTGGGTCTTTCCAACATAGCATGTGAAGAACAGCTTTTGTGAGCCCTCATGTATTGGCCTCAAATTCAGTTGCCCCTCTGACTGTATTAAATTATTCCCTTTATCTAAGGCATGCATGATGGATGTTGTGGCTCGCTAAGGTCAGTATCAGCCTGAATTCATGTGATGTTTTGCGTTCTTGTACTGCTGAATTAAGCAAATGACTGGCAATATCAGCGTGAACACTGAGGCTTCAGGAGGAGGGAAATACTGAGGGAAGGCTGCATGGAGAAGAAAAGGAGGGAATTTTTTTTGAGGAGGTAGGGAGAGGTCATAAAATATATTTGCTTGATGGGAGCATATGTATACACCAGAGGAGCTAACAGCAATGAATATATTTGGCCTTCTCCATGTAAGTGGTTGCTTTTCTCACTGGACAGTCACTGCCAAGTATTTTCTTGGTGCAATATTGAGTGTGTTACAAGATATTCACAAGAAATATCTTTGGAGTGACTGGAACAGATTTTATTGATAAAAGCGTTGTGCTCTTCACCACATCAAGTATCAGGATGACTGAGGAACGCAAGCACCCAAAAACCAAGCCAAGGTGGAAAGTGCTCTGGAAAGCTTCTGGTCAATTCATGTAGTTTAAGGTGCAGACTGATACAACGTTGTGTTGGGAGAGATGCCTCTGCGTGGTACCTTGCTTGTAAATATAAGCTGTCTTTATGGATAAACAAAGCCTCCTCCCAAGCTCGATGAGAAGTAAATTAAGCTTTTGGGTAATCTAAAACTGTGTAGTCAGAACATGGTGTGTTGTGTAAGGCTGCTGTAGTGTGTTCTTTTCATATAAATGAGTTTAAATTGACTCTGGTATGAAGAGTAGAACAGAGAATTAAATTAGATTAATAGATTTTTTAAGACCAGAAGGGTCCATTAGCTCATTTAGTCTGACCTCTGTAATGCATTCGATTGGATTTCATCCGCTTCCTCTTGTACTGAGCCTAATTACTTGACTCTAACTAAAGTGTACCTTCCAGAAAGGCACCCAGACAATCAGTGTGTCACTTCACAGAGTGCTTTTCTTGGGTGGGTATTCTCTCCCAGTGTTAAAGAGGTAAAATCCTGGTCAGCGTACCTTTTTGCATCACACGTAAAAAGTAAAAAAATGTACTTCTTGAATTGCACTCTTTGCACCTTGCTCAGATGGTGCTCGGGAGGTTGCCTTCTCTGGGAGTTACTGATAGGTCTGAGATTTTTTTTTTTAAAGCTGTTAGAAACTTGTTACATGAAGTGTGAAATTTCTGAATAGACCAAGAAAGCAAATAATTCACTAGCAATGAGAAAATAGCTTTCTGGGCACTAAAAAAAGAAAGCCTTCTACTTTCAGATGTGTACTTCTTCATGACTGTCACTAAATGTGTCTGTAAACTCTGCTTTTTAATTAGAAGAAATTACCAGTCTGCAGAGCTTACATACTGCTCTCTTAATGCCATTTACATTTTCATTTGAAGCAGAGTGGTAGGGAGTGACATTTAAACCTTGGAGTTTGTGTCATCAAGTTATAATTTTCTCATTGATGAGAACATCTGTCCATTGGAAGGGGCAAAAACTTGTTCCAGCAGTTTTTCCATAAGGTATTGGAAGATTTAATTCCAAATGAGTTTTCTGATTGTTGGTTTGTTTTTTTTGCCTTTTGTTTCCCACCCTCTTTTTAAAGGAGCCTGTATTTACACTGGGTAAAAAAAAACATTATGATGCAAGGAAGTGAACTGTAGAGGATACAAGAAGCACTTTGGTAAATAATCATTAATTGTGTTAAGAGTGTTGTTATACCAGGTTTTTCATGTCAAAACGTACGGGCAAATTCTGGTGGAAAGAGATTATAATTTTCTTAATATGCAGATATAAATTGGCTGCACTAAAATATGTCTTAATTCAAATTGAAATACTATGCTGTCAGAATGTATTTTTTCCTTCTAAAACCATGTTTTGTGATATTTTGGATAAACTTCACCTTCAGGCATTTCTTTATGGTTATTGACCACCTGAGAGAGGCTTTATCAAGGCTGTGGCTCATTAGATTAAGCACTGTGAGAGCAGACGTGTTACCCCCCTTTTTCTCACTTTTTCATTGGAGAGAAGAAACCTTAAAATGGGCATGTATCAAGGAAAGTTAGGGAAGTCCTCTCTTCTCTTTACGGCGTAATTTGTGACCACAATGATCTTGTGCACATTTGGAAGTCATCGCCCCAACATAGTTGACAGTGTCTCCATCAGCTGTAACCAAAGGAAAAAGATTCAAATTAGCCAAAATGACTCCAAAACGTCTTTGGGGATAGCTGGTATAGGGTAGTGCCAATGGGAGTTTTGCGCTGCTGATTTCCATGCAACCGGATTTGCACTTCGAAGGCAGTAAGCGTCACCTTGCTGAACAATGGCCTTTAAGTGTTTCATTAAATTTCCCCCTTATGATGACTTCTAGTTTGGGGGGAAATGATGTGAAAAGTTTCTTTCTACAGTTAGTTGACATTTATCAGTGACAAATGTCTTTGCTTTAGTGAGTAGATCCAGAGCTGTAAAAGCCGATCCTCTCCAGGTAAAGGTTTTGTTACAGTGACCTTACTGTCCTCTTCCTACTCTGATTTGAAAGCTGATTTTAATCTGCAAAAGAAATAATCATTAAAAATATAGCCTGCATCGGTGCATTCCTTTAATTCATCTTCCATGGAAGCCTTGTGGATACAGAAGCAGCAGAGATGGGCTTGTGCATACTTGAGGTTTATGCACAATTTGCTGACATGATGTTTAAACGTGATTCTTGCTTCTGTGCATGGACTGCAGAGACCTGTTTAGCATCATGGTGCTAACCTGATTCCTCCAAAGTCACTTTGCTATGTGACCTATTTCCTTCCTGGAGAAGCTTAGAGGAGCCTGTTGCGCCTTCTTTGCAATGGAGGTGAGGTTCTTTTGAGGGAGCAGAGGCACTGGTGTTTTGGGAGGTTATCTACTACCTTGTAGCCCAGGGCTGGCCAAGAATGTCCACACACCTCTGTGGGTGCATCTTGTCACAGAGGTTGCCTGTTAGCCATTGTAGGTCCTGTCAAAAAATGGCTGAGGATGTTGATACCAAAGAGGAAGCCAGGGAAAATGAGAGGCTTGTAGCTGGCTGTGGGTGAGGTCTTTAAACAGTAGTAGTTTGAAGATGGACCCAGAAAAGGGCCAGGGACTCCAAGAGAAGAGTCTCTGTGTATCATGGAGCTGCCAATAATAATAATGTATCTCCAGTAGATCCTTGATGCATCTCCTCTGCCCCTTTCCAGATATGTTTTTTTATGAAGCCAAACCCTTTTCTGATGGCCACGTATGAGGAGAGATGACATCAAGGGGAGAGGAGCCTTTCTTTCCACTTGGAAACCACAGAAAACAAACCAATATTTTTGTCTGAAATTAGAAAAAAAAAAGGAGAGGTTGTCAAGTTTTATGAAAACCCTTAACATGCATGGCAGAGACTCTGGCCTATCACTAAAGGTGGCACTTCCCATAGCTGGCGTGACTCACTGAAGAGACATCTTCGAGCCTTTTAGTAAAAGTATTTGTTTGTTTGTTTAGAAACCTGTAAGAAAATCTTCTGGATGTTTTGATACAGGATGTTGATGTTATCTTGTCCCCTCAGTATGTTTATAAACTTCAGTTGTCGTTGATTCTAGAGATCTGTTTTACCTATCCTAGGCTTGTCACTCGTCTACCACAGGAGACTGATCATTGATTTTTTTTTTTTGTTATTGCATATTTAACAATAAAACTGAGTGATGTTCTATTCCCAGCTGAGTCTCCAAGGAATGCAACTGTTTCTCATTATAAAGGGGAAAAAAAAGTAATTAAATTTTAATTATTTTTCCCTTTTGCACAAATATCTTCACACAGTGCAAATTAAATAAAATTATTTAACCATGGCAAGCACTTCTGCCAATTAATCCCTGAGAAGTGAAGCTGGAAAATGTGTGCCACACACATGCAGGCAGTCACACACAAAGGCTTAGAAAAAAGAAATCCAAAGGAGTCTAAGACAAGCATGAGTTAACCAGCCCAGTGGAGCCATGAATGGGAGTTTAAGTGACATCCCTCGGCAAGCTGATCTGAGATCTTTGCAGCTTCCCATCTGATACTCCGAAGAATATTTTTCCCTTCTGGCTTAATAGCTAAAGATTAATTGAAGTTCAAGAACTCGGTATTTCTAGTAGCCTTTATACTGAAATTTAAGATGGGTAATTTAACTTTGAATTGATTTTTTTTCCTTCAATTTGAGCTTTTAATATGTGCATATTTTTATCTGGGCTGCACTTGAGTTTCCTGAATTACAGGCAAGATTACCAAGAGATATTCATTAGACCAATGTGTTTATTAACAACATAAAGATTGTTGTACTGAATGCATGAAAACTGGATCCAGTTATTAGGAAAGAAAATCTTTCAGGCAATTTCAAAGCATTAAAGAAAAAATTCATCTTGTCTGCCTGGATTTTTATATACCTGGTTTCATTATCTATTGAAAAACATTGATGCTTTTTCTATGGGCAGTGCTTCAAGGTCAAAGTTAGCCCCACTTCTGAATTTCAACAGATTAAAAATCCTACGTGAAGTCAGTGGCTGTGTCCCAGGAAAGTGACTCTTCTCCAGAAAGACCTTCTATAGGGAGGTTCTCATGTGCAGGCATCTGGAGGGCCTGTGAGATTGTTGCTGGCTTGGTAAAAGCCATACCTGCATCTCTAAGATGTTTATTTAGGCCTATTTGGTATTCAGACTTAATCTTTTAGCAGCTGAAATCAAACACTGAGTATAGAGTCGTCTGAAGTTACCACTGGAGGAGATACTATCAACAGTAAGTCAGATGTGTGCATGTGTGTATATATAGATAGATATTTGCACGTTGATTAGGTATATTTGCAAAAGCAGGATTTGCAAGCTGGCACAGTTGCCAAAGTGATTTAACTAAATATACATTTATTCTCGTGGAAGATAGGGATGTACTCGGTAGCTTTACAGAGAGAATATGGTTTTTTTCCTCCTTGGATGACGCTGTCCCAAGCAATGTACATATTCTGATAGATACAAGCATTTGGTAGGCTTCTCTGACTCTACTCAGACATCAAGATGTTATGCAGACCTAATTAATTGGATTCCACACATCACTCCAAATACAGTATAGGGAATTGATATATTTCAATGCCTTTACCTATTTTTCCTCCTGTAGGATCCTCTAGGCAAGACTAGTTGGGCTTTGGCAGAGTAGCAAAGGTCCTTGGCTCTGTTGGACAACATCAGACGGCCAATACTAAGCTTAACAGGAAAGGAAAAAGACCTAAAACAAACCAAAGTGGGGCAGCACAACTGTGAGAGAATGGGCAGGTTTCCTGAATTAGGCAATTTTCCTGTGGTTTGCAGTGAAGCAAAGACTCGGTCCTAACTCTGGCACCATTAGACTGTCTTGATTTGTTCGGCAGTGGTTTCCAACCTCTGATGTTCCCAAGTACAGTCACTGCTTTGAAGAGGAGACAGCATCAGACTGATGGAAATTCATAGGCAGATTTTTGCAGGCAGGAGAGGAGTCAGGTGAGTGGCACTTGGGAACAGTGGGGACACCGCTGCTTTCAGCCTCCTCCTCTATTAAGGTTGAAGGTTTTTTATACCACCTTGGGGCTTAGATGTAGAAAACTGTATGTTTACACTACAGCACACCAAACAACTGTCAATAGAATGGTTTCTTTTTTTAGATGGAAAATGTCCCATTGATATAAGATCAAAATATGTTGTGGGAACTTGTCCTTTTTTTGCAGGAAAGTATCAAAACAAGCCTTTTGGATGCTGCTGTTGTCATTAGTAATGTTAAATTGTTTTTATATTATTGTTTTATTGTTATGTTTAACATGGAACATTTTAGGAAAAAGTTCACCCAAGGAAAAAAAAATAATTTTATGGAAATGAAAGATTTGGTGACCCTTGAGTCAACGTTGTTTGAAAGTCACATCCTTTAGAAATTTCAGCTTTTTGTTCAAGGTCATAATAAAAATAGATTCTTGCATATCACAATTTCCTTCGGAGGGCAGGTTTTTCTGACCAGTACTGATCTGAGCTCATGTTATGGCCGCTCAGCCCTGCCAGAGCAACATAAACCTCTTGTTGTTAATTTGAGCCCTGTACCCTGGACTCACTGCATTTTTAGACCAAGCAGAGAAACTGTGGTTTAGCTACCTAGAAGAGGGATCTAACAAGGAATATTCTCTGTCCATTCTAGCTGGCCCTGTAGCTCTTTTGTGGCTGTTTTATACTCTGCCCTTTTCTGTAGCTCATAACTTTCCTCTGCAGGTGGCAAATCTTGGAAAATCTCAGCAGTCCTTACTGAACTGACCAGGGAGAGTCTTAAGTTTGCTCATCACCGGGTAGGAAGATCAATCACGCGTCCTGCATTTTGCTTTGGGGGAAAAGGAGCAAGCATGCCAAGCGAATTACTGGGTGATTTATTTATTTGCAATTCTATAAATCTCGTGTTAGGATATGTATTGTAACTATGCCCAGTGGTGATGTATTTGTCTATATAAAAATCAACGCCTTAACATGAGCCAGCAGTGTGCCCTTGTGGCCAAGAAGGCCAATGGCATCCTGGGGTGTATTAGAAGGGGTGTGGTTAGCAGGTCAAGAGAGGTTCTCCTCCCCCTCTACTCTGCCCTGGTGAGGCCGCATCTGGAATATTGTGTCGCGTTCTGGGCCCCTCAGTTCAAGAAGGACAGGGAACTGCTAGAGAGAGTCCAGCGCAGAGCCACGAAGATGATTAAGGGAGTGGAACATCTCCCTTATGAGGAGAGGCTCAGGGAGATGGGTCTCTTTAGCTTGGAGAAGAGGAGACTGAGGGGTGACCTCATTAATGTTTATAAATATGTAAAGGGCAAGTGTCATGAGGATGGAGCCAGGCTCTTCTCAGTGACATCCCTTGACAGGACAAGGGGCAATGGGTGCAAGCTGGAACACAGGAGGTTCCACATAAATATGAGGAAAAACTTCTTTACGGTGAGGGTAACTGAACACTGGAATAGACTGCCCAGAGAGGTTGTGGAGTCTCCTTCTCTGGAGACATTCAGAACACGCCTGGACGCGTTCCTGTGTGATATGATCTAGGTAATCCTGCTCCAGCAGGGGGATTGGACTAGATGATCTTTCGAGGTCCCTTCCAATCCCTAACATTCTGTGATTCTGTGATTCTGTAACTGTGCATAGGGAGCAAACCTTTGTGTTTCACCCTAGCTGCCTTTGATATCAAAAGTTAACTAGGATTGTCCAGTGTTTAATTACATACTAAGATGAAGCTGTGTATTTCATCTGTATTGCTAGATGCAAGGGCTGAGATTCCACTTCAGGCTTGCATGGAGGGATTGGCATTTAGCAGAGGGTGCATCGTGTTCCAGATTTTGTGATGGTTGGGTGCATCGCCCTAACAACAAACTAGCGAGGGGAGCTGAGATGTGCATGATGTGGTTGAAAATGTCAAATGCCAGGAGTAGAGGCATGACAGAGAAGTGGCCAGCAGAGCTAACTATGAATATGGCCTTTTTTTTATGAGGCCATCATTTGTTGCAGAGCTAAGCACAGATGACTTTGGTTAAAAATTAGCCTTGGTGCCTTTCCAGAGTATCTGTGTGAATGAGAAGCAGGGATGGATCCAGGCCCTGCATCTTCCTGAGCTAGGCTGAATTTCTTTCTGAATTTCCTGCTTTCCTAGGAGCACAGGCTTGCTTTTCCGCTTGATGTCATGAGGCTCTCCTTCTCCAGCCGTAGTCTCTCATGAATGCTTGGATGCTCATTGTTTTCTAGCTAAGTCATAGTTTGCATCCTCAGACAGTCGTGATACTTTCTCATTTCATTGCACCTCACAGTAAGCTTATCGCCTGCTCTCTTCTGTCCATGTTAGTGCTGTATTGATAGTGTTTTAAATTGAATTCTGGACCTTTGGTCTGAAACTCAGAGATGTGGACCAGATCCAAAAGGGTTTGCTGACATCGAAGTGTGTCTACACAATCGCTATCTGACAGCAGCCTATCCTTTGGTTATACATACTGATCAGTTCTGATGTTTCCAGTGCACTAATTTGTCTGTGACAATTTTCTTAGCTAAAATTTGAGCAATAGGACTGCTGACCTCAAATGACCCTAATTTCTTCACCTTGGAGCTCTCCTACTCAATAGAAGGTCGTTATAGATGAAATTGATGAAATTTTGGTAGATGATGATCAATTTGAGGAGATTGTGATAGAATTGCTAAGTTCTCCTTTGTCCTGTGCCCACTGAAAATGTAAGATGCATCAGTTCCCTGAATCGTATTATTTTAGTTCAGAAAAGCATCTGAATGGGCTGAACTTTATAAACAGGGTTGAAGACCCTTATTAGCTTCTGGTGGTCAGAGGGTAATGCCAGGTATCTGCTCATCTTCCCATCTCTCCTTTTTTGCCCAGCTGCCCCTAGTAAAGAAGCCTACCAACAACTAAGAGAGGAGGTCAACATGGATGAGGATTGCTGCTGGCAGCCTGTCAGTGTGTTGCAAATCCCTGTGTTGTATTAGAAACCACTGTGAAGTGTCAATTTTTGCCTCCTGGCACAATGGCTTCTTCCCAGCTGAATGCAGTCTATTACCATTTATACCGCCAGTCCTGTCCCAGGCTGGAGAGGGCAGGATCTGCAGCTCGCATGGAAAGATGTACCTCTGCTGAAAGCAGTGAAGTTGCAGCCATTTGCACCACCTAAAGATTTGGCCATTTGTCTTGAAACTGGCTTATCATCTCTGTAACCCCAGGGCATGTTGCTCCTTGCTTGCTTAATTGCCAGTTTAATCAAAACCTGATGTGCTGTTTCAAATATGATTTCTCCTGCTGAACAACTCAAGCTGTCACAGAGTTTCTGTGTGTCTGGTGTACACCATGAACAGCTAAAACGTATGGCTCTAATTCGTGGTGCTGTGAATCCAAGCAGACTTGAGCTGACCAGGCACTGTGGCTATTCAACGATGTTCCCATTCCCAACTTATCATTAACCTCCTGGCAGGAGGTTATTCCCAGTGGAGCTTGTAGGACAGAGCACATGAGCTCTCATCTGCTCCAGTGCAAAGTCTAGCAGCCTGACTTTGTTACCAGATCACCACGGGATCAGGCATCTGGGGCTATATTTTGCTTTCTTCATTTTCTAAATGTACCCCCAAAAATACAAATTTTCACAAAGATGGGCTCTGCGTTTTGGTCTCTGAAGTTAAACTTCAGGGCTGTCAACTCTAGTGACTGGGTCGTCAAGCTCAGTGATGGTTTTTCCAGAGGCTCAGCCTCTGTGATCGCAGGATTTTCAGTTCTGTTTAAAAGTATGAGTCATCTTGCATTTCTAAGTGGAAAGAGAAGCTTTAAAACACAGTTCCTGAAGACTTTGAGGCACAGCGAGGAAGAGCCTAAATCCATAATATTTATTGTCTCTTGTGGGTTTTATTTGCTTTTGGCTTCAAAGGCCTAGGATGTCATGTCAGAATTTGCGGGTGTCTCTCCTGACTTGCACATGCTGGAGGTTGGCAGTGAAGTGTCTTCCCACCACCAGCTTTTGAGCAATATCATTTCAAGCACCTGAAAAACTGAGGCTTTTTCACAGGTTGTTTTTGTTTCTGGTTGTCCTGAGAGCTCTATGCTTGTTCCAGTCATTTGTAACCATTGTAATCAGCTTGACTGAGGTACCTGGAGAAAACCTGCTTCCCTGCTCATTCTGCTTGTAAAGCAGAAAGTGTAGGTGTCTGCCCTCAATCCACAGCACAGATATTTTCTTGCCCTCCACTTTTTCTTGCAATTGTTGCCTTCTTTTGGTGTCACCCCTTAATAAAATATTCTAGTGTTTTTTAAACCTCTGCTTATCCTGAGCAGAAAGCTGCCTTTGTGTCAAGTAACAGGTAGTTTGCAATCTGGCTTCTCATCTGTATGAAACTAATTGGAGATTTTTGGCTGGCTTCTTGCAAAGGAAAAGCTTTCAGAGGACTTGCTCCCTGAACATAGCGATACAGGATCGGATGCCAGGGTCTCCCGCCTGCTGTGAAGGTGAGCAAGTCTTGTCTTTTTTGTAGATGCATCAGGGTTTGTCTCTTTTTTTTTTAGAAATTTTTTTCCTCCTTATTTACTGTCCCTCATTGCTTCTGTTTGATTTGCCTGGAAATAACAACAGCATGATTCCTCAAATCCAGTAACTTGAGAAGGAAACTCCATCTCTAATTAAGTCATCCATGGAGGGAAGGACAATGAAAGCTTGAACTCCTGCACAAAGAAGTCACCTGTGCAAAGGAGCTTAAATTCACTTTGAAATCGTAGACTGGCACAGAGAGCAGCACAGCCACCTTCCCCAGTGGTGTTCCCCTCCATCTGCATGGGCTGTAGAAAGGAGGTGGACTTTTGGCTGAGGCTTGTCCAGGGTTCAGCTGGTTAGCTTAATGACTGATGGCTGGTTTTAAAATGGTGAGTTTATGCTGCTGTGAAGGTGTCACTGCCACGGTGGGGTGACAACTACTTCCACACCGGAATTTTTTTTTTATCTCTTTTTTTTTTTCTTTTCTGAAAGCAGATTGTATAGTGCTGCTTCAAGAATCCCTCTGCAGCAAGTGGGCTCATTTGTAATACAGGTTGCTGAAAGCAAAATACTATCTTCTATCAGATTCTTGTGTGCCCACAATTCTTGCTGTAGTGGTCGCTGAGCCATTCAACCAGTGTTACTTCAGTTGAAACTATCATGTCAATCAGAGCTGCAATGGCCAATATTATTGAGACTGCGTATTCAATCCCAAGGAGCCAGCTCGGAAATCATACCTCCCTTTAAGTCGCACCGAAGCAACTAAATGCTATAAGATATAACCCTGAACAAGAAGGATTGAACAGAATTGCTCTGTCGTTTCCCTGATCCAGGGAAGACAAGCATGTATCCATCCTAGACTCCTCAGCAATGAGGTAGCCATTACCATTGCTCAGTGTGAAGCTGATTTTTTAGAAATTGTGAATCCCACGTCATTCAGATACCTAGTCAGAAATACTGGCATTTCTTCTTCCTTGCACCAGTTGCAAGAGCATGAAGGAAGAGCTTCATGTCACTGACAGAGGCCAGATTGGCCAAAGAATTAAAACTTGAGTTTGTCAGTTCTTTGATCAAAAGATCATTTAAGAAACGCAAATGCAAGGTTAAGAGTTAGCCTGTTAGAGGAAGTTTAGCTTGAAAATGGTGGTCAGGGCTAGCGTATATGAATATGTAAATATGTATGTTCATTAAAGCAACTAAGGGGTTGTAGCTCTAAAGGGAAAAAAATATTTCTCTTGCATTGAGGTGTTGGGTGATTGTGTTTCAGAGTTGATGGAATATATGACTAAGGACAATTTGAATATTGTCTGTTGCAAAGGAAAATATTCAGAAGTAAAGCTGTCTATTAATTTTATAGCAGCATATTTCACTGCAAAGAGCAGGAGCCTGAGGCAGAAGGAGACAAAAGAGTTTTCAACTGGGCTGAAACACACTGCCTTTTGGGTGTACTTTTCAGACCCCGTGGTCTAATTTTCAGTCATGCTGTATGTCTCCTGTAATCCTTTTTGGGGCCAGACAGACACATCAGAAACGGTGTAGTGTAACATGCCTCTTCCCCCTGCATGTATGCAGCTAGATCTATGGGGTCAGAAAATTTGGCAGTGCCTCAGGACCCTTGCCCCAGCACTGGCAAAACAGAGCAGTGCCCTTGCAGACCTGTCTGCTGCCCTTGCAGAGGACAGGCATCCAGCACGACTCATATAGTGCAAAGGAGGCTCGTGTGAGAATTAATATGTATTATTCAAGAAGTACCAACCAGGAGCTTATTGTTCTAGGCAGCTCTAGTTATAATCAAAACTGTCATCCAAAGGCCTATAGTAACACTGTGGGAAGTAAAATAAGAATAATCCAGAGACACACTTGAAGGGCCTTGAAAGAATTTAGGTTCGAAATACAGAATATCTGATACTGAAAAATTATATTTGACCTTGTATGAAACATCTGGTCTGTAGAATGATGTTTAGTGTATGGACCTGTGTTCTGCGCACAGTTATTTTGGAGTCAGTGGGCTTGTGTGGTTTCTGACCCATTGCAAACTTCTCAGTCCCTGACCATGTAGAAAGAAGTGTAGGATGGCAGCATGAAGGGAACAGATGGTGAAACTGTGTCGTTCCTGGCTTCGTGAAGCAATGAAAAGGGTCATGATGAAGATTGTAAAGTCCATAGTTGACTTCACCAAAACTAAAATTGGTAAGCTACAGATTTCAGATCTCTTTGAATCTATAAATCAGCAACTCTGAAAAAGAGTTTTGAAAAAGAATTTTTTTTTAAGTTGGCTGCATTGAGCATGGGTTCCCCCAGCTGAGTTTACAGCAGGTAGGTAAAGAGGAAAAATAAACAAACATCACCATGTTTTGACACTTAGCTAGAAAAACTGTGGAGAAAGACCCAATGAGCAAGACAGCAGTAGTCAAATTGTAAAGCTATGTTACATGCCAAGGTGAAGAGTGCAAAAACAATGCAGCCCCAAATTGTCTTTGCAAGGCACTTTTGGGCTGTTTGGCTGTGCTTTACCTTATAGGAATGGGGATTTCTGGAGTTCCCAGTCGAGGTGATAGAAAGACATGCTCTTTTACTGACTGTGACAGGAGCATGCTTAATCTTTGCTATAAAGCAGTAAGAGTGCTCCCAGGATTTGACCATCAAAATTGTGTTTAAATTTGTCACTGATGCGGAAAGGTTACAGATATATTCACAGCTAGGGACAAAGTTTAAAAATGCTTAGATTTAGGTTTCGTTTTCTTTAGGGTGAGGAAGGGGGAGATAATTCCTCATGATTATTGAAAAAAATCCCAGTAAGGCTTTCTTTGGATGACTGATCCAGCAGCTTTTGTGTTATTGGCATTGGAGATAAACTCTGCTTCCTGTGCCGTTACTGTTTGCACCCAAAATGTATTGACTCTACCCTCGCTGGCAGTCAGAAAATCCATGTGCAGTTGCTATATGTGAGTTAGGGAAACTGTTGTATTCAGATCCTCTGTCTGTGTGCAATGGAGAGATGTGAGAGACTTTTGAGACCTTCCTCTCACAGGTTTCTCCATCCAGCTAGGTTAATGATGAACAGTGCAGCAAAAGTAGGTGATCTCCCCTCTTCTCCCCCTTCT
Organism: Nyctibius grandis; assembly: GCF_013368605.1. NCBI lineage: Eukaryota > Metazoa > Chordata > Aves > Nyctibiiformes > Nyctibiidae > Nyctibius > Nyctibius grandis. The sequence continues at coordinate 65,884,005 of NC_090663.1, read as the reverse complement.
CTGAGATTGAACTGAAAATTTGGATTCTTTAGGAGGCTTTTGATTGAGAGAGAAAACATGAAAACAGAGAGGAAGTTTGTCAGAGTTGGATCAATTTGCCCAAACAACTCAGTTTTTTGTCTGACAGCATTTTAGCACTCAGAGGGGAGTTGTCAAAATCTCTCTACAGGCAGCCATTGTCCTTCATGCTGAGACATACCTTATATTATCTCAAAAAGAAAGAAAGAAGGAAAGAAAAAAAAGAAAGAAGATGAGGTGGCTTAGATTACTGTTCTTTTATGTCATGAAGAAAATACCCACATTGTTTCATCTCTTCATCAAATAATGTGGTGTTAATCTCATTTACTGCTTGATCACTTGCTTTGAGATGGAGTCTGTGCCCTCTTGTAGGGACTCCGCACTGTAGCTGAAGCTTGGCAGCAACCTGGAAGCAGAGCCAAGCAGGCTGTATTGCCTGTCTCAAGGCTCCCTGTCAGGGCCTGGTTTCGAGTCTGGTTCCTGAGGGGGTTCTTTACGATCCCAAGAGGCGAGATTAAAGCACAAACGAGGCCAAATGCTGCCAAACAGTCCGCTTTATTGGGCAAAGGCAGAGGAAACTGAGCGATAGGAAAAGTGGGAAATAAAGGGGGAAAAATAAGCGAGCGTTCCGCGACAGAGAGAGAGAGACGCAGGGATAGTCACCACCGTGGGTCCAGCAACGTCTTCTGTGTTCCAGAGGTGAGTGACGTAGCGGGGTAAAGGCAACAGCACACACAGATGAAGCAGAAGCAGTGGAAAAGGCGAGGCCCCCCCCCCCGAGATGAGGTAGCGGCAGTGGCGAGCCCACACAGATGAGGTAGAAGCAGTGGGAGAAGCAGGGGCTGCGGGCCTGTCTGCGCAGTTCCTTTATTGGGAGTGAGGGTGGGCGTGCGTACCTGTCCTGTCCAATGGGCGTGTGCCCACGCTTTCTCCATCCCATGGATGTGTCTACGCGTCCCCAGGCCTGAGTGTTGTCAGGCAGGTGATGGGGACCAGTGCTCACTCCAGTGTAAACAAGTTTGAGTGACAGGGACGAGTAGCTGTCTAGACATGTCTAGACAAGTTCTGCTACACACAAGTGTCCAGGTACATCCGCATAGGCAAACTTTGAGACATCTATTTGCCCATTTGGTCCCTCACATTCCCGTTGCAGATCAAAAGAAGTGCTTAATGAAGTTAGGGTGCACTGACCTGCTTGGCAAACAAATTACTCATCTCTTTGCACTTCATTAATGAGACCAGTTGACAAAAATACCTGTAACAAAGAAGACTCTTTTAATGCTTTATTGTCTGGCAGTCCTTCCTCGCCTGCCATCATAGAAACCCATGGAAGACAGGAGTTAAGGTTTGCATGGTATATGGTTGTGTGGCTGTGGAAGATGGAGTTCATTAAGCTGGACAAGAGGATGGATGTCAGGAGCTAGAGAAGCATGTCCGTGCACTGAAATTGTTTCTTGTAGGCTTACAGTCACTAGTTCCTGGAGAGAGACTTGTCTGACATGGAAGGTGAGTGGAGGTGAGGTCTCACCTGCTCAGGAGGTGGTGAAAAAAGAGAGAGGATTGCAGCAGAAGTATAGGCAGTACCAGGGTGGTATGACGTGAGGATGGAGACCATGCTTCGCATGCAGAGACATACAGTCTGGAAAATAAAGGCAGAATTGGAGAGGCCATCTGCTATAGGCTGTCACAAATGGAGGCAAGTGAGAGTGACAAGTTCTTGGAGCACATCTCACAATATTTGAAACCACAAGACACTTCCATTACCATTTCCGGGCTCGTGACTCATAGATCTACCTGTCTGCTTCAGATGTGTCTCCTACCATTTAATCCAGCATCTCAGCTGATTTCTCTGACAAACCCCCCAGATGCTTTGCCACTGAATTTTAAGCTCAACGTGGCAAGAGCTCCCCTTTCTGCACGAAGAGGAGCGGCACAAGTAATAGAAAGACAAGGCTATGTCCCAAACTCTGCCTGCAAGGAGTGAGCGTGCTGTAATGCATTTGGCTTTCATTAAAACCCTTGACCTGGAGTTGTGAGGCATAGCGCTCTAAATTATGCTGGCAGGTGGATTAAAAACTGTCTGAAAGGCAGTGAAGAAAGGATACAATTGGTGGGAGTCTCCCCGGGGCAAGGAGAGACTCTGGTGTGGGGATGGAGGGGACGTCCAGATACAATGCCACTACTGTTCCCAGGTGCGGTTTTATGTTATGGTTAAACTGGTAGCTGTCCCCATCCCACCCCTGGCTCTTTTATTCTTGCCCTTTCCCGTACATCAGATCTGGCACTGCTGCCACGGCAGCCTGAGTTGGTTCTGCTCGTTGAGCCGGTGGAAAACTAGTCATTATTGTATTCAGTGGGTCATTTTTCATCAGATCAGCTTTAGCTCGCTCTGTGCTTGCATTAATTGCCAGATCTGCTGAAAGGGAGGGGATGGAAATGCCTGGCCATGTCCCAGGGGAGGGAAGACTGCTGTGAAATGGGTTAGCTATAACACAAAGCTGCACCTTTGGTTAAGAGTGCCCAGCTAAGAGAAATGGGGGAGGCACGAAACATGGGTGATAGTGAGAGTACAGCAGCAAAGGGAAGGCCCTAAAGGAGCACAGGTGGGGGAAAAAGAGCAAGCAACAGGGAAAAATTAAGGCAGAAACATCTCAGGCAGGGAGGCAGCAGGATTCCTCCCCCCTCCAAGGAAGAGAAAACAAAGATGAAATCTTCTGATGGCAAGATCTGCTGCTCAGCATCTGGGAGGGAGTGGTGGGCAGCCCTGAGGAGATACCTTTCAAAACAACATAAGGAACAATTGTGCCTCTGCAGGAGATGGACTGGATGGCTTAGGCTAGGTTGCCCCCCAAAAGCTCTTCCTAGCTTCTCCATTCCAAGTCTTTTCAGCCTCATCTGAAGCAGAACAGGCTGGGCTTGACCCACTAAGGCAGTTGGAAACATCCTGTTCGAGTTTTGGGACAGAGCGGAGTAAGGACAGCAGAAGCTGACACAGCACTCTGCATATCAGATTAAATCTTTGAGAGGTGGCCAAGAAAACCTCTCTAGGCTTCACTGTATTAACCCTTACTAAACCCAGGCTGAGTGGTTTGTGGTTACCAATATTCGTCATCTGCCCTAGGACTTTGAGGACTGTATTGCTCCAATCTCTCGGTCTCCTGTGAACCAAAATCCTTCTCCTCCTCCCCACTGTTTTCCAGTGCAGATAACTGGTAAATTGTATTTCATAGCACAGCGAGCACATCTGGGAGGGGAAGAGTAATACGACGCATTGTGTTTCTTTAGCCTGTCGGGCAAGCTTTCAGGGAGCAAGGCCCAAAAAAATGTGAAGCCCTGCAGATCAGCTCCCTGCCTTGGGTGCTGGGGAAAGTCAGACCTGGATATGGCCTTCCTCCACGTGCTGCCGCATGGGGGGATGATAGGAGGTCTTTAACATTGTTTAATTATAATGGCATGTGTGAAATAGTTCTCAAGTTTTTTTCTTCTTTTTCCTCCCTGGCCCTTATACCAGGCTCCTGTACCACAGGGTAAATTCTGGGACATGCACTGTAAGATGCAGAGCATCGCTGGAGCCAAGCTGCTGCTAAATCAAATGTTTTAAGTCCTTATCAGAGGGGTGAGGTTCATCTAAACACAAAACACAAATTACAGTGTTTGCACAGCAAAATGAGGAATCTTAGTGTGACTTAAAGAAGCTGCTTCACCTCTGACTTCAGCTGGGACATGAGCTTGTGCTCCTTGGAAAAAACGCAGCTGCCACTAATGAAAAGCCTCCAATTCCTTCAGCTGCTATAATACTCAGGCAGTTTTTAACCCATTTGTCATTATTTTTGTCTTTATTTTTGTCTGTAGTTCAAACCTATCCTAGGGCCTCCAAGGTAATGGCTATCACATGAGGGACAGTTTCGTCAACATAAAAGGCCAGTTTGATTTCCTTCCTGTCACGATTAAGGCTGTTTTTTGTTGTGACAGATTCAAAGCAGGAATAGTACATCCTCGGAAAAGACTGGTCCATTTTATCACGCTTTCTACTCACACGATCAACGCTTGCAGGTGCTGCTTTTAGATGTGCATTTACTCTAAAACATGAGATGTGTGTGTGACAAGGCCTTAGCTAAACGTCTCACCAGCTCACCCCGCTCCCTGCATCCTTTATCGATCTTTCTTCCTTGACCCCAGGGTTTTCTTTGTGTTTGGCAGCCCCCGTGGCTGAGCCTGCAGGTTGCTTTGGTCAGTACTGGGGAACCTGGCCGCAGCTTGGGACAGGGAGGTGACAACCCACCTCTTGCTTCTCATCTGCAAATTGGTTCCTTGTGAGTTTTCCTGTTGACCCCTCTCTTTGGAAGGCAGAGAAGCAAAATGCATCTATCAAAGCAGGTTTTTACTAACAACAACCGAAAAAAGCACAGTCCCGCATCTCCTACACTCAGACTTTAAATTACACCTGTAAGATAAGATGCATGAGCACACAATATTGGCATTTGAAAGAGCTGCTATTATGTACATTTTATGACAGCTTCAAAAGCAGTGTATAGCTAAACAATGTATAGAGTTGCAATATTATAACTTTGCCCCTGTCAAGAACAGTATGGGAAAATAAACATTTGCTTGTTGTGCTGGTTTTGCACAAGAGCCCTCTCCTCAGTGTGAGTTGTAGGCTGTCAATGCCCATTGAGGCTGCCGGTTTTCAGTACCCTCCATTTTCAGAAGGCAGCTGTGACCAGAAGCCAGCGGTCCTTCCGTGTGCAGCCACACTTGCAGGTACCTTACTTTTCCTGCTGCACTTGCTTTAAGCTCGTGATGGTTCCTGGTATGAAATACAAGAGGCAAAACAGCAAGAGGGCAGAGATAATGTAGTCGGAGAGCACCCTTTGGAAAACAGGGTTTTCTTGTATTCAGAGGCATGCACGGCTTCAAGGGAAGGATGGGGAAATAACTCCGTGAGGGAGAGAAGAAGAGGGAGCAGATGAGTTACTGCTACTCTAAGGAGTTAAAAGGGCAATGAAAGATGAGAGAGAGATACTCCATAAAAGTCCATGAATAAATGAAGCCGTGGACAGAATCAGTGCTAACTGTGACATGTCTGAGGTAGGGAATGGCTTTATAAAAGCTTTCTTTAAGAAGAAAGCTTTTAATGCAAAATGGAGAAGGGTGGGCAGTGAGGAAATGATGTTTTGTAAAGATAGTCATTGATGAGAGGCAGGAAAAAAAGGCTGCCGGGAGAAGTCTGAATATATGCCGAGTAAGAGGTCTGAACGAAATTTGTTTAATGGCATGTCAAGAGAGTTTGTTAGCAAACCTAACAGCTTTTTAATTTCTCTTCCATATGTTTTTATATGTGCCTACATATTATGGAGTTCAAAAGGACATATGAGTGGAGAAAAAAGGACAAGAAAAAAATGCACAAATTCTGGAAATTAAAGAGGATGAGAGTGATGATCCTGGAAAATGCAATCCAACAAAGTGGAATGTAGTCTTCAGTTAGATAATAAATTAGATTTTTGAAAAAAATCCTGTTAAAAGTTAGAGGATTACAGAAATGTGGCCAGAAACTAATGTGGTTTTTTACAGATCAGATCATCACAGACAAACTGGACTGCTTTTAAAAACTGAATTTTTCAGTTACATGGAAAGGCCACAGCATGCAAAGTGTACTTTATCTGTAAAGATATTAGTAAAATTGTCGGTATGTTTTCCAAGACTTTTCCTTAGAATATGTATTCAGCATACCTAGTGTGTGCCCATCCCATTGTTACAAAAAAAATTATGTGAAGAACTGAAATCAAAGTCTCAGGAATCGATGTGTGGTTTCACGGTTGTTAACTTAACTCATTAGTGATCCAAGCAAGTGGCAAACAGAATGAGGGATTAAGTCCATGGAGACGGCTGTCTTCGGAGGTGCTGAGAACAAGGGGCATGGGAGAGGAAGTACATAGGAGCACCAGGTTATCAGAGGTACCAGCACAAAATTAAATTAAATCCTCTGCATGAAATGCTAGCTAGGCTAAGAAGGATCTTGAGAACTGATGAGCCTGTGAAAGACAAAAACATACCAAAAGAGGCTGGAAAATGGGTGGAAAACTCAGCAAGAGATGCAGTCTGACATGGCAGCAAAAAAATGTGTTGCAGTAATTGCCTCTGGAAGAGGACAGTAAAGGAAAAGGGAACTCTCACCCCTTGAGACAAATAGTTTGGAGCATGTTTTTTAAAAAATATCTCTCCTGGTGGCTTCTTATTTCTGCTGCTGGAGCTGGGACAGGCAGGGGGGAGAAATGCAATTCAGGTGCACGACTGTTCATGCTCAGCATGATACCATGGGCACTGAGCAAAGGAGCAGGAGGGAAAAGTGAGAATCAGCCATTCTGGTGATTTTAGTTATCTTCATGGCATTGCCAGTGCCAGAGCTTTAGGAGGCAAGTCATCAGATGCTTAGGAAGTCTCTCATCAGATGTTTTAAAAAGGCTTATTTTTACTCTAGTAAATGTTGGTGTTCTTTCTCTTTGCCTTTGGGGGTTTGAATCTTCCTGTTTTATGTTTACTATTCAGGTGTTCTCTGTCACAGTGCACAGTAAAATCTCAGGGAGAAAATGAGCAAGGGCAAGGTTTCCCATGTGCGTACATGACAATAAGAGTTGTGCTCTAGAGAAATCGAACATCACGGGCACTGGAAACTCGGCATAGCATCAGGAGGGAGCTTTGCCTTGTTAGATGCTACAAACAGTGGGTATGTTTCCAAAAAGGATTGGGGGCAAGTGTTTTTAATAGATAAACAGATGAGACTGCTTTGTTGCTACTTTCCGTGGTTAGTCCATGCATTTGCAGACTTTTTTCTGTATTTTTATATCATAGCATCTGTAGATGACTAAATCACTTAGAGGTGGATTTTTGAAGATGTATGGATGTTTATTTTCTGTCTGAGAGCATCCAGATCCCTTTAAAAAAATAATAAAAAAAATCCCTTAGGCCAAGCTATTGTTTCCTTCAGTCTTCACAGCACCTTATCTTTGTTCTTCTAAGTTATTAGCTTTTTAAAATGTGTTTCATCTCTCATGTGTCAGGCCTGAAAATAATGGCCAACTAGACACTTTTCCTAATCTGCAAATACCTACCCTATTTCCTCTACCCAATGAAGGCCATGTCACCAGGTAGACTTTCAAGGTCATATCTATATTTCACTCCCAAAATTGCTACTACCAAACATGCTTCTTTTCCCATTGACACAGCACATGCATGTGGCCTGGCTACTATGGATGCCGTATATCTGTCCTTATTGAAAGAGGCAGCGTGATCAGAAGACAGGGAGTTTGTGGCTACCCGCGTCACATTTGCTGTTTGCCCCGTGTCACCTGAGATGGTTTTGACATTTATGCAGTGTTGGCCAGACCTGAATCCTTGTGGTATAATACAAAAAAAGCAGACAACGACTGACCCATGGTTGTCTTCTACCATTAGCCCTTGTTGCCCATTGCTCTCATCGCCCCGCTCCTGCCACTGACAGGGAGCCATGGCCATCTACCGTGTCAGTGGCCAGACCTTGCCAGCCAGAGGAATAAGGGAAACAGAGCCCAACCTTAGTGATTAGATACAAAATTGGCAACTTCATCGCAGGTTACTTTGATAATTACATTTGATTGCTGTTTACTTTTTTTACCTGGGAGCTGGCTGCAGAAACACCAGATGGTTATAGTGAGGGTGGGATTTGGAGACGGTCATGCAAGCTGTTGTAACATGAGTCATGCCCAACTTTCCATCAGCAACAGAGACATCTTGACCTTTGGTATTTTGTCGGAAGCTGGCTTTTTTTTCTTTTTTTTTTTTTTTAATAAATGAAAACTGAGCCACTTATTTAAAGAGGTGCAGTTATTTTTGGAGCATCCTGCAAAATACTGGAAGGTTCTGACACCAGACATTTCTTCTCCTATATGCACAGGTACTATGCCAATATTGGTTAGCATGTGGGCAGCTGTTCAGGTTGAAGAGCAGTTGCTCAAATAGGCTCATGGGTTAGTAGATGTGCAGGTAGAAATGAAAGCCTGACAACTGGAGAGATGGTCACACAGGCAAAGGAGGCCATGTCCCACCTGCTGGTGCTGCACTGTTGTCAGCTCAGACCCAACGTACAGAAAAAACAGCTGAAGGACCAGGCGATCTGGAGAGGGAGGTGTTGAGTGCTTCTAACATCTCTTTTTTCGTTAAGGCTTTCACATTCCCCTTTTCAAGTGTTTTTCTGCAGTAGCTGGAACTGGAGAGGGGGAGATTGGAGTCACTCATTTCTAGAGCTGGGGCTTGAAGTAAGCATCTGAAACTGCAAAATTCACACAAAAGGGTCTGGGAGTTGGTGTCACTTGGCAAAACTTGTCCTGTCAGTCGTTGCGACTGACTTGAGCTGCACCAATGATATATCAGCCTCAAAATCTTACATAGATCCGTTGGGTAAAATTGTGGTTTTTAATGGAGTCAGTGGCAAAACTTGTAATACCGTTAAAGCCAGAAGGACCATTGCTATGAACTTCTGTTTTGGCCTCCTGACTCAGAGTTTTCTCTGTGTGCTTGTGTACCAGTCCCACTTGCTAGGCCTAGCCAAGCACTGGTACAGGTTGCCCAGAGAGGTTGTGGAGTCACCATCCTTGGAGATACTAAAAATCAGACTGGACGCTTGCCAGCTCTTGTTGCCCTTAGTCTGGACTAGGTGATTTCCAGAGCTCCCTGCTAACCTCAGCTATTTTACATTTCAGTGATATCTTTGATGCAGCAAATGGGGAGCCTGTCCTATGGTTATAAGGGGGCACTGACTCACATTGAGCAGCTTAGAGTGAGAGCAGACCGTCTGCCTGTTTCTGCTGCGGAACTGAGAGGCTATTAAATGATGACTTGTGCTCACTAATGACACCAAATGGATTTTTAACATGTAAACGAGAAGGGGAAAGCGGGGTAACTCATTATTAGCTATGGGTTCGCCTGAAGCAGATTTCCCATCTTAAAGCACTTAAAAGCAAATGTAGAATTTATGATGTGTCGGTAGATTTTAAGCATGAATAACGTCCAGTTGTTGTAACGGCTAATAATGCAAATTATCTGAGTCAGCCTCAGCATAAAGCAGTAAATATGTCCTGCCCATTCAGACACACTTCTTTTTTTTCCCCCCTTTCCCATTAGTATTTTATCCCCCTGAAGAGATATTTTCAACATATTATGTGCACCAGCATACTGTGCTCATGGTGTTCCTGGATGTCATTACAAAGAAGCCTGAAGACTGTACCACTGCTCCGCTGCCTGTGACACTAGCTTAGAAATTGCTAGGAGCAACAACAGCAAGTGTCAACAGGGAACCGTATTAATTATTTGGAATGTGTCTCATAAGAGGAATCAACTGCTTTTATTGCAGCACGAATATTACTTGAAACGGGAAGGTTACTCTAACTGTTACCATAATCTATGTGTCATTAACTTTCCATGTTTAGAAAAAGAGATTAACAACCCTGTAAATTGTTACAGTAAATAGATGAATTACAACAACATGCTTTTATTATAAATAGAAATTTCTTGATATGGTTACCTCCAAATTACTGGAGAAGAATTGAGTCTTTAGCAACTGGGAAACTGCATGGTGGTGTTGGGAACCAAAAAGCTTCCACCTAGTGAAAGCAATGCTGAGCTGTGCACACTGGAATCTGCGTCTTCTGCAGGTGAGAAAAACAGATGCAGTTGTATTTCATACCACGCTTCCTTCAAAAATTGCTGTGACACAGAAATGCTTGCATCCCTCTTAGAGTGAAATTAACAGATTGAATGGGTTTGTGTGAAATTGGTTGTCTGTGGCATATGGCCTTTTAAAAGAACATCATGCAAAATGTACGTGGTAGTGTGTCCTGGTTTCGCTGGGATAGAATCCCAGAATCAATTTTCTGTTCAGAAAAGCTGCACTTTTGAGAAGACTGCAGCACCCAATACGGTGAGAACAAAGCTGATAAGACACTTCTTGTTTTAGTTTGTGGCCAGCCATGGTATACAGGTTTCCATGGTGATCAAGGCCGTTAGCAGTTTTGAAGTAGCTGAAAGCTAGGAAGAGTGAAAGCCAGAGCAGCTGACCCAGGCTGGCCCATGGCAGTATTCCATACCATAAAGGTTATACTCAGTATAAATTGGAAGGTTTGATGAGGACTTCTTCTCAATGGTCACCATCCCTGGAGGGTCTTGCCCGTCACTCTGCTCCCAAGGCCTGCTCTCCTGTTTGTTGTGGCCGTCATGCTTTCGCTGGAGCTGTCGTGCTCGCAGTGTTCGACATCAGGCATTCACTGGTGGAAGTGCGCAGCTCGTGGCCACTATATGGGCTCTGTGTATTTTATATTAGCATTAGTATTAATATTAGCTTTCTTATTTCATTAAATCTGTTTCTGTTTCAACCCATGGGTCTCCTTTACTTTTCCTGATTCCCTTTCTGGGCTGGGGAGGGGTCATTGGGTGATAGAACAGCTGGTTATTGTTTAGCCCTGGATGCAGGCTAAACGGAGACAGTGGTAAAGCAAGTATAACTGAAGTCCAGCATAGTACCTATGTCTGCATGGAAAAAGCAAAACAAATTGGAGAGTTTTCAACTTTTCATCAGATGTCTCCACAAAATGGAAGTTCATTGTGAAAAATGCACAATAGAACAAAATACTTGCAAACCTGTTTTTAATCCAGTACCATAAAAATGCTGTATGTTTAGTTATAGCCCTGATAGATCTCTGTAGGAAACAGCGGAACTAAAGCACTTATTTGTTCACAGGGCAGGCTCACCATGGGCAGGTTTCCTTCATTGCCCCACCGATCCACCTTGATTCAGATCTGGAGAGACCGCTGTCCAAGGGTGAGTCAATGACGCAGTGTCCGTGCACACACATTGAGAACCAGCCGTAGGCATGAGTGCGTATCATTCATTTGTTCATAGAGCCTCCATGGTAAAGTTACTACCCTCCATCCAAGGACACTCTCGAGAGCAAATTAATTCCTGTGAGAGAGCTGTATGAGAGATGACCATGTCCCATGTGCCCCATTACATAGCTTTGAACATACCGTCTTGTTCACAAGCTATTTTGCTCTTCCCCCTAGTTTACTTCTGCAGGGACAGATATACCTTAGGTCCTGCCCTCTGCCTTCCTCCTTTCCTTCCTAATGGCAGCGCACAGGCACGGGGGCTGGTGGCAGGATGTAAAAAGGCAGATTTCAGCTGCCCCCCAGGTGAGTAAAGGTACAGAAGCGGTGATGTGGTGGTTCAGGCCTGGACTCAATCCACATTGCTGTTGCTTGAGGATTTTTCTAGAGTCCGTGAAGAGACAAGTTCACTCTAGAGAATGGGTCAAATTCTAGATGAGCTGATTGCCCTCTGGAGCAATGCTACTAGCCGATACGTATGGAGTAAGTCCAGAATAGCCCTGCTAAGATAAATGCCTCTCTTGAATGGTGTAAATAAAGTGATATGAATGTGAGCCCTTGATTTCTCTGCCCCATTTGGAGGATCATCCCCTGGCTGTGTTCTGATGAACCCCCAGTGTTTGCCCCTGTGGCCTGGGGAGATGGGCTTGGCCCCAGAGCAAGCATCCGTGCTGGTTCAGACTTCTTACACACTGTTTTGCTCCTTTTAATTAGGTTGTCGATATTCAGGTAGGATATCAAAATGACCAGCTTGTCCTTCCTGGAATAGATAATAGCAAAGCTAAAATCAAACAGGTATGTGGAGGGATTTCTTGGTCAGCTCCAGAAATGTGTATGAATGTCAAACACGGAATGTTGTGGAAGTAGAGAAGGGGAGGAAGAGGACAGCCAAAGCGTGTTAGCAGGGAGATGCACTATAGCTTATGTTTGGGTTTTTTCCTTTCTCCTACTCTCCAAAGGGTGCTACAGTGGCAGAAAGGGTACGGGATTGACCTTTGTGGTGATTGTCACCATTCTGCCCCAACACTGTAAGACTGCGAGTATGTGTTTGTGCGTACACATGTTTCTCTAAGTGCTCATGATTGAAAAGTGCAACATGTTAATGCAAGATTAATCTGGATAGGCACACTGTCATGTAGTAGTATGAAGAAAGCTGTCTTCTAAATCTCACTTTGTATCCTTCTCTAATATTCTGGCAGACAGAAGAACCTTTGTGTCAGTGAATTACAGCTGCAGCTGCAAACCCCGCTCCTCCAAATGGCCCAAGGACTTTGTGGGCTAAATGAAAGTGTACTGTTAATGCTCTTGGCGTGAAAGGTGCCCTTAGTTTTGAGTGAGCTTTTCCACCAGCATCCATGTGGATAGATCTCTAACTTGATTGAGTAAACATTTGCTGTTTTTTTTTCCTTTTTAAGTGTGAATGTGTGTTTTCTTAGCTGACGTAGTAACAAAAACTAAGGAATTGACTTACTACGCAGAACCAGCTTCAGCACTATTCTTCTTTGGTGGTTGCTCCTGCATCTCTGCAAGATGGAACCATGTGTTGCGTGGTGGAGCTTGGGTGTGAGGATGTTGGATTCACAGTCCTCTCTGCAAATCTGGTCTTGTTGTGAGACAGGCTGGTGACATACAATCTCCTGGAAGTCACAACCTCCATTCAGCTTTCAGTGAACTACCCTGAGATTTGACACATGCATTTGAGATTATCAGCTTCTTCTAAGCCACTTGAAAACCTCCAGTTTGGTGGTAAAATTTACTACCTTGCTTTTTCATCAGAGCACTCCAGTAAGGCAGCGACAGTTATGACTTCCAGGACCTTCTTTCTCAAGTCTGTCTTTGATTTCGGATGTGATGATTCAGAGCTTACTTAGAATAGGTCAATGTAAATCCTTGCTGTGGAGTTTGGAGCAGCCTATGGAAGACTCAAGGATGCTAGAACAGCAGCAGCCAAAGAAGTTGAGCCTTGCTTTCTCCAAGATAGAAAAGCTAAAGGCTAACAATAATCTTCAGTGATCTGTTGTTCGTGAGGGCATAGCTACCTCTGCAGGATGAATGGCACTGCCACCAGGAGCAGGGCAAAGTGGGTCAAGCAGAACATTTGCAGCGCTTGCAGAGAAGGTAATATGGAGTTTATCCAACATAAACTGCTATATTAACTGCTTCCATCTGGGCCTTCAGCCCCGCAGCTGAGAGAACTTAAAGAAAGGGCTGCTCAGGGTGGAAGGACTGATATTACTGCTGCTATGCACTGGTTAAAGGACTCTAATCCCCTTGTGTAACTTAATAGGAGAGGGACAGGGAGGCAGACAGCTCTGAAGGCATCAATCTGTTAGCTGGTGACTAGAGGGTGTTAAAAATGTAGTAATTGGTACTGTCTCCTGGGGGAAGAGCAAGGCTTTGCTCTGGCCCTGGGATCTGGGACGTGTAGCTCTACTTATGTATCTGCTGCCTCATTTCCAGCTTCAGTGCCCAAAATCCATTACAGTGTTGTAAGAATCATGAAATTTTTTTTTTTTTTCAAAGTGTGTGAGAATTACAAAGTTTTTTAGTTTGGGTGCCCTTTTCTGACACCTTAGGACGCACTCAGGTCATGTTCCAAGCTCCATTCCGTAACCACAAGAGCTGTTTTAAGCAAAGGAGGCAAAAACATCTCTGTCCTGAAGCTCTTGTTGGTTCTCCACATTTCCAGTAGCTGGAACTCTAAAAAAAGAGCAGCATTATGACAGTCGTCATAAACCACTAATGCTTTTGGCTGTTGCTTTGATGCTCTTCATTTCCCTTCTTCATTCCCCCTCACACTGAGCTGAACACCAGGTGCAGATCAATGTTGCCCTTAGAGTGGCAAAAAAAAGAAGCCACTGTACAGTTTTAATTGTAATAAATGGAAATAGAGCCAGGGTAGGGATATAAAAACATCTTTCCTTCCCGTATTATTAAAAAACGATACAGCTTTAGTGCTCCTGTGGGTCTATGCAGTTGCAATTCTCATCTGGCAGATATATTCGTAACTGCCTCTTCCTTCTCCTTTTTAAAAATTTTATCACTGGTGACATTTGCACACATTGCTTATGCATGCAGGGCATTTTTACCTGCCTTTCAGAGTCCTGATGCTAGTGGTGAATAGAGTATAAACTCCAGTAGTTTACTAGTACATTAATGTCATCGTGCATTACAGGGTTATTACTCTGAGCCACTGCTTTGTGCAGTAACACAGTAATGACACTGTAAACCACTTAATAGAAATGAGACCCTGAATCTGCATTTCTTTATCAAGACACTTCTTATTCCCCACCCCCTTTTTAATTTGAGGATGTTTTAAAATTAATTCTATATACAAAGCACTGTTAACCAGTATTTTTACATCTCCTCTCAGTCTAACAATCTGGACATGATTACATTATTTTTATGCAACCTTTTACACGATCTGTATGCAGAATAATTCCAGGGGTAGCTGAGACCTCAGATTGTGATCTCATAGACTGAAGATTAAACCTGTGTTTAAAAAGGAATCGCTGGTTACTGACAACAGCAAGGAATTTCACAGATGAGAGTGATGCTGATTTCTGGCTTAGAAAGGGATTTTATGGAATTATCATATAGAGCAATAAATTAAATTTAGTGTTTGGACTCAAATTCTGCCAGGTACTAAAACACAGCAAATAAATGAATTAAACTCACCGAATCCAAACCCTAAAACTATTTACAAAGCTTTATTTATAGAAGCAGATTTTAGCATATATGTGAAATCATATTAAACATTAAATATATGCCTGGTGCTTAAAGCTAAGCAGTCTGAGGAGCTCTCCTCCCCAGTTGAGCTAGCATTTTGCAAAGGTTTCCTTCAAAGTTGAAGCTCAGGGAGTAGTTGTCTTGGAGATTGATTACTCTTGAAGTCAGTGCATTTCCAAAACATGAATTGATAAGCAAAACCATGTATTGGTCCCCAGTTCTAGAAATAAATATCAAATAAAGGAGGGATGGGAGGTTCTCACCCTTCTGTGTGGATTTCTCTAGCCGGGGAGGTTGTTTTGGCCCTGGTTAATTAAGGCACTGTGGGTTTTTTTTTTCCTGTAACCCTCAGTTGTAAGGTTCAGCCTCCGCAGATGCAGAATCTCCCCCTACCCCTTGGGTAGCATGTCAGGGAGACAGCCAGATGTTTTGCTGCCTTTTCCCCTTTCTTCTACAGCTCAGTGGCGTGTCCCTTTGTGCTTTCTTCCTTCTAAAGCTGGATCCATTCTGCCACTTTTCTCCCCCTTTGCATTTGCAATATCTGAGGGACAACCATTCCTGAACGTCAGAAGCACTGCAAAATCTTACTGCGAAAAACAGAGCAGGTTTTTGGATGCACACATTCTGTTTTGTTTTTTTTTTCTCTCCCAAAGGTCCCAGAGAGGGTCGATGGCTTTGCAGATGATGTGGGAGGATCTGACAGCCAGGCTCATCACACAGCCCCGGTCCTCCTTCACAGGTCCAGAGAAAGGGGAGCACCAGGCAGCAAGGCCCAATGGCACTCCTTGCCTTAATTCAAGCTGACACAGGGGGTCACACATCCCATACTCGCCAGGCCCCAAGACACCAGCTCTCCTGCCTCTCCTTCCCCAGGTCCAGTGCGATGAGAGAGCTGCTGTTCAGGAGTCCCTGCTCTGAGCTGATGGTGGCCAGGCACTTCCTGTTTCCAGGCTTTTTCATTTTCTGCTTGAGTCACCCTGGGAAAGCCATTCCCTCAGCTCAAGAGTCCGTTACAGTGTCCCTCTGCTTCTCTCCACGGTCCCACTTTTACTTATCCTGCTCCTTCCCTTTAGAGTTAGTTACAGCTATATAGTTGCAGCTTCTTAAGGCAATATTATTTTCCTGCTGTCCTTCAGATGGGAGAGTCCAGGGAAGAGGCTAATTCAATGCCTTTGAGCCAGGAGAGGACCATGCACTGGATGCTGGTCAGGGTTCCCCATGCTCAGGACCCTTATTCCCTGTTTCCCTATGCAATGCTGGGGTGCTGTATAGTGTCCTGCTCCTCCTTGGTCGTGTACAGGGTTTTCTTTTTTGCTTTTGCTCAGCCTTTTCTCCAAGTATGACTGCTCTCAGCGCTTCCCCCTGGCGACTGCCCCGAGCCCACCGGAGGATCTCACTCCATCGAATATGGGGTGCGAGTGCTCATTGCAGCAAGCCAGCAACACGCACACACACGACATTTTCTCATCCCATCTGGCTTTTCAGGCAAGCAGAGTGTATGAGGCATGCAGGTAACTGGTGTCGCACAGGTTGGATGGGAGATGACTCTTCACCATATCTGCACGGTCAATGGAAAGGTTTTGCAATGACTATGAGCTTCTAATGTACTGTGAATTTTCAGCTGCCTTGTTTTGAAGAGGTCTGTACAGATTTGTTTGTTGGATTGCTTTGCTGTTTGTTTATTTTTTGCTTGAAGTTTGCTTTTTGTTGTGATGGGCAGGCTCATTTAAAGCCCTCGGCCTCCAGGCTGGAGATAAGTCTTCAAACAGCTCAGCGTGGTGACGGGGTGGGTTTTGGGCAGTATGGTAGATGGAGATGCAGGAATGCATTGCCAGGTGTGGAGCTCATTTGGGTTGTGAAGATGGTGGAGGAGTGAGCTCTGATGTAAGGATGTGATGCTTTTTTCAGTCTTATCCAGAGCTCTCTGAAAATCTGTTGTCGTGGCTCGGATCTGTACCAAAACGTCCCCTTCATGGGCTGCACTGATTTCCCTGAAGCAGACAGCTTCTTTGAACATGGGCCGTGCTCTGTATTTATTAATTCCTCCTTGGGTATCATGGGTGGTGGTAACTAGTATCATAACCAGAGTAGCCAGAGCTCCTGGAAATCTTGCAGCCAGCCTGCAGTCCTCCTGTTTGCTTGTTATCATCAGCGAGGTCCCGCTTTACGTCCTGTAGCTATCCATAGTCAGAAAGAGTTAATTGCATGCTGTTCGCCGTTTTCTTTTTTACTATGGTGTTGAATTGTTGCTTTTATTTCTTTGGAATGTGTGTTTTCATTGCAGAGGGGCACCTCGGGGCATTACTGTTTATTTATAAGATAACAGCGTTCGCTCTAGCAGAAAGCCAGAGTTAACGAAGTCTCTTAAGGAGGAGTGCTAAATCCTGTATGCTGGTGGGAACTGCTCAAAGTATTTACACTTGAAAATATTTAAGGATTTTGGGATGTGGGGGGGAACAGTCTGAGTGACCATTTCCATTATTCCTAGTCATCTAAAAAAAAAAGAAAAAGCACTTTTTAACTAGCTTTTTTGCCAGCTATCTACTGCCCTGTAAAGGAGTTTTGCTGTGGAGATCAGCATGAACTGTGATTTAAGGATGCCTTGAAATGTTATTCTTTGTAGGCTGTTTGAAGCTACCATATGACCTGATAAGCTCAAAATGGACATAGACGTCCACCCTAGAGATTCTTTTGACAGTGGGTTTCATTTTCCGCTGTACTGAGTTGTGCCACTCGCCATCAGCGGGGGAAATTTTCACCCACCAGACAGTGGCAACAGCTGGAACGCAGAGTCAGCTATGGCGGTGCACCCTCAAGCATCACTAATCTAAAGTGAATGTCCTATTACCAGCTTGAAAAAAAGCTGTTGAACCAATTCTACGTGGAAAAAAAGAGCACAGTGCTGCATATAGCATGAGACCCTTCTCAAACTTTTTTTTTTCCCCTTTTCTGCCAGACTAATTTTTGGCTACACTTCTCTTTGTGAAATATTTATAGGGCAAATAACTGTTTTAGATGAGCAGATGGGGGAGACATAAGACAAGCTGTTAAATTAATAAACATGTGTGATGCTTTATCAGTAAGGGAGCCCATTTTGGCATTTCTTCTGGATGATTTGTATGGCCTATCACCATTGCACCTGGTGCAGGGACAAGAAATGGGCACTTAATAACCAAACAATGTGCAAACTCCTTCCATTATAACTTCATTATGTCAGATATAATCGTGTATAACTAGATGTCAAATACATAATTTATGTCCAGCTCCCCTGTGTAACAGTGGCCATTTGAACGAATGGCCCCATTAATGGGAAGGAGCTTTTACTGTAACTTTTCGCTTCCTGGGAAATGGTCCATTTTGTCATCTGGTATTAATTCTGAATCATTTCAGGGCTGCAGAAAAATGCCTGTTATATTTATATTTGTGTAATGGGAGAAGATGGCAAATAAATCATAGGAGAGATCAAATTTCACATCCACTGATTTCCTAAGCCATACGCCTGTTTAAAAGAGAAGAGGACTGGTCTGCAGCACTTTGATTGAGAGGCATAAGTGGCCTTCATTTTAACTGTCCAGGGATATTAAAAAGGCATATGATGTGAGGTAACACTTCCTACAGGAGCCCTCTGCCACAGTCGAAGTGCTTAGCAACTGGAAAGTCTTTATCTGCCACTGCAGCTATGCTGGTTACATCCTTTGCTGTATATTGCATCTTCTCTCGTGTTATGTCATATGGTGCCTATTTATAGAAGTACTCCATGACATATGTGATGAAGTGTGTCATCATCACCTGAAAGGCTGGAGGATAGGACAATGATGGTTTTCTAGAGGTGTCCTTTGGAAACAATGTGTGTGTTAGAGTGGGACATAGGATCCCACTGTGGATATTCGCAGGGCCTGTGGATATTCGCAAATGAAATAGGTACAAATTCACAGAGTCAGGTTGGCTTTACCAAATGCCTTTTATATGTTTTTATGATTTTTTTTTTTAATACATGGCCTTGTTTTAGGGTTAAAACCCTGGTGGAGAGCAACTCTAAATTTGGGAAGATGGTTTGTTAGTAATACAGCTAGGAAGCTGCCACTGATATAGCACTATTGGTATATTATTTGTATTGTATTGTTTCGTAATGAGAAAACGTGTTTTGTTCTGTTGCAGCTACAGGGGTAATATTTGTTTTATTCTTCCTCAAGTATAAATCTGGATGAAAAATTATCCAGTTAACACCATTTATAATAGTAGATGACTTCTTAGTGTCTGATAGAGTTTTCCATTGCCAGTACAAAATGATTTTAAGACTACATAATGAATGGTGTGTTTACCTAAAAAAATATTAAAGTTTCCTAGACTTGTGACTTGGATTTCTGAGTGGCATGTATGCTAAAATATTTGCAGTGGTGGAATATCATGTTACATCTATAGCATTTCCTGGAAAATATTTGCTTTATTCTTTTCTTTTCATTCTTTTCATTTTCTGTGGTGGTTATTTTTCACTGTGTGTATGATGTATTTAAAGAAAGCAGATCACCCTTACAAAAGAAATATAAAAAATGTAAGTTCTGGTTTAAGACAAGCTAGGAAAAG
This sequence comes from Nyctibius grandis, assembly GCF_013368605.1. NCBI lineage: Eukaryota > Metazoa > Chordata > Aves > Nyctibiiformes > Nyctibiidae > Nyctibius > Nyctibius grandis. The sequence continues at coordinate 65,864,760 of NC_090663.1, read as the reverse complement.
CAACTGATAAAGACCTGGGCTATTCAGTGATGTAGTCTGGCTGCCTTCCAATAAAATGTAGAAGCATCTTACTAGTTAATGAGAAAGTTTAGCGTGCTGTTGTTGAAGTTCATCATACTCAAGCCGTGCATCTCTAGAAAGGCAGGCAGACAATTTCCCATACAAACAAATCATGTTAGGCTCAGACGTACTTCTGTTGACAGCTCTGAGTTGAAGAGTTTTGTGTTCATTTGATAGCTCTTCAGACGTGTAGTGGGATTTTCTGTAGGTAAGCAGGTTTTTCACAGCACTTGGCTCTTGGAATCATCTTGGGCTGAATCAGAAATTGTTGGAAATTAGACATAGTCTGATGCTTTCTAAAATGTTTGGGTTTAGAGCCTGCTTTGGCCCTTGAATTTCCTTAAAGCAGTTTGTTGAATTTTGATTCTTCCCTTTGTGTGGTGTTTGTTACACAGGAATCCTACTGATGTGATATAATCCATTCAGAGGGAAATTTATGACCCTGAATTGAGTACCTCACTCTTGGAAGACACTTTTGGAAATTCCAACCTTAATATATGCATACTAAATACTGATTTACAGATAAACATTATGGAGCCCCATTGCTAAGATTGTAACTTGGATCCCTCATAAGAGGCCTCATGATTTAAGTCTTTCAGCCAAGTAAATTTGGCTTGATGACTGCAATATTTGCTCACAAGACAAGGACTGCTATCTTCTAGCTCCAAACGGTTTTTTACTGCCTTCAGATTGGCTCAGTGTAGTTCATTCTCCTGGAAAACTCACAAGAAGCAGTATTTAAAAGATCTTTATTACCTTGAGAAGAGATATTAAGGTTGGTTAAATGTAATTACAAGGGTTAGAGGGACAGTGTGCATGAGGGTGCAACAGCCATGGGGCCGTTGGCCAAGGAGCTTTCAGGGATGGAGAGAACCGGCTGGACTTGAGGCAGGGAAAAGACTTTGCCCTTACCCAGCTGATGATGCTGTTCTTTTTGCAGATATCGTACACGAGGAGTCTTATAAAGGGCTCTAGATTAAGAATTTCAATTTGTACCAAGTATATCCCTTGTTTCACTGCAGCTGTTTTTTGGAGAAAATTGCTTGTGCTTTCTTCATTAAAAAATGACCAGAATTATGGATGCTTTCATGGCAGTCTCCTCTTTAGATCTCTGAGTTCTGGTTTCATCTTTATTTCATTATGAGCGCTGCTTTGCATAGACGTGTATGTGTTCGTGTCTGTATTATGCCCACAAATTTAGTAGTACACACGCAACAAAATAATACTGTTACTGAGTAAACAATTATGTTTCATTTTCTGGAATAAAAGTGAATGTGTGCCCATAAATCTTCTTCTAAATAATCTGTGTTGGAGTGTAAAAAGAAGATGAGGTTTCTAAATTCATGAAGGCTTTTCACAGTGGAATCCTTTGTGCCACTGAAGGGTAACAAGCTTATTTATATTTTAGTGTGCTTCTAGATCAAGCTGCATTATTATGGGCTGCATTCCCCTGACACTATAGCTATTGCTAAGGAAGAGGTATATTATGTTAATATTTTGTGGTCATAACTATGCAAGCTGGGTTCTGTACACTGAAGAAGTTAAGGGAGGGAAAAAGTGAAGTTATTGCACCATTTTGGTTAAAGCTTCTGCAGATTGTCACTCTCATTTAGAGGCAAAAAGTACGCTTGAATTTGAGAAGAATTCAGACAGAAAATGGGAGAAAACCAAACAATTGAAAGAATTTGTTCACTGACTTTAAAATTGCTCAGCAATAGGGATCTGGAACCGGTGCTGATAAGAGAGAATCTGGCAGAAGCAAACTGAATGCTTTTACCAAACACATTCAGTGAGGAATTTCTCAGCCTTAATGTGTTTTGATTATGTAAACAGAGCATTCATCCTTAATTCCTGTTTCCTGACCATTTCCAGTGCTGGTGTCTATTTATGTGATTTCAGTACCTTCTGATTCACAGAATCACAGAATGTTAGGGATTGGAAAGGACCTCGAAAGGTCATCTAGTCCAGTCCCCCTGCTGGAGCAGGATTACCTAGATCATATCACACAGGAACGCGTCCAGGCGTGTTCTGAATGTCTCCAGAGAAGGAGACTCCACAACCTCTCTGGGCAGCCTGTTCCAGTGTTCAGTTACCCTCACCGTAAAGAAGTTTTTCCTCATATTTATGTGAAACCTCCTGTGTTCCAGCTTGCACCCATTGCCCCTTGTCCTGTCAAGGGATGTCACTGAGAAGAGCCTGGCTCCATCCTCATGACACTTGCCCTTTACATATTTATAAACATTAATGAGGTCACCCCGCAGTCTCCTCTTCTCTAAGCTAAAGAGACCCAGCTCCCTCAGCCTCTCCTCATAAGGGAGATGTTCCACCCCCTTAATCATCTTTGTGGCTCTGCGCTGGACTCTCTCTAGCAGTTCCCTGTCCTTCTTGAACTGAGGGACCCAGAACTGGACGCAATATTCCAGATGCGGCCTCACCAGGGCAGAGTAGAGGGGGAGGAGAACCTCTCTCAACCTGCTAACCACATCCCAGGATGCCATTGGCCTTCTTGGCCACAGGGGCACATTGCTGGCTCATGGTCATCCTGCTGTCCACCAGGACCCCCAAGTCCCTTTCCCCTACGCTGCTCTCCAACAGGTCTGTCTCCAACTTGTACTCATACATTTAGGTTGATTCACTAACAGCCTACAATCAAGTAGTAGCCAGCACAATACATAAAGTAAAATGGCAGCATGATGCATTAGCTTCAGTGCATGGAGTCAAAAAAAGGCCCGAGTCACGAGCAAGATACTGATGTCCATGCTGGCTATTTTAAAAAATACGCTCTACAGAGTGTATTGATGAGTATTATAAAAAAGTTTATACAACAAGTAAAATACAAGGAAGGATCTTGGCATTCCTCCTAAAGGAATGTTCTGAACTGAGTTTCCCCTTTCAAAACTGTTTTTTCATTAATACTGCTGCCAAGGCATGAAGCAGCCATGGAGAGGGAGGACTGGATGGGGAGGAGCTCGTCTCAACTGCACCTAGCTGATTCAGAGAGGATGGTGTGCTCAAGACTATCCAGGATTATCATGGACATGGCACCTGAGAATACGTAAATTTTGCCTCGTACTACTGTCTCTCCCATTTTCAAACATTCAGTGCACCAGAGCTGGGATTGCACCTGGATTGGGTACAGTGAGGATTATCCCCTCTTAATCTCAGCTCCTAAATCGGAGAGCGTGGAGCAAGCAGCCCACCCAGCTGAGATCAGTCCTGTTTGCCAGAGCCCTGGCAACCAGTGGCCCTCAAGCAGGGCTGGGAAACCCATCAGGGGCTTGTCAGCATCCTAATCCCGTTAGTGGTTGTTTAACATCAGCTTCAGACTCTGACCCTGCCACAATGAGCAGAGCCACTTTTTCTCCCTTCTTCTCTCCCTTCCCTCTTCACTGTCCTTTCTGCGCAAACCTTGTACAATGGGTTCTTTGACCCTTAACAGGGCTTTAGGAAAGTTAATACTGCATTTTCATAGTCAAGACTGTAATAATTCATCTTATACCTTGTTGCACACACCTGATCATAAAATCCATCAAGAAGCTAAGGTGCCTGGCCTGCGAAGTGTCACTCGCTTGGGCAAATTAAATATAGTGTGAGACGAGAGTGGGATGGAGGAGTGGGAGGGAAAGCAGTAGTCAGTCCTGGGAGGAGGTGTGTGTTGTAAAGAGGAATATGGGAAGAATAAAGAGTGATGAGCTACCAGAACATGGATTAGGGATGAGGTCAATGGGAGAGAAATACCAGAGGGTAAAGACAGCATGCATAGTTTGGGTGGAGAGGATGGGCACAGAGGGCTTGTTGAACAAGCTGCATGGCTTAGAGTAGAGGAAGGCAAGATGAAAGGGAAGGAATAAATGGGTTTTTTAAAGAATACTTTTATGTAATGTATAAAGAAATTTAAAATCCTTTAGCTTTGTACAGTTGAGACTTTCACTGACTCCAGCAACTATGCACAGACTAATGACATAACATCTGTATTCCTGGTTTCCTACCTCAGGCACCCATTCATACCTGCTTGCTTCTTCTGAGCTTTTGCACAGAGCTGCTGCAATTTAACAGCAAAAATCCAGAGATTTCCTTGAGCATCATTAACTACTCCTAACCTGCCCTTTTGGCAGTAACATAGAGCTCAACCCAAACTTTGAAAGCAGCCCAGTGTGCTCATCCATTTTTTGAATCTGTTGAAGTCTACTTCTCAGCCTGGCCAGCCAAATCTTCAGCACCTGTCCTTTTCAGATTGGCATTGCAGTGCCTGCTGGCTTCCAAGGCCATGGGCAGGGATGTTCAAAGTCCTCGGCCTCTCCATAATCCACCCATGGTTTTAAAAAGTGTATGCCCCCTTATGGCCTAAGGTCTGTGCTTATCTTTAAAGCACATTGCTCCTCCACATTGTGTTTGGTGAAATAACTGCAGCTTGGTGTAGATATTTTGCATATAAGCTGACAGGGTTGACATTGTGAGTATTTTGCAATCATTTGTTTAATTAGCTGAAGCTCTCTGGGGAGAAGTTTATGAAATGGCATATTCCCAAAGTGAAATTTAAATCTGTTTTGTTTTTTTTTTTGATGGAGGGCTTGTAATGCAAAGCATTAAAAAAGGTACAAGTGAATGGAAAGCAACAGAAACCCTTCTGTTAATGGGCAGTACCTCAGTAGCAAACTCCCCCAAATGCAGAAAGGAAATTACATTGGGTAAAATGACCTACAAGAGAGGAAATTGGAATTAAGTCTGCACAGCTGTCTTGTCTTTTCTCTTTTTTTTAACCTGTACTTCCCCTCTGTTTTCTTTTAGTGCAATGCTTAATTTTCTCCTTTGTTTGGAGGTTAATTCCTTTTCTGATCTACAGCTATTTTTACAAAGGTGTTCATTACTGGAGTGAACAAAGGCTGGAGACTAGAGAATGGCAGGTGCTAAGCCTCGTTTAGTGAGATGGGATTTTCTACTTGTAGCGAAATCTCAAGGCCCCGCTTTTGGATGTAGGACTTCTGTGTCAACTCTCCTCTGCTTTCTGCTTTCAGACAAATGGTTCCTGGGAGGGAGCTGAAGTTTCTGCCGTAGCACCAGGGCTGTGCTGTCCTGTCTGGTCACTTAATACACTGAGTTAGAACCCTTTGTGCTCCACAGACCCTTAAACTCCCATCTGACTATACGTAGAGACCATTGGTTTCTCTTTTGATACTCGCCTGCCCATTGAAATAACTGAGAAATTAAGATCCTAAATATTTAATGAGATCTGACTTGATCTTTGTGAGTCCCCATGGAGCATCGAGCTCTTGCACGCATGATCACAGTGTGCACTCATCGCTCGAGGTAGGCTCTCCTGCTTGCTGGCATAGCCATGCTTGGAATACCTGAAGTCTCTGATGCTTTGCTGTAGCATTTGTAGAACATACAGAGCACATGTTAATCATATAAAAGTATTTATATTGCAAGAAACTGGGGTAGCAACGCTAAATTTTGCTGCTGAGCTGCAGTGCCGGGGAGCAGGCAGCATTGATGGAGCAGGGACTGGCTCGGCACAGGGTTGTCAGTCTGTCTCTCTTGCATGTCATGTTTGCCCTGTCAAATGGAAGTGAACACAAGAGCAAGAGCTAAAACAGTTTTTAGAGGAATAAAGCCTGTGGAAAACCCAAATGAATGACAGAATGCCTCAATAGTTAAAAGCAGGACCCCTCTTACTTGGCATAGTCCTGTTAGGAGCAGTGTGGCAGGCCACATCTCCAGGCACTGCTCTGTGTGTGGAGTCCTTCACTGTCCCATGGCATGGTATTAATCAGGGTCAGTCCTTCCAAAGAGTGGGAAAAGTTGGGCATGAGCTAGGAGCCATTGCTTGCCATCCGGAGACCAGATTTTATTGTTATATTTCCTTGTTCTAGTTGTGTGAGTAGTCATTTCATCCATTCATACATATATCTAGTTTCTGTAGACAGTGATTTTTTTAACTGTGGCACCCTCTAACCTTGTGGCTATTTATTTCATGTACTATTCTGAGAAATGGGATATGGTCTTTTTGGTTCTGTAAAAGCTCTAGGTTTGCGAGAAAAGAGAAAAGGCAATTGTGGAGCTGGCTGGTTATTGCTGACAGAGCATAATTAATGTGCAAATATTTCTGAAATCAGCAGCTAATGACAGAAATACATGTCCTATCCTTTCCATGCAGAAAAGAAATGGGATTATACTTTAAAATACTTTTTATTTGTTGTGCTCTCTAGGCACCGCTGTTGGTAACCTGCACACGTGGGTAAAACATTTTACACTTTCTGACTTTGTTTTTTCCAGAAGGATTGGCAAGGTGAGAAATGGCATGAATGGCTCAAGGAGTGTTGACTTTTTGCTATCAGTAGCTAGTGAAATTAGCATATTCCTTCTGTTTTATTTGCACAGACAATTACAAATTAGATCCAGAAAACATGCTCCCAGAGGTGTGTTTTTGGGTTTTAAGAGAACGCTGGCATGGGAAGGAAGGAAAGCACATTAGCACAAAGCATTTTACCCCTATTCGTAGTTGGCAAAAATTCAATGGAAGTGGAAAAGAAGAAAAACGTGGGGGGAAATGCAACATAGGAGAAAACAAAGAGCTGTGTGAACAACTAATTAGTACAGATCGCATTCAGATGTGCAAGAGGTGCTGGGAAGATACCGAGCATGTTATGTGAGTAGCGACGATGGAGGAATGGAGGAGCACACCAAGCAAGGTAGGTTCTCCCACCCACCGAAATTGCATCTTTGAGCATTTCCAAACATAAAAGTTGCTTTTCCAAGGTGACTTTCCTGTCCAAAATGCTTTCTCAGTGCTGGGCTGCTTTAAGAGTTAGTAGTGCCTGTCTCTCCAGCCTTGGCAGGTAAGCATGGTAGCATCCCTGTCAGGTAGCTCACACTCAAAGAGTGAGAGTAGGTTCAGGCCAACTAGCGAAGTGCCTGCATTGCTGTAGGCACTGCAGTTGGGACTCCGAGTGGACTTTGAAGAGATGTACAGACTCTTACCTGGCATGCCTGGAAAGGGCTCTCCTTCAACCAGGTAGTGCCAAGTCAAAAACACTTGTCAAATACCTGTCTCCTTACTGCCTGGGGTCCAGAGGTCAATGCAAGGTGAGGATGGGTTGCATCCATGAGTTTCAACTCTAGGCGCTTGGCCACTGCGTCTTGTGAAGGGACTGACCTTTAGCTTCTGGCTACCTGGCAGCATTTGAAGTGTATCCACCACCTGGCACCTCCCTATTTCGAGGATGGCAGGATGGGATAATACCAAACATCCATCTACAGCTTGCTAGAAAAGGCAGAGCAGAAGGGGCTCCTAGTGAAGAGCCCAAGCTACAGTTACAGTCCTGTTTTTTTTCTCTAGCCAAATCCCATTGGGGATGTGGTGGTATTTCTAGGCTGTTTTTCTGATCCACACTTCCAGCCCAGTCTCAAACATATTGTCCATGTAGAGCCTCATCCCAGAGGCATTGACCACCCCTGGAGTGGTGCAGCGTGGGGGAGAGAGTGGTCTGGGAGTGCCTCAGCCTCCAAGTTATTATTTGAATGTGTAGCAAAACCAGCCTCTGCCCCAAAATCCTCACCTTCCGGAGGGCCACAGTATATAAACCAGCATCTCTCAGACTCTAGCGCCAAAGAGATGTAAGTAACAAGCTCAGGAGCGATGCATCCCAACAAAGAGGAAGTCAGGCAAAAACTCCAGGAGGCCTGCATGAATGAACAAGGAGCTCCTGGACAAACTCAAACACAAAAAGGAAGCCTACAGAGGGTGGAAGCAGGGACAGGTAGCCTGGGAGGAAAACAGGAAAATTGTCCGAGCAGCCAGGGAGCAGGTTAGGAAAGCTAAAGCCCTGATAGAATTAAATCTGGCCAGGGACGTCAAGGGCAACAGGAAAAGCTTCTATAGGTACATCGGTGATAAAAGGAAGACTAAGGAAAATGTGGGCCCTTTCTGGAAGGAAACGGGAGACCTGGTTACCCAGGATATGGAGAAGGCTGAGGTGCTCAATGACTTTTTTGCCTCAGTCTTCACTGGCAAGTGCTCAAGCCTCACCACCCAAGTCGCAGAAGGCAGGGACTGGGAGAATGAAGTACGGCCTACCATAGGAGAACCATAGAATCATAGAATTGTTTTGTTGGAAGGACCTTTAAGATCATCAAGTCCAACCATCAACCTAGCATTGCCAAGTGCACCACTAAACCATGTTCCTAAGTACCTCATCTACATGTCTTTTAAATACCTCCAGGGATGGTGACTCCACCACTTCCCTGGGCAGCTTGTTCCAATGTTTGATAACCCGTAAGGGTGAAGAAATTTTACCTGATTTCCAATCTAAACCTCCCCAGGCACAACTCGAGGCTGTTTCCTCTCGTCCTATCATTTGTTACATGGGTGAGGAGACCAGCATCTACCTTACTACAACGTCCTTTCAGGTAGTTGTAGAGAGCAATAAGGTCTCCCCTCAGCCTTGTTTTCTCCAGACTAAACAACCCCAGTTCCCTCAGCCACTCCTCATAAGACTTGTGCTCTAGACCCTTCACCAGCTTCGTTGCCCTTGCTCCAGCACCTCAATGTCTTTCTTGTAGTGAAGATCAGGTTTGAGACCATCTAAGGAACCTGAAGGCACACAAGTCCATGGGACCCGATGAGATGAATCTGTGGGTTCTGAGGGAACTGGTGGATGAAGTTGGTAAGCCACTATCCATCATTTTTGAGAAGTCGTGGCAGTCTGGTGAAGTTCCCACTGACTCGAAAAGGGGAAACATAATAAACAGAGTTATCATTTGTTCACACACCTAATAAAAAGAGGCGGGGGGGAGGCAGAAATAGATGGGAAAAACAAAAAAGGAAGAGGACTGAAAACACTCCGTGCAATTTGCAGCCAGGGTTGAGATGCAGCCTTGGCTCTGCTCTTTGTGTCCTCAGGGTGGTAGTGCAGCTACTGCTTCCCCATGCCTTGCCGGCTGGCGGGGACGAGGAGGCACATCGTACATTTAATTTGCTGCTTAGAGGCTTGTTTTCACCTGCATCCCTGTATTTAAATGTCACAGATGCATCCGCTCATGTCCTTTGTTTCCTGAAGCTGTGTCAGGGCTACTGGGGCAAGTTGTGAAGGGGGCAGTTATGTGATACCATGCTAGATGAGAGGGTTTGGAGTCAAGCACTGCAAGTTGCTGTCAGATCATCAAGGATTTAACAAAAATCTCTTCTGCCACTCTATTGCAGCCTCAGGAGACAGGGCAGGACTTCTGTGGGCAGCTGGCCAAAAGCTACACAGGTGAAGAATAAAGAAAAAAATATATAGGGAACTTTTACTAGGTCCAAAGATACTAAGATTTTTTTCTCTGTGTCCACTTAAAGACTGATGCAGTTTATCAGAAATCTTTAAAGAAGCTAATATTACTGACTGGATAGCTGTGAGTTTTCTGTACAGCACTTTTCAAAGCCAAAGGTATTTCACACAGTTAGAGCAACAGCCCCAAGCAAAGGTGAACCACAGCCAACCCCAGCATAGTTATTGAGGCTGTATCCCTCAATGCTTCTTTTGTCCCTAAATTTCTTTTGTTGGGGTTTGTTCCCAACGTGTGCTGCTATTCTGAAAAGTGTGGTATTACAGGAAAAGATAATCAGGTAGTGGGATTTAGGCTGTTGCAAAAGGGAGTGTAGTACATGATCCACTTAAAATGATAAGTATAGCTAAAAGTCACAGAATTTTACAGTGCACAGACCGTAATACATTGCAGGGCATCTGTCTTTAGCAGGAGGGGTTCAAATCTGTGGAGCTTTTCAGCCTTCATCTATGAAATCGCTTTAGCACTTGGGTTTTTCTTTTGGCTTTCTACTCTATTCGATTGTGGCCATGTTTGAATAATGTCAGAGCAGAAATTGGTTTTATTGGACTTAATTTTGTCCAGAGCAAGATGTACGTTGCGTTGAAATATGATGTAATTCCCAAGTAGAAGGAGATGGCTTCCCTTCAAGTCAGACCTCGGCTCTGGTGTCTTGGTTTTTAATACACCAGGCTGCAAAGTAGCAGGAAATGATGGAAATTGCAAGGTGGAAGTGGATTTAAATGGCAGTAATCTCTACCCTTGCTTCAGGGAGAGAGCTGTAAATTGCTGCTCTCTCTTGGCTCTTGCCCTAATGCAGGTTGTTGCTCTGCTTTTGTTTGATGGTATTTCACTTTTTCTTTAAGTGGACAAAGGTAAAAAATTATAGGGAAAAGAAAGTTATATAGTACTGTGGAAAAAAAAGAAAAGTGTCTGTCTGAACACCTCATATTGTTGGATGTGGCTACTTCTCAGATAGAAAAAACTCCTTCCAAGGGTGGATGCAAACAGACGGAGATACTGTCTGTGAGCGAGGGATAGCTGAAGTCTTTGACTGAATGCAGTTGAGTGAAAAATAAAAAGAAAAGTGGTGCAAAATCTCCCAAAGCCCTGAAATCATGCATGGCTAATCCAGCAGCCACACTCCAGGCTGGAGCCTCCCAGCTGCCACACATTTAAAAATCAAAGCAGGAGCCTCGATCATGTGAAGTACTATTTAAGCAAAAAGAATGGTATTGCTCACATTTTCTGGTTGCCATGGTTTTTGGAGACTGTGCTCTTCACTGCATTCTAGATATCAAATATAGACATAGCTAATTTCACCTGGAAAAGTGGTAGGATTTTATCTTCTTTTTAAAGTGAAGATTTTGTCAGTTTGTTCTCAACCTATAGTTTCAGGGGGGCTACTTGTTTATTATTGGGTTTTGTGTTCATGCATGCAAAAATGACACTAAAGATCAATATTGAGTCTGTTGGGCTCTGATTAATACTGCTGGGGTTTAGCTGGAGTAGCTTTGTAGTAACTCAGTGCAGTGAATGCCCATATCAAAGATAAAGGGTGACGAGCCAACTTTTGGCTAAGAGTCACTGCTTTCTTGTCAGGCAGATTCAGCAGTTGTGCAGCAAGACCAATCTGACAGTGATACAAACCCCAGAGCCTGAGTTTTTGGCACAGGGGCTGGCACGGTACCGGATGGTTCCCGCAGAGGTCAGAGCCAATGATCCCACGATGCCTTCTTGCTTTAAAAGTCTGCAAACCAGTGCAAGAAGTAGAGTCTCCATTTGTGTTTTTGAAGAGGGATGGTTTATTCAAGTGTGCATACTGTAATGGCATTGCGCTAGGCTGCATTATCCTTGCTGTTTTGGTTGGAAATGAAATTGCCCCTTTCCTCCTCTTAGCAGTACCTGGGATTTGGTGTGGTTTTGAACTGTGGATATATTTAGCTTCAAAGGGATTTTGTATTTGCACATGGGAATAGCTGTCTTGTCATAATGACTGGGGCCTTAAAATTTGCCATTAACTAAAAAAATAAGATTGTCTCATAGCTACATGCACATTGTATGAAGATGCTTCTCTTACCCTACACAGTGTTTTTTGGGGAAAAAAAATATAAGTAGGATACAGGAGAGGCTGCGCAAGTCAGAACATGGTTTGTTAACTCTGTGTTCAAATCTCTCCTTGAGCCCAGCACAGTTCATCACTAATCCAGCTGGATTTGAGCTGAAAGTTCTAATGCGCCAAGAGAAATTCATAGTGGTGTACAGGTCTTACCAGGTGAGAAATGTGAGAGAAAGAGGCTGTTCCAGCACAGAATTTCAACTGAGACTGATGCTCCTCCAGCCTCTAAAGAGATCCTTAGTGATCACACGCCACTTTAAATGGGAAAAATTTGGGGTAGGGGTGGAGAGGGAAACATGGTTTACCGGAGATGAAGTAGTACATATCCCTGCATGTTATCTGAACTGGAGACAGCTGTGGGGATAACAAGTTAATTTCATTTTTAGTTTTGCTGAGTATTCCTTTTCTTTGCTAAAAGACACATTTTCTTTTGCCTTTGACACCTGTAGCCATTTGTCATACCAGGGGAAATGGAGGGTAAAAATATCCCTATGGTAATTCAGTAGTACTTTACACCAACTGTGACATCACTTCGCACAGGCATAAAAATGACTAGATGAGGTACAGAAAATCAATCTGTAAATCCGTAAAAATCGTGGGTTTTCTGCATCTACTGATTTTCCATTGTCTGTATTCATTAACAGAGAGCAAAATGGACGGATTAGTGCTCAGTTCCAGGCAGCTGTTCATCTAACTTCCCCAAGCTGCACATGTTGAGGGTATTTTGGATATTTTCACTTGCAAAGAAATAAAAAAAAAATAAACCCAGCTTCTGTTATCTCTTCCATTTTCTGTGTAGCATTCTGAGGCCAGGGAGCCCGCCGCTGTGTTTTGTGCTTACCTGAAGCCCGGCTCTGATCGCATGGCTGCCTTAGAACAAAGATTTCGTACTGAAGAGTGGCTTTTGCAGGGATCCTTCCACTTCTCCGAGTGGTTCCCAGACTTCAGACACCAACTCTTGTGTTGGCGCATATGTTTTCCACTAAGAACAGCCTGGGAGGTGCTGAGATCCGCTTGCTAATGTTGGTCCTGCTGGAGCACGTGCAAAAACAGTCTCTAGGTTGACAACAGGGGATTTTTGAACTGGGAAGAGCAGTGGGAAATATTTGAGTCCACTGTGGCAGCGTAGTAAAAGGACCATGACTTGCATCTGTCACTTACTGAGAGGTAGAAAGGCTTGATTTATTTTACGAGATGCCATCATACTCGTCCTGTATATTTACAAGGATGGGGAAGGCTGTGGATTAGGCAGTCTTTGGCAGGAGATCTGTGAATTCGTAGCCGATGGGGAGAAGGGATTTGGAGGAGGGTTAGGGGTGTCCCACTGCCCCAGGCACAGCTGGAGGAAGAAGCCCAGAACCCAGGCAAAAGCCAGCTCACGCTCAAGGACTTGGTGCGTGCTGGAAGGAGGGTGTAAGGAAGCTGTACGTGGTTTCAAAAGGAAGTGTTAGCCTTGCTCCTTCAGCCTAAAACGTATTGGAGAGCAGTGAGATGAGCAGCCCTGCCAGCAGAGCTGAGCACGAGGGGCCATCTCGGGCAGGCGAGGCAGCCGAGAGAGGTGCAGATGCTTGGATACACCTGGAAAACACAACTGAATAGTTGGGATACAGATGGCATGTCAGAGAGAAAAGCTGCATAGATTATTAATACAGTGGCTGGCTTTCTTGGGAAGGGGGACTTCTTAAGCTGTTGCTTTTCTCCCTTTCTTCAGCTCAATGCTGCTGATTACAAGAGAAGAGGATTATTATAGATATTAGCTATTTAGACACTAGAGATAACTCACAATGCTGAAAACTGAACTTATCTCTGATTAAAATTTAATTGGTCCCAAGCTTCCACTAGTTACTTGCATTAAGTTTCACACCATCGGGAAGTGCTCATCAACCAGTGTTGGATTTAACAGGAATTTGGCAGATGTTAGTGAAGTGCTGGAGGAAATCCAAACCACAAGATCTGCGGCATATCATATGTTTGAAAATTTGTTGGCAGCTGAAAGAAAAATCACAAACCTGGAAACAGCAAGAACTGGACATGGATCTCTTCTCATCAAACAGCCAAGAGGTTGGATCGTCACTTCTAGCACCTGGAAGGCGCGCATGGGTCAAAAAGTGCTGTGTGTCAGATGTCTTGGTGAGGTGTAAAAGCAGCAGATACTATATTATTGGCTTTTAGAGTGCTTTATGTGAGGAACATTGGTATCTCCATGGAAATCTTCAGAAAAAAAAAACAGTCTGTTCTGAGACAATTTAGCAAATTAGCTATGTTTTATAAAACTTAGGTTTTCATCGCAGATTTTCCTTCCTCTTGAGGACACTTATTCAGGAAAAGGGTCCTTGTTCACTGAGAGACTAATTTATTTCTGTTATGTATTTCCTTCCTATTGCTCTCTGTCTGGACGTTTATAACCTTTGGCACTGCTTAGCTTTTTGTCACCAGGATCTGCTTCTGGTGCAAGCAGAGGACAAACACGAGTAGCTAACAAGGTTCAAGAAAGCTTGATCCATTTTTCTGTAAGTGTATAAAAAAACCCACTTAGCTTTATATCAGTGTGTCAGTGTGTATGGTAGCCTCAACAGCTGTAGCACAGTGAGACTGCAGAGGGAGAAGATGCCTCTTTTAGACAAACAGGAGCTAAATTAAAATTTAGGTTGGTACAAGCCCTTTACAAATAAATGCTTAGTTGCGTTTAAAAAGAAATATAGCACACTTCATGGTTTAGTATCTGTCATGTTTTAATGCATGCAGGTATCTTGACAGTGGTTGTGGCAGGAGCTTATATGGAAAAAAGTAAATCTCACCTTAAGCCTTTTTCAATTGAAACAGTGTTTGGTGGAGTTTGTGTGAAAGATTAAGTCTGATTCACCCCTTGTTGGGACTGAGCTGATGGGCATAGAGATAGAGCAGGACCTGCCTTGTGCTATTGCAGCGTTTGATCCCTTATATATGATTTCATTTGCTCTCTAGTATATGGCAAAATGCATTTCATATGCTCTTGTCCTCTGTAATGTGACCTGGGGTCGGCAGATCTCTGTTGCTAGGTAGGCGCTACTTGGGAGAGATACTGGATCCCTGTGTTAATCCTGCCTCATCTTCTGGTGCTGGTCTGGCTTTTTTTTCCTCTCCTGAAGACAATGTGGGCAAATGAGGGTTTAAAAGTTTGGTTCTGTGGCTGGGAAATTAGTTTAGCCCATGCTAGGATCTTAAGCGTTGGCTTAAATAACCTTAAGCCTAGGCTTAAAAGCTGTACTGAATTGGGAACTTTATGCTGCCATGCTCTGCACTACCGGGTTAACAAGCTTAGTCAATGGTAGTCTGCTTCCTTAAGTTATGTCTTGTATTATTGCTAATAATTAATAGTTTTTATAGAAAATGGCAAATCAAAATGCTTCAGAAAGTATCAGTTCCTTTTAGTTCCAGATGCAAAACCCATCAGTGCTCCACTTCACATAGTATTTTCTGAAGATTTATAGAGTATATTGTGCAAAGCAATTCAGAAATACATGGACAGAAATTCTATTTCCAGCAGTGAAACTTGTTCGAAAGCTGATAACAAAAGTTTTTTTTTTTTGAGCACCAAAGGCAATCGATTTGAAACTTGAACAGTGACGTAAGAGGCAGAAGGTACACGTAGGCTGTCAGAGGGCTCTTTGCCAATGAGTGGGGAGAAGTAGGGCAGCACAGACTCTTTTCAGGTTTTTCAGAGCAAATCTGAAGCAGATGTTCTCCTTAGCCCTGAGACACTGCTCTAACCACAAGCACTAATCTAACTTGACCATAATAAAGGCTGGCCCTGCTTCTAATTCTGTCCGGCAAATGCAAAGAGACGTGTACAGAGGTAGCAAACCATGGGAGGGATTTCAGCCATCTTGAGCTATTTAAAGTATGATGGGCTAAACCATCCATTGGGTTCCCTCTGCTGTCAAGGGAGAGAGGCACCTCCAGATTGAGATTTGGAAGAGCACATGCCAAAATTGAGCATATGCCAAAATTGAGCATCATGTAGATGCGTGAAGAGGATGTTTGTGGTTTACTGGAAATTATAGGTATTTGAGGTGTGATGTAAATACAGCAGTCAGTGCTCGGCGAGATGCACTCAGGATTTCGCAATTAGCTTGAGTGAAATGGGGGCCTTATTCATTTAGGGTTTTCTTAGATCTGGCCTCACATATGCAACTTCGTTGGATCGGACTCCTGAGTGAGCAATGAGCCTGTGCT
Organism: Nyctibius grandis; assembly: GCF_013368605.1. Taxonomy (NCBI): domain Eukaryota; kingdom Metazoa; phylum Chordata; class Aves; order Nyctibiiformes; family Nyctibiidae; genus Nyctibius; species Nyctibius grandis. The sequence continues at coordinate 65,849,060 of NC_090663.1, read as the reverse complement.
ATGAGAATATGGAACTCAGAGGGAAAGTAAGACTGAGACCCCTAAATAACCTGATACTCAAAAGGCCAGTGTTTTTTTAAGGCAGTGGGAGATACTGCTTTCTTAGTCCTTTTAGAAATCAGGCCACTTATTCAGAGACTAACACTGGGATCCTGTTTATGAAAGTCTTGACCTAAATGTCTTATCCATTGTGTTTGCATTTTTTTCCCTATGGGAAAAATAATGAAGTGCAAAAATTAAGGGGAAGGGAAGCCTGCAAAGTCTTGCTTGACCCACTCATAAGGGCATAGGCTGCACAGGACTCAATCCCTACTGCTGGGCACAGTCCATTCTTCTTGCATCCCCCCCTGCCATTTTACTCTCAGTGGGACAATGATTTTCCAAATATTCAGTGCCCAAAGAATTTTCCTTATTTGGTTAGGACTATAACATTTCAAAGGGACTAATTTCAAACAACAAAAGAATCTAAACTTGTGCCTGCTTCACAAGCTCTTTCACTGACTCATGGAGCAGGAGCTGCCCGAGGAGCGTGCACTTGACTCTTTCTCTCTCTTGGCACATCTCTGTCACAACTTGTTGACGTTCTCAGGGCAACGTTTGGGTAGCTACCCCACTTTTCAAGGGCTGAAATATTTTTCTAGCTCTCTGTAGCTCTTTCCATCCTTGGCTTACCATCCTGAAAATAAAACGGGCCTTTATTTACCTGAGAGCTCTTGGAGGATGATGTGATATGTCAGGTGTGTGATGGCATTGTCTTCCCCAACACCTAATGCTACCTCCAGGATTATAGGCCTGGAATAAATATCCAGATGCTCTTCGTGCAACCTAAAGCTTCTCCACATGAATGTGGTAAGACAAATCCTTATCTGTGTCTCCCACACACTGCCCAAATGATGGGCCGTGTTCACAAAATCATTACCTATCATCATTCACACCATTGCCACGTGCCAATTGCATGTCTGCTGCAGCTCGCCTAACCTTGGCCACCAAGGACACCGTGGACTGAATACATATTTCACAGAGAAAACTGAGGATGCCTTGCAACAAGAAAGATTTAAATGGCTTTGTTGTGCTCCCATCTTGCTGAGTGGCAGGGTGGCGGGGTGGAGGGAGGGGGGAGTGTGGGAAATTTTGCTGACACAGCTGTTATATTGTCAGCAATCAATTGGAAAGTTTTGTTCGATGAAATGTATTCCAGCTTATGAAGGATGCCCTTGGCTTCAAGTTGGGTTATCAGAGGATCGAATGTCTCATAAGTTACTTGTTTTTCTAGTATGCTCGGTTAATGTTGGCAAAACCAGGTCTTTGCTTACAGTTCTGATAGAGCACACCTAACTTAAAGAAGCTCAAATCACAAATGTTTTTATGGGTATCAATTTTGGTTTCACTCGTCTTTTTAAAAATATCACTTTTAAGGAATACCTGTTATATCGAGACAGGTGTTTTGAGTGCAAATCTTCTATCACATCCTTTTTCATGTCCTGTTTGATCAGATGCAGTTAACTCTAATTGTAATTTTATTTGTGGTGGAAGAAGAGTATATACAAATATATAAGGACAAACACAGCTAGTTCATCTAGCGGTTCTAGGGGTGGGGAAATTAATGTTGTTTTCACCCTGCAATCAGACTTTAGCACTACCCTGCTGGTTATGGCTCTCCAAAGGTGCAGAAAGTGGTAATGCAGCAAATATTACCGCTGGGATGTAGCACATCAGCCAGAAAGAAGGCTTTTTTTCTCCTCTCCTTATACCCTGCTGCACTGGGTTCTGCAGAAGGACAGATGTTGATAAATGTTAGAAAATGCCTGGGACGTTAAGAGCTTAATTTGCGCTCCGTGCTCAGGTGGGCTTCATTTAGTCCATTAGACCCCTACCTGGAATATGAAAAGGTTTGTCAGAAGAATTTGAGATCCACGCTGGAGATCCACAGGCCTGGGAAGAAGGGCCCTATAGGTGCCCCTCCTGCACAGATGCACCTAAGAAAAGCAATTTATAAAACTCCATGGCTCTAAAAGAGCAGCCGAGCCTCGGCGTTCCCTGGGGGTCTGCAAGTGGATGAAGCGTGAGACCTAGCTCAAACACAAAATACCACTGAAGCTAATCCAGGGCTTTGTCGGTCTGCCCCAGTTTCCAGGGCTTCCCTGCAGCCATCGAAGCACTGAGGAATGAGTTGGTGGGCAAGCAACAGTGGCGGTGAGCTCCTGCCATGGTGAAGCCATGGAGCTGCTGCAGGTCTGCTCCATCGCTGTCATGTCCTCTGGGCATGGTCACTGCAGGGTTATCAGGGAGTGATCTCCCAATCCTCTCAGGTCTAGTTATTCCTCTCTCCGATAGGACAACCGCAAGTGGTAACATCCTGCATCTCTAAGGTACCCTTCATCCCAAGGTAAACCTTGAAATAAATTATAAATGAGAGCTGAAGGCACTACTCCACACTGTAAGTTTTGGCCACTGGACTTTTTTGGGGGGAGTGAGGGAGGGTCAGATGTCAAGTCAAGTAGGTATCCAAAATTGTTGGTATTGCGAGTATCCTTGGTTTTGGAGTTAAGGGAACAGGAAACTGAGAGGTGGGTGTGAGGCTGAGGAAAGCTCTAGGTAAGGATGTTTTTGCCGGTAGAGGCTCTTCTGGGAAAGGAAAGTAAATGGAAAACAATGGAGAGATAAAACTGGAAGGAGCAGCTCATTACTCAAGAGGCAGATGTAGAAGTGGTTTTTAGGCAATCACAGGTGAGACAGGCAGGGGTGAGTTTTGGAACTGACCCGGGATGAGGAAGAGAGCTAAAAATAGTGATTTAAGATCCCCTTTTGTGAAGGTGAGCCAGCACTGTGCCCAGAGAGCTGTAATGCAGGTTCTACATGAATGAGATTTTATTCAACATGCAGGGAGAGAAATCTGGGTAAGAGGAAGACTGGGAGATTTCTGAATGTTAGGCTGAAATTTCAGCAGGGATCCTATCACCTGCGAGGGCTCGGCAATGTTTCTGTTGTCTGATGAAGGCAATCTAACACCACATTTCCCACTTGGAGGATCCCTGCAGAGGAATTGTCTACAAAGGAAAAATATTCAGTGACAGTGGCTTAGTTCGTGCTGCTTTCATCCAGCTGGGTTGGGCTTTAAGATTTAGATACTATCAAAAATGAAAAACCAACTCAGAAAGGCGTAACTTAATATTAATTGTAGGAGGAAGGAATTGTTAAGCCAGGTTGGTCCTTGCACTTGGCTTCATTCTCATTTTACACCCTCTACATCTTCTTTCTCTTATTCCCCAGCTCTGTTCCATCTCATTCAACATGCTCTCAGGCTGGCCTGTGTCAGTTCTGCCATGGTTTTGTTTTTCATTTAGGCAAACACCACAGCATGGACTTGCCTCAGCTTGACAGAAAGGGACACATGATTTTCTGTTATGTTGTTATTGGAGTCCTGCACGCTTCAGCTGGCAAACAGATTATCAAATACCTTTGAACAATATTTGCTTAGAGTCCAAGAGAGAAAAGAAATCTAATATCTGATTTTAGATTCAGTTTTTTCCATATGTGTTTTATTTGGTTTTCTTTGCACACACTTAAAATTTCCTTTCTATTAGACCATGTTCAGACTAAGTTGCTTAGTGAGATTTGTTATCCAGTGAGTGCTTGCTCGTGTTTAAAAGTTGGCTGGATCGAGAGCTGGTTTTTCTCTTTATCTCCACCCCTTTTCCTCAGTGGTGGTGAATGGCAGAGAATGTCCTCCTGGGGACAGACATCCCCATCCCCACCCAAACCAGCAACTTCTGGTGGGCTGAAAGCCGTGTGTGGCAAGTAGGTGTTGGGTCACCGTCCCCCAATAGGTACCAGTGTCTTGTAGGCTGCTCTTAGAGATGCTTTTGAGTCTCTTCAGTACAGGTTGCATATTGCTATTAGAGAAGACAAAATCTCAGCCAGAAAGCATAATCCACATTGCTGCCCCTGGAGCTGTAAGTGATGCATGTTGCTGAAATAAATTTGCATCTCACTTAGTTACGACCCGTTGCCTCGTTGGAGTCTGTTTGACCAGGCATCTCAGTCTCTATGAGATTTCTGTGCACTCTGCTCTGAACAAGAGCTGCAGATAGCGATGGTTTAACTGAATCAGTGTCGCTGTTTTAGCTCAAATATGAAGTTTAATAAGGGAAAATAACAGCTTAATTTGGAAAGGCATCTTGTAGGCAAGGGGGACTGACCTTGTACAAGTGACTGCTGCCAAGAGGATTAGGGAGTTGTATGTTGTACTCAGAAATGTACTGTGGACATGCTGAGCTTGGCTCAGAAGGTGGGAAGAGTAGTCCCTTCAGTCCAGTACCTTTTCTGAGCTTCAGACTTTGCAGAAGGAGATTGCTCGGGGAATAACTGGATTGAGAGAAGGACTCATTCTTTTGCATTAGCTAGTAATTTCCTCATACAATAACACAGGAGGATCAAAGCCTTCCCCGTCCTCCTCTTGTTTTACTGTAATCCTTGGCACGCCTCAGCACCTCCGGGAGTGTGTTGTGGACTGTGATGAATGATGTCCTCTTCAGGAGGAGAAGGAAATAAGGACATCAGGTTGTCTAGTTGGGGTGGCGTTTTCCCCTGCCTCTCCCCACTAGTCTGTTCGTAGCATCCATACTGTAGTTCTGGATTTTCTGATTATCCAAGGAAAGGCTTAAGCCTTTCCCAGCACTAACTAAACACCTCAAAGAAAGGTGAGCAAGTAGTTGAGACACTTGCAGTTTCTTTTGTGCCCCAGAGATTTACTGTAAGAGACACTGCGTTTTTCAGGAGACAAAGTCAGAAGTTGCTTGCTGTTGGGTGGCACAATTTCCAGCTGAGGCTTGGGCATGGAAATGTTGATACAGTGAAGGCAATGGCATTGCAGGAATCTCTAGGCTCCTGCTGTCGTCAGTATTGTGGGGCATCTCCAAAGAGCACCTTGAGTCCTGGGCAAATTGAATGGCTTTTGATACTACCTTTTCCTGTCCATAGCCTGGCTGACTCAGATTCCTAAATCAAATCTCTCACTTCAAGGAAAGTCACATTATTCTCTGCCTTGGAACAATCTCTGTGGCAGCTGAACAGAGGTGAGCCTCTTGCCACTGCAGTGCTTACACCTGTAATTTCTGTTTTGCTGAGCAGCTCCAGTTTGGCATGCCAATGAACTCTGTGTCTCTGATCGATGGTCAGTCAGGCTCTAGCCTCTTAAAAAATGTCTAATATTTGTTTGAAGGTTTAAACATTTCTTGACTTGCTTAGTGCTGACCACGAGGGTCTATCACAGGTGACCTTCTTCCTCCTTTCCTGTCTTGACCCTGACCACCATACTAGAAAGTCTGTTATTTCCTTCAATTCCAAATGAATTCGGTGTTACGCTCTGTTTTTTTTTAGTATTCCTGGCCTGACAGATTTCCTCTCATTAGAAATTATTCTGTCTGCTTCAGCTGCATGCTTTTTCTCATTTACATTTAAGATAATGGAAGAAGAGTTGCTTTTGATGACATAAGTGAGCTAGATTTTGGGTTAGCATTATTATAAAATGAGAGTTCTGGCTGAGTAATGTAAAATAATAGGGATTTTGAGGTTTTTAGTACCTGTAAAGCACTGCAATGACTAGAAAAACTAATATACTTCTTCCCTGCAAATTGATGAAACTTCTTGATGCATGCATGGAATGTGAAAGGCTCAAGGCTAATAATATTACAGGTCTCAACACATGTACTAAATGGTCTGCTGTAAAATATTTACAAAACAAAAACATTTCAACATATTTGGTGCAGAATAGGGGGAAAATTAATAATCACTGTAGACTGGTGCATGTATTTTATGTTACCTATGAGAGCTGTAAAATGAGGTTTAGGCTGTGTGCTAGAAGCATACAGCAGCTATTTAGTCCTGTATTGTAGCAGTAGTTTTATCCTATACTTAAAGTAATATCTGTAAGTATATAAGGGTCTCTGCTGTATTTCAGAATCAGATACAAATTGCTTGGCAACTTTTTTTTTCCTCCTGGTTTTCTGTTATGCTTTTGAATCTTGCAGTCATATGAAGAGACATTCACATTTAGCTAGACAGCAGGTATATTTTTTAAGATAAGTGCATTGTATGAGGTTGGACTTTCTCTCGTCTCTCCTCTCTCTCCTCTTTTTTCATGTTGAATATATGTATCTTCTTTTTTTCACGAGAGACATGATTCTTTTGTTCGAAGTATCACATTTATGCTTTGCAGTGACATCAGGTACTTAATTTTGTGGGTGTATGTATTATACAAAGGCAAGGAGATTACACAGCTTAAAAATCTCTAAAGGATACAATTTACTTTTTTCGTTTCTGTGTCATCCTATCTGCTTTTCTTTACCAGTTTCCAACTTCCTCAGATTCTGCTGATGCTCGTGGGGATCCACAACACCTTTGTTGGTAACTCAAGTGGATCAGGTGCAGTTTAGGCTTCCAGACCAGGAGTCCATTACGGAAAATCCCTGTTCTGGCACAGCAGCATGTGGATGTTCCTCTGTGCATTTCGTGCCTCTGGTTTGGACCAGTAATTGCCCTGAGTGCATAAAATTTACCACCTGACTGAATGCAAAACCACATGCCAAACCTGGGGAGGTGGGCATACAGCTTCAACCTAAAATATATTGCTTTTCAGCACTACTATTCCCTTTCTTGTAGGTTTTTTTATATCTATCTTCTCTGTGGGCCCAATTCGAAGTTCTACAAGGTCAATGGGTATATTGCTCCGCTTCACAAGAAAAAACATGCTTACATTGCAATGTGCTAGTCTGAACTAGCCATTAAAAAGAATAATCTGAAAGCTGACAGATGTAGAGCTAGAAATCAGCATTGAATGTTTTTCCACCCTGGGCTTATGTATTGTCATCTTGTCATCAACCTCTCCGGTAAGAGTTTGAAACTACATCTTGGCCAAAGCTGACTGCATGAGAGCTTGTTAGGTTAAACCTCCTTTTCTGATTTTTGGATGCTGTTTCTTCCTACCTCTCAGCCTTCTGCTGTAACTTTTCGACTGAGATGACTAGCCATGGCAATGCCTCCAACCCTGGAGCCTTCAGGCTGGAGATCTTTGCCATCTCCTTGAGATGCTGAGGCATATGAATGCATATTTAGCATTGCTACCAGCACCCCAGTGTCCTTTCTCAACCAAAAAATAGCTTCCGGGACATGAGTGAGGGATACTTGCACGTCAGGCTTGTTAGGACATCAGCATGGACTTTAGATAGTGTACCAAGTTGCCTGTGTCCAGGAATACTGAAGTCTAGTATAAAAATGGGAGATCGTTGAAAGTGTTACCCGGTTCATTTCACCTTAAAACTCCCTGTATATGGCACAGTTTGTTTATTTGTTATAAATCTGCTTCGCTGAAGCAAATGTGTTTTTCATAGTATTAATAGTGCGCTCATTGTTAAAGCCCTCCACAGAACATGAAATATCTATAAAACAAATTAAGACGCCAGTCTTGTAGTTAAGCATTGTTTAGGCAGATCCCTGAGCCAATGTGAATAGAGCTATTAGAATTGAGCTTTACAAAATATTGATGTTTCTACATAAGTAATAAAGAGTTTTGGAAGGGAGCTAAACAGCGTTTTATGGTTTGTCAGGGAAACTGCTTTATTTCTGAAAGTAGCTGAATATTGATATTCTTACAGTGGAGCTTTGTCAGCTTCTTAAGATTGGCTTATGTGAAAGATTTTTTTTTCTGCTTAGCACAGGCTTCTTCCCTCCCCCTCCCTCCCTCCCCTCCATCACTCCAGGGTCAGAAAGCAAACCACTGGCAAGTTTGGGGAGAGGGCTGAGCTAATCCAAGCTCCAAAATGAGATGTGGCCGAGAGGTCAAGGCCGTGCCTGCTTTCTTATTACAGGAAGAGTCTTGACAGCACATCCACACCAAGGTGCACCAGAGCATGCTTGAAGGATGAGAAAAGCCTAACATTCTGTGATTCTGTGATTCTCAGCATTTCCCTATTTCTGCTGATTTTAATGGTCAGCTCTCTCCATAGTTCAGGCTGATTTTCTCGTTGGAGCAAGAATAAATAGGATAAATAAATAACACAGAAGCCAATACAGTCAGAGACTAAGTGGAGCAAGCACCCTGTAGAGAGAAATCACTTTGGCAGCTTTGGAGAAGGATTTGGTTTTTTGAATCAGGTTTGAAATAACCAGTGGGTTGTAGCAAAAGGAGAAAATAGATGGGTTTGGTGAAAGAAAAAGGTGAGCTTTTGCTGGCAGGTTTATCATTCCTGTTGCTCTATAGGATGTTAAAAGTACAGTATGGATATAACATCTACTGTACAGACAGCAGGCCCTGCTTTCAGGTCTCTGATTCGTATCTGGGAATGCGGTATGACCTGCATGCTAATGAAGTCAATCCTTACATGGATTAGAGAAAGAAGGATATGAGCAACCCTAGCTCCACCTTTGATATTTTGTGTTTTATTCAGTTTCCTCTCTTTGATTTCAGCTGACCAGCCCACTCACAGAGTCTGTTTGCACTTAAAACACTGGCATCAGGGCTGATTTGGAAGCCCAGCAATGGTCCACAAAACCAGGAGGGACCTCAAATCCCAAGCCTCAGAGTGGCTGGGATTGAGAAACGGTGCACATGGTATAAGGGAAGATGCACAGTAAACACAAAAAAACAGCCTGTGTGATTTTAATCTGCCAAACCAGACAGGAGGAAGCGGGGCCAGGCAGCTTTCCACCCACCTGTCTCCTCACACTTCTTGCACAGGCACGTGCTGTGTGGCCAGGGAGCTGATTTCTTGTAGTTCCAGTGTGTTGTCTCCTTGAGTTCAGTTCTACTATGCCCTCTTCCTCAACATAACTGCAAAACACAAACAGGTTTTAAATATTAATATGGAGATCACAGGAATGTAGCTTGGAAGCACCGAATCACTGAGAATTGAGAAGTCTAATCTGTACTTTTGAAAACTGTCCAATTTCTTTTTATTTACAGCATTTGAACCATTTACAAACTGGAAAGCAACCATCCAGCCATTTCACAGGCAGATTATGATATGTTTAAAAGAGTCCAAGGCATTTATCTGAATGCAGTTGGCTATCTTGCTGACTAACAGCTAGATCGGAGATATTACACACACAGATGAACAGGGAAGATGATAGGTTTCTTTTACTTTTTACAGAGGATAAAAAGAAGGCGGAGTTACTGAATGCCTTCTTTGCCTCTGTCTATACTGCTGGAGGCTGTCCTGAGGAGCCCCGGACACCTGAGGCCCCAGAAGAAGTCAGGATAGAGGAGGAGTCTGTCTTGGTAGATGAGGGCTGGGTCAGGGACCAATTAAGCAACCTGGACATCCATAAATCCATGGGCCCTGACGGGATGCACCTGCGGGTGCTGAGGGAGCTGGCAGAAGTCATTGCTAGGCCACTCTCCATCATCTTTGCTAAGTCGTGGGCAACGGGAGAGGTGCCTGAGGACTGGAGGAAAGCGAATGTCACTCCAGTCTTCAAAAAGGGCAAGAAGGAGGACCCGGGGAACTATAGACCGGTCAGCCTCACCTCCATCCCCGGAAAGGTGATGGAACAACTTGTTCTTGGTGCTGTCTCTAGGCACATCAAGGATAGGGGGATCATTAGGGGCACTCAGCATGGCTTCACCAAGGGGAAGTCATGCTTAACCAACTTGATAGCCTTTTATGAGGACGTAACCCGGTGGATAGATGATGGTAAAGCTGTGGATGTGGTCTATCTCGATTTCAGTAAAGCGTTTGACACGGTCTCCCACAGCATCCTCGCAGCTAAACTGGGGAAGTGTGGTCTGGATGATCGGGTAGTGAGGTGGATTGTGAACTGTCTGAAGAAAAGAAGCCAGAGAGTGGTGGTCAATGGGACAGAGTCCAGTTGGAGGCGTGTGTCTAGCGGAGTCCCTCAAGGGTCGGTACTGGGACCAGTACTATTCAATATATTCATTAATGACTTGGATGAGGGAATAGAGTGCACTGTCAGCAAGTTCGCTGATGACACCAAACTGAGAGCAGTGGCTGACACACCAGAAGGCTGCGCAGCCATTCAGAGAGACCTAGACAGGCTGGAGAGTTGGGCGGGGAGAAACTTAATGAAATATAACAAGGGCAAGTGTAGAGTCCTGCATCTGGGCAAGAACAACCCCATGTATGAGTACAAGTTGGGGACAGACCTGTTGGAGAGCAGCGTAGGGGAAAGGGACCTGGGGGTCCTAGTGGACAGCAGGTTGACCATGAGCCAGCAGTGTGCCCTTGTGGCCAAGAAGGCCAATGGCATCCTGGGGTGTATTAGAAGGGGTGTGGTTAGCAGGTTGAGAGAGGTTCTCCTCCCCCTCTACTCTGCCCTGGTGAGGCCGCATCTGGAATATTGTGTCCAGTTCTGGGGCCCTCAGTTCAAGAAGGACAGGGAACTGCTAGAGAGAGTCCAGCGCAGAGCCACGAAGATGATTAAGGGGGTGGAACATCTCCCTTATGAGGAGAGGCTGAGGGAGCTGGGTCTCTTTAGCTTGGAGAAGAGGAGACTGAGGGGTGACCTCATTAATGTTTATAAATATGTAAAGGGCAAGTGTCATGAGGGTGGAGCCAGGCTCTTCTCAGTGACATCCCTTGACAGGACAAGGGGCAATGGGTGCAAGCTGGAACACAGGAGGTTCCACATAAATATGAGGAAAAACTTCTTTATGGTGGGGGTAACTGAACACTGGAACAGGCTGCCCAGAGAGGTTGTGGAGTCTCCTTCTCTGGAGACATTCAAAACCCATCTGGACGTGTTCCTGTGTGATATGATCTAGGTAATCCTGCTCCCGCAGGGGGATTGGACTAGATGATCTTTCGAGGTCCCTTCCAATCCCTAACATTCTGTGATTCTGTGATTCTGTGATACTAAAGTTGTGTTTGTAGCTTGCAACTGAAGAAATGTTTTGGATAGTGGTATAAGCTGACTGCCTTTGGCCCTCAGAAGGACTTGTCACATAGATTGGACAGATCAGAAAATGCTAGGACTTTGAATAGTCATTTTATGACTCCTGCACTTTGTTCCATTCATCGCAAATGCAGAGGTGGAGAACTGCTGGAGAAGGACCGGCTTCATCTGGCACTGCTTCTGCAGAGCGCGTGCAAGTTGTTCAGTTAAAGATGCAGAAGTGCAGGCAAAAGGCAGGAAACACACATTACATGAAGCTACATTCGTTGCCAAACGGATGGGAAAATTCCCTTTTAACATGTACTTGTTCTGCATAGCAACTAAAAGGTATGTTTCAGCTTGCAACTTTGTATGGATAAAACATGTATGTGATTTGATTAAAAGGTAAAAAAAAAACCACAAACCTGGCAATCTCAGCCCCCAGTAAATCTCTTGAAGCTGTAAGCATAGTGCTCACGTGTCTGCACTCTAACATGGTCTGAATGAAAATCTGACAGCACCTGTTATTGAAATCAAAAGTGATTTCTCTAACAATGGGATACTGGGGAATTCCTACTGGGCTTCTCTTTAATAGAGTTTGAAAGATTCAAGTTGGAAGACAGTGCATAAGATCTGCACCACTGACTCTGATGGATGTGAATCACACGAGGGGACAGAGATTGTTTAGGAGGTTAGAAGTTCACTCCATACATTCAGTAATAATATGCAGCTGGTGTGCCCTTAAAAAGAGATTGTATGCTTTTTCCCCCCGCTGTGTGAAATAACATGTGGATTGAAAAAAAACAGTTGTCAGATTTTATACGTTCAAATCCAGAAATTCAAAATAACTGCAACCACATCTAACAGTATTTTTGAGAACTAGAGCAATTTGAAGCTGGATTGCCTAAAAATAGCTCTTGAACTAAACTCTCAAGCCTATTAGATTAGTCCATTTATAATAAATCCTGATCTACTGTCTATTAGATCAGTTCTTCTGTAATCTTTTCCTCCTATGGGCATAGTTCATCTGCATTTCTAAAAGCATTACAGCATGATGTTGAAAAAAATGCTCAATTTTTATGTCTTGTGCACAATGGTCCAGTCAAATTTCTGCCTGAACATTCAGAATCAGTTGCAACATCCGGAAAGAGCAATATGGCATTAATGCCCTTGTTGGATGGGCACTGAAGGGTACAAGAGATTCACGAAGGTGGATTTGGCAGAGGTCCTGGGTAGGAAAACAGAGCTCAGACTTCAGGAACTGTCTTCTGATAGAAGAGGACCATGGTGAAGACAACAGCTGATGCTCATGTGCTATACCACATAATGTCCTGGTATTGCTAGATATGCCAATGTGCTGTAACCCCGTGCCAATGACAGTTAAAACATTGTCTGATGTCTCTGAAGTTACATATTTTAAGTGGGATCCAGTAATTTCTTGGAGAAGAATGGGTCAGAGAGCAAAAGAAGAAAAGAAAAAAGTAGCTTATTTTATTCAAATGACAACTAAATTGGGGACCTGACACTAAGAGCTGTTGGGAGCCAGAAAAAGTATTAAATGCTCACACACAGAGAAAAAACCCACAAAAGCATAGAAGTTGGTACTTCACCAAAAAACAGCCAGACTGCTGTTTCGGTTCTTTTTCAGGAAAAACCTGGCAGTTTGCAACAATAGCTAGAATGTTTTTGACAAAACAACCTTTCCGTAGCAATCCTGCACGTGTAATGAACAGTTGATCATTGTCAGAAAGTTTTGATTCAAAAGGACTTTGGTAGACATATGTTTTGCCTGTCAGAAATTGATCCCATGCGGTGGCTGCTTCGAATGTATTAATTGTCTTACTGAGAGTTGTGGTACAGTGAGAAAGAAAGAGTTGGGGCAGATTGACTGGACTTAAGGCTGAACTTGATGATCTTAAAGGTCTTTTCCAACCTAAACAATTCTATGATTCTGTGACTTGAGCCTGTTGTGATGATTTTGCACACTTCAGCTGTCATTCTTTGTTGTTTAGTGTTAAATGCTCAAACTGAGATTCAGAGGAAAACACCCAGTGCATTAAGTGATTCCAGCTTGAATTGCATTGAAACAGCTGAGTTTGCACCATGTCTTGGACCACAGCTGTAGGTTTCCCCCTAGTACAGGGAACTCAACATCTGGACCATATGCATTGCAGCATCTGCCCAGGCCCAGCAGAATAGTCACGTGTGGGCAGAGTATCCTTGGGTACAAAAACTGACTCCCTACTAGAAGAGGTAGGAAAAAAAAGACAGAAGGGGTTTTTCCATTTGGCATCAGTCCACAAGGAAATGGACCTTTCTTCTCTCAGATGCATCATCCTCCTCCTCTGCTATTTCAGGTGTTAGGTAAGAGGGAGGAAAAAGAAGAGCTATGTATCTATGTATCATACTCTATATGACTTTTTGGGGGCACAGGACTACATGCAGTTGTGTTGTGAAGATAGTGTGCCGTGTTGAACACTCTGGGGCCATCGCATATCTAATCTTTTCTTCCCACCAATGGTTTTTGCAAGCCTTTTGTCAGTCTCAGTCAATACAACTCCAACAACAAAAAACACAACTCCAACCCCTCCAAAAGCAGTGTGTGAACTTTTATGTTCACACACAATTCTGGCTCAGCTTCCCCAAATAATGGCATGTGTGAGCATAGGGGAGAGCTGTTCAGATGTTTGATGTGAGGCCTGCTTGGCCTTCGCCTGCACTAAAATTAAATCATCGTTTCTCTCAAACACATGGAAGGAGCTGTACATAATTTAGGGGCTAATCTCACCTTGTTGATTCTCTGACCCACAGCTCTTGGGTGCCGCTGGCATGTGGTTTTGGTCTTCCATCAGACATCCAACATGAGGTGGTTTTGCAGGGTGTTGTCTTTTGCGGCGTGGACGCGGTATAATGTTGCACTCCACCAGGGTGTTAATGACTGGGTTGATGGATACCTGCTTATGCAGCTTCTAGGTACCCGGGGTGCAAGGCTCAACCTAGGTGTTCCTTGACTTCAGTCATCCTTTTCTGTCACCTTACAGGGAGTTCAGTGAAAAGCCACCCCAAAAAAAGGCAAAAGAAAATGTGAATATATTTATTTTCAAACAAATTTTTTTCAAGGGAGTTTCAGAAAACGTTCTGAAATGCATTTGAAAATGCCTGTAGAAAACTAATTCCCATGAGATACAGTTATGTGACAGGGAAGAGGAAAACAGCTGTGATAATAATCCTCCAGCTGTGTTAGGTTTGGGCTTTTTTGTGCTGCTTCTTTCAAGATATGCCTAAACCTTCTTATTTGCCATGTAAATACAACTTGCACCATCTTTCAGTAGAAGAAGAAATTATAAAAGGGGATGCTGTAAGCAAAGGATGTGGCTGCCAAATATGAAAAGGGCAAAACTAGCAGAGAGGGAGGGAAGGACCTTCAGGTTTTGTGTTTCTCGCAGCCTTTCAGAAACCAGCAATGTTCCGTTTGTCTTAGTGCGGCAGCGAAGTGCATAAGTAATTGTGAACACAGCCCGGACGTGCTCAAGAGGGCACTTGGATTGCTGTATCCTCATGAAGATGTTGAACCCCTGATTAGTTGTACCTCAGTTGCTTGAGCATTGCACCAGCTGCAGCGCAGGAGCATTGCACCAGCTGCAGCGCAGGAGCAGGCACGGGCTCTTGGCCACCGGTACCCCAGCACATCTGCTTGAGCGTCAGGCTCGGGAATGCAAAACTCGCTAGAGAGTGAAGTCATCATGGTTTGCTTGGACCTTGCACACTTTGAGTGCAGCCTCTCCTTCCAATTACGTGAGTGAATGCTGGTTTGTAGCACATAGCCATCAGGCTAAACCTTTGTATTGCAACCCCCGGGGGAGAGCTTGACAGGTGTCTTCTGTCATCTGTTGCCTACCAAAAGCCAGTGAACCTCACCCAGGAAATCTTGTCTGCAGTTTCTGCTCAAGGGGCACCCAGTTTTCTTCATGGGACAGAAAACGCGTGACATTCCTTAAACAGTATTTTCGGATATTGAGTACACCAGGTCATAGGCTGGATACTTAGGTGCCAAAAGAAAAAAAAGGAGAGAAAAAGTAGCTTGGTAGTGATTGCAAATAGCCTTGCTCGCAATCAAAGCTGCTTTTGTGATAGGAAAATAATAGTCAGAGTCATCTGGAAAAGCAGTCTCCCATGTCTGGGAGCACCAGGAAGAGGTGAGCAGAGCAGAAGGTAAGATGACATGGGTGCTGGATTTTCCCAGTGGCAGATAGGAAGCACTGGTCTTGGGCCAGTGGTGCACTTGTCATGTTAGGCCAGGAAAGGGCAAAAGAAGGAAATAGGGGGTGAGGGGGAAGAAAGAAAGACAGACCCTTATTTAAGATTTTTCCCTATGAGCAAATCCCTCCCATGACTTTCCTTCCACCAAGTAAAATTCCTCCTCCAGAAGCCTGAGCTCTGTGTAAAGGTTAGGAAATAAAAGAAAGAAGGGGAAAAACGAACAATTTCTTTTTCTTACTAGTCGATGGGCCGGGAATAGAGGGAGACTCCTCTGGGAGTTGCAATTACTCCCCTGTGGATGCTGGAAATGGTTTGTTTTTTTGTTTATAGCTGCAGCTCTAGTCTGAATGATGGCAAAACTTAGTCTTCTGCTATTAGTGGCAGCTCTCTAGATAGAGCAGGGAAGAAAAAAGTGAAGTATCACTTTGGGGTGTTTCTGGGGAAGAGGTGTTTCCACAGCTGCAGTTTCCTTTCTTGGGAGCACTGTGAAAATACCTATCCCAGCACTGTGCTTCATAGAATCAAAGTCTGCAAAGTCTCATGAGTGTTTGGATTTGAAGCCTAGGAGTAAAAACTGAGTCTTACCCAAAAGCTGTCTTTAAACTCTTGATATGGCAATGTATGGTAAAAACAAGTAGTAAAAGTAAAATAATCAAGATTAAACATTTCTAGTTGTAATAGTGTTGACGATTTTTAAAGGTTACTGCTTGTCTATGGGCAAAGATTGTATTATGAAGTATTATCTGAAGAATCTTTCTGTTAAAGCAATGCTGCAGTGCTGCTTTTCCCCGAGTTAAAAATTCACAGTTTATTGGCAGCCTCAGTTAATCTGGAGGTTTGATCTCTGTTCTTTGCTGTAGGATTTAGGAAATTTTGCACAGGTTGCAGTCCCTTCATGGTTTTGCTTGGATTTGAGAATCATTTATATGTAAATGATCCTGATCTCTTGTTCTTTCCCTTCTTACCAATTAGCTTCATTTTAAAGCACACACTTGTGTGAGCAAAATCAGCAATTGGTGCTGCCTGGGGCCGGTGAAACTGGGTGGTGTTAGCATACTGATCATGTTCACTGGAGTTCATTACCAAATTGACCAATTGAATAATCAGACCTTTGAACTGAGTTCAGTGGTATCCCATCCATCTCACTCCATTAGGCCACTTCGAGGCAGCTCTTTTATGTCTTATCATTTGTCTGATGTAAATGGCAGAGGTGTTTATTTTTAAAAGCAGCAAGAAAACCCAGCTGAACACAAAAAAAGTTGGAAGAACAAGCCCTTAAAAAGATTTCAACAGTAGTGCCAAGGGGTTTATGAAAGATAAAAAACCCCTCTGTTTTTACAGCTAAAGGAAAATGCCATTAAATCCCTTGTGCCTAGCTGCTACAGTAAACTTGCCAGAGCTATTCGAAAAACAACACGCCATGAGATATTCAATGATTGTCAGTGAAAACTAGGCTCAAAAATGCAGCACCCCTGTGTGCGGATCAAGGGGAGCTCCTGGGTGCTCAGTATATATTTCTATGTGCTCACAAATGACTGTAAGCATGATTTTAAGTTGTGGGGGGGGAGTTACCAGGTTTGGCTTTGAAACTGCATCTGCTGTATCTACTCAGTACCTCTACGCCTGTAGTGCACGGCGTAGGTCATTTTGCAAGTGGAAAATAACTTGTTATTGCATGAGTAAATGGGAAAATTTCTGCAGTT
Source organism: Nyctibius grandis (assembly GCF_013368605.1). Classification (NCBI taxonomy): domain Eukaryota; kingdom Metazoa; phylum Chordata; class Aves; order Nyctibiiformes; family Nyctibiidae; genus Nyctibius; species Nyctibius grandis. Next base: position 65,832,210 of record NC_090663.1, on the reverse strand, counting down.
TGTTTTCTACTGGGCTAATCATTATTATGAAGAAATAAAATATGTACTCATGGCAAGCCCTGATGTAGAAAAAACAGATAATATTTGCCAAAGTTCTCTACAAATGTTAATCCTCCCTGTAACATCAGATGGAACTCATTGCTTAGTGATCTAGCACACCTTTGAGCAGAAACTAAAAGTCTGTCAATGTCTGCAGGATTTTGCATTGTATTGTTTGGAGTTCATTCTAACCCAGGGTTCATAGTTGAAGGGAGGTAATACAAGAAGGCTGGAAAATCTGATCAGTGAGCTCGGGAGACCTGATTTCAGATCAGTGTCCTGGTGCTCAGGTCGTTTAGGGCCTGTTGCACTATTGCTTGCCTTTTTGGAGGCTGGGGGAGAAGATAATCCCATTGTCTGAGGGACGGTAGAGCTAGGATTTTTAAACTGAATGTTTTCTTGAAAAATACTGATCCCTTGGAAAACGATGTTTATTATGCTGCTGAGTTTTAAAGTTTGAGGAGAGGATGTCTCAGGCTTGGAGTAAAATTACCTAAAACCAGAGCAAGCATGTGCTTCAACTGCCATGTTATTGATTACGCTAGGGCAGGAGAATTGCTCACAGCATCATGGGCTTAAATTACTTAAATAACAAAAAAAATCTTTCAGAATGGAAGAACTTCTAATTTATACCAAAAGCAGGCATCTGTATGCTTGAAATTGGTTGACTTGAATGAACTCCAATGACGGCAATATCATTACATATTAATAACTAATATTGCAGGAATAGTGAGCGTGGTCTGCTTCATTGGACCTAGGAGAGAGGACAGTCTCCGCTCCCAAGAGCTTGCAGGTTGAGCATGCTCACACAGCTGGATAGTTAAGAGGCTGCTCCTCGGGACGGCAGGGTGATTCTCATATTTAGTTTTAATTTCTGGCTAGGCTGGAGTTCACACATGGCTGTCTTTAATGTAGAAACTCCAATTCGTGTTCCTGGACATGGGGCAACTGTGACTCTGAAGCCTTGTGTTCATCCCTCTGTGCCCTGATGTTTTGGGGATGGATTTGTGGTATGTTTTTTTTTTTTATTACACCATGGAAAATGTTTTTCTGTCCAAACCAGCTGGGTCTTCAGCAACATTAAAAAATTGAAAGCACTTCTGTGCTAGGTGTTCCCTAAAAGATGGAAAATAAGATTTTTACATTAAAATGCCAGGAAGAAAAATGGTGAGGGCATAAAGTGCTGCTTTATTTTCATCAAATGCTAGTGCTTTTGGAAAATCAGTTGTGCTCCAGCGGTCATTACCCCTCTGTGGGCTTCTCTCGCTGTGTGCTCCAGCTTCTCTCTGAAAGGTGGCTGTGCAGCAAGCCTTGCATTAGCTGTAGCTCCAACTACACCCCACAGGCCACCGCAGTCAGCAGAGGGGACATCCTTGGGACCTAGGCTTGAGTCCTTTTTTTCCTTCCTCTCTTTAATCAGCTCTGCCTTTGTTTCAGGATTATCAACATCGGGGGCTCTGGGCCCGGGGAGCACCACCACCAGCACCACACCACGCGTGGCCACCAGCAGCACCGGCCGCCCCGCCACTACCTTGGCCTCAGGCAGGAGGAACAGGAGCACCAGCACGCCATCACCCATGGCTGACATCCCTGACGAAATGACCACACACCTCCCACCTGCCTCCTCCCAGCTGCCGCCAGCTGGTGCGGAGAGCTGTGACCCCATGGAAGCCCGTGATATCATGTGGTCTCGGACTCGCCAGGGTCAGGTGGCGAAGCAACCGTGTCCCATGGGCTCGATAGGTGAGTCGAGGGGCAGGACGACACGACGAGCTGTCTCCGTTTGCTCATAGGACGTTGTGAGTGTGCAACCAGGTTGCCCAGGGGCCTCTGTGGCACACATGCTTTCATCAGTGGAGCACACTGATGCCTTCTGTCAGGTCTACGTTGCCTTGGTGAGGTATGGCAAGCAGCTGGCCAGGGCCGAAGCCTCAACATGCTGAGCACATTGTGCAGGATCTTCAGCATCTCAAGCTCTGGCTGAAGGAGAGTACAAGCTAATGACCTTGTGGGGTTGAGCTGGATGTGCTGTAAGAGCTTCTGCCGCCAGAAGTTATGTAGGATGTGCCTGTTATCCCTGGTTTTGCCTGTATTTGTAGCCCCTGGGCTCATTGACTGATGTGTTGATGGCTGATGCTTTGCTTGGGAAGTGAATCAACAAAACTTACATTTTGAAGGTCTGTGCTGCACTGTTTGCATTTCAAAGGCCGTGGCCAGCATTTCGGAGCACAGGTATTCCCAGATCACACTCCTGAACCAGCCTTAGTGATTTTTCAAACTGCAGCCAGCATCCAGTGTGATCAGCAGGGAAAGCATTTATTTTTCATGGTGTCCAGCCCTGAGAACCTGCTTGCCAAGAAGAAATCAGAAGGTGGAGGAAATTGCCTGAAAATAAGGTCTGGAGCTATCTGGCTTGCAGAGGAGAATCTCTGTTAATTCTCTGCTCCATTGCCCTGAAGAGCCATTCACACCTGTGTATACAAATACTAACTCTCTCTTGAATTTGGTGAGGTCAGACTGATAAAAGATGTTAAAGTATGAGGGGCGTGGAAAGATGTCAGTGGTGAGAATAGGTAAAGAACAATTTTGCTGTCTTTCCCAGCCCCACTTGGTAAAATTAATGCAAAAAGTATCATGTGGTTCCCAGAAAGGGGAAAGGATAGTCTGAACTGAAGCTGTGAAAAAGGGAAGAAAAGATAAAAAAGGAAAATGAAGGCTGGATGCAGGGAGCCCTTTCCTAAGCACAAGAGCTGAGCACTAGAAGAAAATAGCTAAGAAAAAAAAAAATCCGACTTGTTGATAGGGGATGGCAATAAGCCTTTCCCATCTCTAATTTCAGTGATTCATGCGACTTGTTAAAAGCTGTGGTATGTTAGAAGTGGGCCTCTTCCAACTCCCATTGAAGGCATGAGCAAACTCTCACTGGTTTTAATCGGCGCTACCATCAGACCTAGCCTGTAATTCACTTCTCTGCTGAAAAGTTTGGCTCTGCAGGGCAGAGCACTTTGTGGGATGTAGAGTCTTTAATCTGTGTGTACCGTCTTTCTTGCTTTTTAAAGGTCTTTAACTGCACCATTTCAGATGCATTTCTCTTTGTCTGGAAGGGCCTGAGGTGCTTTACTGTCTTTTGCAGCAGGGATCTGGGTGGCCCTTGCCAAACAAAACTCTCCTCTAAAGTCCCTCTGGACAGTTCGGGGTGGACAGTAAACCCCAGCATTACATCTTGGCATTTGTAGCATTTAAACTCTTATGTGTTTCCACGCAAATGGTTTAATGATGATTCAGAGCAGTAAAATCTTCATAAAGCAGCAAGGAAGTCAAGGTGCAGGGTCTGATCAGGGGGCACCGGCAGTGGGGCAGATCACTCGAGGTGCTGGCTCAGCATTTGAGATCCAGCTTCGATTTCTTAGGCCCTGCCAGCTTTCCTGCCTGGCCTAAGGCAAAGTCCTCTGTCCATAGTCTCCATTTGGTGAAATGGAGATAACATCCCTGCACTACCTCATGGGTCTTTTGTGTCTTAAGGCCTCTAGGCACTAACATGATGGGAAACTAGGACACTGAGATGACTCAGAAGTGTCCTACTGAGGTCCTGAGCACTAATAAGCTCCCAGGCTTTGCATGAGGAGTTCGTCATTGTGAAATGAAGCCTGTGACATGAGGTCCTGGGGGGCAAAATGCAACCGATAACACTGAACACAGTGGCTTTCCTCTTCCAGGTGTTGCAACTTTCCGGTGTCTTGCACCAGACGGGATCTGGGAGCCCCAAGGACCTGATCTCAGCAACTGCTCTTCTCCCTGGATCAACCACATCACTCAGAAGGTAAAACCCTTCCTGTGTGTGGACCACATTGAGTCTACACATTGACCTTCCTGAGCTCCCTGTTTTTTTTCATAATAGGGAACCCAAAGTGACCAAGTGTCGCACATAAAGCATGAGCCATGCATAGTAGCCAGGAATTTCAAGGAGAAAGCAAAACTGTAAAAATCTGATGGAAGTTAAGGCAAAGAGGGTGGGGGAAAGGCAAAGGAGAGGGACTGGAGAGTGGAATTAAACTACAGTGAATGACAGTTCTTGTTTGTGGCCAGAAAAGAAGAAAAAGGGGAGAGGATGTAGATGGACATATGGAAAATACACACTTATTGCAAAAGGAAACTTTCCCTTTCACGCATCCCCAAGGATTTTCTCATGCCACGCAAGCACAGGATAAACCCTGTAGTTGAGAAATGTTTACCGAAGAAAGGCAGGCTTAATATGAAATGTTTGCATTACGCTTCTGGCTTTCTGTTTTTAACTTCTGCCCAAATTGTAAAAGAACTGATGGAATAGAAAACAATGCTGCAGTAATGTGTGTCTTTTGACTCTTAAGTCCCTTGATAAATGTTTTGTAGCACTTCATCATTTGTCAGTGTTAGAAGGGCATTAACATGTGACAAAAGAAGTTCAAGACAAGCAGAGCTTATTTGGTAGCAATATGTTGAACGTTTTTGTTATTAATGCACAGTGGTGCTTTCAGCTGATTTCATTACAAACGGAGACCAGATGTGTGTTTACGCCACAGAGTCTGTGGGCTGAATCCTTATTATAGCAATTTGTGGAGATTTATTCTCTCCTTTAGCCGGAGCAAACGAGTCCCAGCATTGCGGGCTAGCTCTACTGCTGCGTGGTAGCAGCACTGCACTCCTGGAGAGCCAGTGCTCGCTGGTGAACGGGATGCAGTGACTCTACAGACACGACTCTTTGGCTTTCTCCTCCCTCTCCTCTGTCTTAGCTGAGTCTCAACAACCTGTGAATCACTAGCATGTACACCCCTGATCATCCCTGTCTCACTTCATCTGTATTTATACTCATCCCTCCCCAAAGATGAGGAAAGACATCAACTGACGTGGGGCTGCTGTGGCATCACGTAGCCATTACAAAGCCCATGATCCTTCTGTCCCACACAGGAGGGTGGGCAGCTCTCCTGCCATATGCTCAGCTAGCTGATTAATAAAGACTGCCTTTGCTGGCATTAGCAGCTGTGCAGCTCTTGTTTTATGACCCACGTACTTATTCTGGAGGGGTTAATATTACTTACTCTAGCCATAATTCACCCAGGCAGCTGAGAGACCTCTTGCTGCTCGGTGAAAATAGCTAGGCCGTTAGCCATTAACACAGGGAAATAATAGCCTGCACTGATGAAAGGTTAGGCTTATTTTATTTAAAACCCCAGCTATCATTTGCGTAACAAATGAGCCCCATTTAATTTGTCACGAGCTTTCAAAGCAGGCTAAAATTGAAGAGCCAGGTTTTCAGAAATGCCCAGCAGGTCTCAATTGGGACTGTTTGTTTTTTTTTAAATTGTTATTATTTTTCTGGAGGAATTTAGTTATGTTCAGCTTTGGGAACCTTCCACCAGTCAGTGGAAAGACTGCGGGGATCTGCCAAATGACTCTGGATCTAAACTTTTGATGCCTGAATGGGAATCCACTGAATCTTGGGATGTGTGCCCCAACCTCTATGGAAAGCTGCTGCAAAACATCAAGACTTTCCAGGAGTGACTTTTGAGGGGGTCTTGTGTTGGGGTTTGCATTCAGTAGGATCCTTACAGCAAACACAGTTTTAAATGACTTATGATATAACCGATAGCCACTTGGTTCTCCTGCCTAAGCAAGAGGCTTGGAAATCATCACTGTGCTTTGAGGTGGAAACTCATTTATCCATAAATCAGGCACTGGTTTCTCACATCCCTGCCATGGACGGGATACTTCCCTGCCCCAAGCTTGCAGATTTGCTCCCGTACCTCTCTAAAGCTGAAAAAGGAGCCTTCCTCCTCTAAACCAAGCCATCTCCTCTTCTTGCTGCTGTGAGGACAGCTAGAGGAAGCAGTAAGCCAGCCGTGCCATGAGGACAGGGGGTGGTCGCACCCTGCAGCTCAGCTCTCCTGCTTCCTCAGCGCTCAGGTCCTCCTTGGCCACCCATCCCACAGCATCCACAGCTGCAGCACAGCTTACAAAATGCATAGAAACTCTTCTTTGATAGCCAGGGTTCGTACCTGGTCAGTGTGTCTTCGTTCCTAATCTGCTTTGTTTCTCAAAAATCCCCTCTTCTGGCACGTGCTGGGTCCAAGCTGCTCCGGAAGAAGGGTGATGGGTCCCCTGGAGGGATTTCAGCCAAGTCAGAGAGGATGGTAGGGAAATGCTGTGCTTGCTTTCATGACTCTGTAGTGAAGCAAGGATTATTACTTACTTCTTTCCTTTCTCCTGCTGTGCTCAGACCATACATTGGGTGTTTGCCTGCTTGCATCATGGTATTAGGTTTTACAACCCTCTATTAGCTTCCATTAGAGTTATTGTGCTTGATGGAAGATCAGAACAAATGTCTGCTTCAGCAATTCATTGGCCTCCTGACATTTACTTTAACTTTATTGTTGGGGCCTACCATGCCCTCGTAACATAGCAGGAGAATAAACTTGCCAGTGCGATTGAATTATGCACTGCTACCTGGGTTATTTCTAGAGTCAAGCAGTAAAAGGAAGCAAAAAGGTCAGCTTTGGATACATTGCATTGTCCTGATCATGGGTCATACATTTAGTCTCAGCCTGTTTGTTTTACATCTTGCTTTCATCAGTACCGTCCTTGGTACAGTGTGTGACTTGCCTGGAAATATCTTTTCCTCGCCACAGCTTTCAGTTGTGGGTGCTTACTTGGGGGAGAGGCACCGCTACGCTCAGCTTCAAGCCCCTGAAAGAGAGGAAGCCTTTTTTGTAGCAGAATAGAAACCATTGTGTCCTTCATTAATGCATGAAAAGCCTCAAACTGTAAATCTAAAGGACATGCCACCTGTGTTCATATTGTCCTCCTGAACAGCCTAGATGATATAATAACAAAGAGCAGATAAACCTTGGGGTTCAAAGTACCTTCATCAGGTCTTGTAGATCTTCTTGGGTGTGTCTGGCAGAGGGAGTGGGGTTTTGTGGAGGACATCACCATGTCGTTGTGTCCAGGCCCGAGGGTGAAGTTGCAGTCCTGATGACACCACAATGAAATCCTCCGTCCAGGTTGTTTTTGACAGTCTGTTTTCAGAGTGCCATCATGTACTGGATGGAGCAGGTGCTACAGTTGGCAGATTATTAAAGGGATGTTAAATGTGGTTTAAGTTGTTTGAATACCATAGTATTCAAAGAAAAACACTTTTTTAGTGATCTTCAGCTCTGCTGTACTGTATGGTGAGCAGCGATTGAATTCTCTGTTGCATAAGCAGTGTTTATAACTAGTTAGTTATATCCTTAGTTACCATCCAGTAAAAGAAAAAAAGAAAGTTGAATGGAATGGGATGTTCGTCTTCCAAAAAAAAAGAGGATGGTAGATATGCTCTGACTCTTTTCTGTGAATGCACACACGTATAATGAAACCTCTGCCAGGGAAAAAAAATCGCCATGAAGGCTTTGCAGTGCTAAGCATGTAGGCTTAGCCCACAGCTAACTTCTGACTGCTGGCAGCTGATGGTGCCTGATGAAACCTGTCAGATGTTTGTCCCTCTGGACAATAGCATCAACTCCATGGCCTTTCCAGCTGACCAGTCCATCTGTATGTCACTGGTTTTAAAAATCCTGGTGCAATCTTTCGTACCATCTTTTTCTTTTTTAGATCAGTCAGCCTCAGGCTGCAGGAAAACATTTCTGCCATTATGATGACTGGTGTTTCAGTGCATTCACTCCCTTCCCAGCATCTTTCTTATTTCGTCTGAATTTTCTTCCCTAAATACTTCTTTTCTGCAATTTCTCTCATTTTTATTCTACTGTCCTCTTCTGCAGTCAGTTCCCTCTGGGAAAGGTAGAGCTGAAACAATGAGCAGTGCTGCAGGAGGGTCATTGTTAGTCATTCCAGACTAAGCATGTTTTGTGTGTTGGCATTTTTGGCAGGACACAATTTTTCTCTCCTTCAAATTAGAATTCTAAGACTAGTTTTAATCAATTTGCAGAAGGCAAAAAAAAACTCACCCAGAACAACCAGAAACCAAATTTGGTTTGAACAGAATATTTTCTTTTAGCCCAGAATCCTTTTTGATTTTTAAACTTATTTTTTTCATAATCAAGATAGAAAATTAAAAAAAAAATTAGTCTCAAATAAGAGAGAGAGGTATTATTTTTAGTTTCCTATATTGTTCTTGAGCCTCCCAGTAGAAAGCTCAGTTACTTGCACATTTTTTCCCTACTTCTTGGTTGCCTCTCAATGACAGCCTGACCCTTGAAGAACCTCCAAGGATTGTTCCTGTGTTCTTTTGTGACTATATCAGTGTTTGGGTTAAAGAGTATTACATGTTTTGGAAGAAATACCTCATGAAGAGCTCATCTTCCACACAGCAATAATGAAGAGGAGGATGTGGAGAGGTGCATTATAGAAGGGAAGTAAGTTAGTAATGCGTTCTCTTGGGCAACGGTGAGCTTTGCTGAGCATTACGTAGAATTAACTAAAAAAGGGGCTCAGTCCTGTTCTTGTAAGAGACCAGACATACATCGTAGGCCTGGAATATTCAGCCAGCATTTGGGACTGATAACAGAAGTTGGGTTTGACAGGACTGCATAGGAGACACTTCAATTTTAGAGGAAAAAGCTCAAAAGAATGGGGGAAATTAGCATTAACGTGTCATACGGCCATCATTTTGGCTATCCCTCGCATTATGCACACAGGCAGGATGGGAAGAGTGTCTCAACACTGTTGTAGTGACTTGTAGCTGCATTTTCTGGGTTACAATAAATGGGTTTGGAAATGACTGTCAGTACTAGGAAGTAGCTTCATCACCTGTCAAACAGACACATTGTCCCAAGGAATGGCACATCTCTGTGTTTTCAGGAAACCTGGGTGCGTGAAATGAGTTTGGGTAAATACGTCTATGTCCCAGGAGTTCACAGGTTTTGAACTTTAATGTGCCTTTTCTCAGGCATTTCTTCCATTGTTGCCTGTTTTGGAGTGTTTATTTCGTCACACTAGAATTCCTCAGATTTGCAGATTTTAGGATCAGTCCAAGATAAAAGGAAAAGTTTATTAATGACTGGCCCGCACCACTTCTGCAGACAAGTAGGAACAATGGCAGCCTGCAGTTGAATGCAAGAAAAGGCTTATTACAGGCAAAGAAGATTTTTGGGTTTGCCTTTGTAGCAGCTGAACAATTTGCTCTGACTATGCCAGTTTGCATAGGTGCGTGGTCCAAGAGAAAATGTACGCATCAAATGTTGGGTAGCAGGTTTTTTTTCTAAGGTATCTGTAAAAAAACTCTTGCATTCCTGCAGTTTTCTACAAGGCTTACAGAAACACCATGTCTCATGATACATGCTAATCTCCAGCAATGAACTGCAGGAAAATGTTGAAATTGATTTCTTTATGTAAAGGGATTTGATGCAGTCATTCTTTGAAGTTCTGGGTGCCAACAAAAGAGGTCAAACTTCAGCCTCTATGCTGATGCGTGGCTTTCTTCAGCTACTTAGGAGAGCAGGCAGCTGCAAGAATAGGATCTGGTTTCTATGGCATTAGCCTTGTGTGTAACAAGGAAGAAATAATTTAATTTTTGAATATATCTTATAATTGCTCTAATGGGAAGAACAACACATTATCTCCTTTATTTATCTTATCTTTATCATCATATGCTTTAATTCTCTGAAGATGAGCATATGAACATCTTTGGTTAGATTTCATTAAATCAGATGGGCTGTTGCTGTCAAATTGATGGAAGTAAGTTATTCATTTATAACTCAGCTAATTGATTTACTGAGAGGTAGAAGCTCAGCCTGCAATCTTTCCCTAGAATCTTGCTTTTGTAATAAGCACCAGAAATTGAGGGAACAGAGAAATATCTGATTTCTAACTGTAGAAAGATAAGACAGTTGGAAATTTCATATGATGAACCCAGCAGAGTTGGTCATTGAGCCTGACAGAGAAGTGGGAGCTTCATTTAAATGTCATCCTGTGTAATTTCTCCTTATCTCTGGCATATTCCCCATAGATATGCATTTTATAACACAGAGTGGTATAGAATGAAAAAAAGACCAGCAACCTTCAATAGTATTTTTATAGTGGGCTGCTCATAGAAAGGAGATGGGACCAGCTGCCCTGTCCCCAATCCCCATGACATAGAAGAGGAAAGGGGCACCAGAGAGGGAGAGTAAAACAGAGCAAGAAAGGGGGAAAAGCCACAGGGGGAAAGAGGGCTTCCCAAGTAATTACACAGTTAATTTCACTGCAGGTGATTCATGAGTTTTATGACTCAACTAGACAAAAAAAATTCTTTTAATAGAAGATTCAGCCAAACAGCCTACTTGGTTTTCCCTTCAAGTGGCCCTCTGCTTGAAGCCTTAAGCCTTTTTCTCCTGAGTTAGTATGCTTTTATGTGCTGAGAATCACTAGCCTCATTACCGATGTAGTGGCTAGTGTGGTAAGGAGCACATCTCCTGCATGCAAATGCTAAGTGGTAAATTAGCACCTGGTTATTAAATCCACATGATGGGAATTCTGAACTTTTTTCTCTTGTTCATCTGGGTTATGTCATGTATTTTTGTTCCTTTTACAAGGAACTTTTTTGCACAGGAGTTGTAACAAAAATAATCTCTTCACTATGAAATAATCTACTGGAATCAGAAACTGCTCTTTCTTGACAGAAGAGACTATTTACATGGTTTGTTTTTTTTCAAGTGGCATAGATAAGGCAATGGGACAAGCTAACTGAATCCCTTCCTAACATGGGCATCCCCTGGAAAACAATGCCATCTTTGGTTGCATCTGTTGCAGTGCAAAGAAGCAGCTGCCACTCAATTCCAGTGGTGCCCTGTGAGAAGACCAGAAATTGTTGTGTTGAAGCCAACATGGTGACCATAGCTGGAAAAAACACTTACGTTTAAATGATACTCAAACGCTGTAAATGATCAAACCATTAAGACCCTAGCCATAGTTTCCTTCTTGGGAGCTTCTTCTCTTCTCCCTTACTTATTTTCTTCTCCTCTTCTTCTCTTCTCTTGTTTTTCTTGCGGGGAGTTGACTCACTTAACACTCTGGGGCTGGAAGGAACTGGAGTAGCATCATACTATCAGCCAGGGACAACCTTTTCCTCTGCTTTCTCAACTGCAGATGAAGTCGGGGGAGATGGCTGCCAACATTGCCCGGGAGCTTGCAGAGCACACAAAAAACCACTTGTACGCTGGTGACATCACATATTCTGTGTCTGCCATGGTCCAGCTGGTGAACTTGCTTGATGTGCAGCTCCGAAACCTGACTCCAGGTGGGAAGGACAGTGCTGCACGCAGCTTAAATAAGGTAAAAACAAAGGGGCTCGGAAAGGGACAGGAGTCTGAAGAAGGGTTTGGCTCTCCCTGGAGAGCTATTGTAAATGTCTTTCTGAACACCTGCCATTTTAGGGCAGTGATTCTTTCATAGTAGACAAGAGTACCTGGCAGGTTTTCGTTTACAGTATATTTTATTCTGCTGAGAAACGAAACAGTTGTAAATGCCAAGTGTACTATTGGTGCTGGGAAATGTAAACCCTTAGATGTGTAGATATATGAACTCCAGGTATTTCATTGTAGTCTCAGCTTATAGCTCAGTATGAGAATAGCTCAAGTGGTGCCACGGCAATTATTTTGGACTTATGCCAGTGTGAATGAGATCAGAATTTTGTCCAGCATTTCCAGTGCTGAATCTGTCTGTGAAATGCTATGTAATATGATCCAGAAGATCTTAATAATGAACGCTCCAAGAGACAGAGAGAGTCAGGATTTTGATTTTTTCATCTTGTAACATTACAAGATGCTGATGTGAAGGTCAATTGAACACTTTTATGGATGAATATAAACAAATAAAAGCAGACAGAAATATTTATTTGCACTGGAGATACATTTACCAAAGGCACATAAGATAACATCATATTTACACTTAAGGTCTTTGGGATGGTTTAGTATTAGAAGGACCTTTTTAGTGATGACCCGTGACTTAGCCCAGAAGCACCTTACTGCATGATGACGGTGTGGTTTCTATGCCCCCTGTTCGAGAAGAATTATTAGTCCTTTTGTTGTTTCCAGAATTAAGTGGGGTTGCTACATACTAAAGGTGCTAGAAGTTGCCAGTCATGGGAAGAAATATGGGCTATGGGGTCCGTAAGAATATATTTAAAGTTGAGGGTTTCCTTGGTCCAAGGTCCTCTTCATCACTGAATCTCATGTAAACACATGGGGTAGGACTTATATAGGATTCAGACAGTGAATTGTGTGGACCTTGTTGTCGGAACAAAGAGCAGCTGAATCCTGTGGCTATGAACACATGATTATATTGGCCACCCAGTTAAAATAAGACACAGAATTTTGTTCTCAGCTGCGTAGCTGGCTCTGACAGCCCTGGCATTCATGTGAGTGAGAACAGAACTTGGTCCCAAGGTTGTACAGGGAATAAATGATCCCAGATAGGCCTGAAATTTCTTGTGTGTCTTCTGAAGAGAAATACTTTTCGGAGAAGTAACACTGTCTTTTTTTCTTGTAAGTTATTGTTGTAGACTTATGCTGTTTTAAATGCAATGGGCTTATGGATTGTTTAAGATTACAGCCGCATGCGATCTGAAGTCTTGCATCTCATGTGCTTTGCATGTGCTGTCAATTGGGTTATCCTGATGCTTTTAATTAGTACTGCATTCAGCTATTTTATAACAATGTAGGTAATAATTGTATTAACTGTTACATCAGCATAACATTATTTGTTACAATCATACCATGGTTCTTTGTTTGAAATGATGGTGATGTCTGACAATATCAGGTAAAACCAGCAATTAATGTCACCTACTAATGGGTTTCATGGTTGTAGTCTGCTTGCTCTTCTGAATATGCCCTAGCCACACCCAACATTTTGCCACTGCAGCTTTGCAAGCACGTATTTTTCATCTTTTTCTATCCTACCTTCCAATATTTGTTTCAATTACATGAAATGGGGTTGTATGACGGGGGCAGATATGAGTTACTGAGGGGAGGGGAAGACTGGGCAAGGCAGAGCTCCTCGTCTCAGCTGTCACTCCTGGGGTCGCCCTTGCAGGTTTACGCCCCCCCCCCCCCCCCCCCCCCCCCCCCCCGCCATCAGCTTTGCACAAGCAGCTCATACAAATCAATTGCACTCCACATTAAAATTCTAGACCACGTGGAATCCTGCAAAACAGCAATGCGAGTCAGTGATCCAGATGACAGGCTCGGTAATTTACTTGCTCTCATTCCCCACTTAATTCTTTAGAAGAGCAACTGCTCTGTTTTCATTTAAGAATGCATGAATTCAACTTGGAAGTATTATTGGGCAAAAAAAAGGCAGCAGAGTTACTGCTCCATTTTCCCCTTCACTGATCAAGAGTATTTCCAAAAAAAAAAAGGAAAAAAGTCATTTGCAAAGAGTTTTGTTTAGTGCTGTTTAGTCAGAAAGAAGAAATTAAGTAAGCACTAGCCATTAAATATTCTTTTAATCATTAAAGGAAATGTGCTGGGGATCTGAAAGTAATCACCTCTGCTGTTTTGTACTGGGTTTTTTTTACAAGCTGATATACAATGAATTGAAATAAACTGGCATAATCAGAATTTTTAAAAGCCATCATCTTTCAGGAGCCACTTTCCTGTCACTAAAAGCTTTATGCTTTCCACTGGATTGGGCTTAATTAAGGTAATAATTGTTGTATTGCAGACTGGCAAGACCCCCGAGTGGATAGCTCTGTAATTTTCAGCAAGGCTTCCTTTGATCTCCATTTGTTTCTGTAAAGTCTTCGTACTGGCCAAGTTTACCAGAGGAAGATTTCTACGGTTACAAATTAATGAATTAGAAATTGAAATTAGTCATTGCGTGATACCTGGGTGTATTTTGTTTACTTCACAGCCTCAGAACTCTCGGGGACAAATTTGTCTTTCAGCTGTGCTAATGGGATTGCACTGCTATGAGTTGAGAGCACAAGTTACCCCAGATCTCTACTGATGTGCAGTTTCCAACCCAGGCACATCAGCAAAAACAAACCCAGCCAAGCCAGTGGCTCTGAGCAGCCTGATTTTGCAAGGTTTAGTTGCACCGATGCAGGGAACTAATTCTAGCTCACTGCTGCAGACTGCCTGCAAAGTCCCGGGGAGGTAAACGAGTGCCTGTTTGAATTTTGTGACACATGAAAGTGCAGTTATCAGGCATGAGGCATGCAAGTGCATATCAAAGTACAGTCCTAAACATGGCTCCTATGGAAAAGGTGGAATTCTTTGTGGAAAAGCTATTTAGCATGTAAAGCATTTAGGTCTAGGAATTACAAAGGAAAGCACAACTCAGTATGAGAGGACTGGAAAAGGCATTGCTGGAGAAGCAGTTTAATCCAAAGGAGAGAGAATGGCCTCAACTGGAAATATTACATCGGATTCCCATTTCATTGTTACATCCTCTTCAGTGGCCCCTTATGCTGTCAGGAGCCCCAGGCAATGCTCTCTCCTTCAGTGCAACGTGTTATCACACTCAACATGTGCCTGAGCTGTCGTTAGGCAAGCTCACAGCAGTGAAGCTGGAGTGCTGTAGGTTTTGCCTTGAGCCAGAGACCTGAGCAGGTGTATCAGGATGGGTCCGTACAAGTCCATCCTGTGTCAGGATGCAGTCCTGCATACATCTTGCTCCCTGGGACTGGTCCTGCTCATCCAAAGCTTGGTTATACCTCACTGGGCCACCAGTGCTGTCTGACTGCAGAGCCCATGCTCCTCTTATGTAAATAACCATCAGCACCATCCTTTCCAGCCTTGTTTGATGTGGAAATATCATGTGTGATCTCCAAGCTGTAAGGAAAACATCATCTCTTGAGCATCTCTACATGACTTTAGTGTCTCCTGCCATCTAACAGCTGCTCTTGCAAAATTGCCAGTCTGTGCTTTACTTCACTGAAAAAGGACTAACCTGTATTTCTGGAGCCAGTCTTTCCAGCCTTCCACTGCTGCCTAATTCACGTGCTTCTTTTGGTTTGGTTGGTTTTCAGGAGCTGTTTAAGAGAGAAATGAGCTTTTTTTTCATAGGCGTTTTCTTCAATTTTTTTTTCCCTTGTTCTGTCACTAACTTGTTTTTTCTATTCCGTCTTTAATCTGCTGTCTTTATGGACTCAGCTTCAGAAAAGGGAGCGCTCTTGCAGGGCCTATGTCCAGGTATTTCTTGTGTTTTTAATACACGTGTCCAGTTGTTTGACTGACTGACTGTGAAATGGGTCTTGTCTCTGTGAATAATCTGATTATTACCATCTTTGTGGCAGCAAGTTCTAAGGTTGAGGTTACAGGATAATAATTTCATTCTTCATCTCCCCCCACCTGCCCAATTGCTCTCAGACTTGAGAAAAATTTGGGACAAAATCTCAACCAGAAAGTGGGAAAAACCACAGGAGAGATCTGACAAGACTCGTCTGACCATCAGAATAAGCAGGACAGTATGGATGTGTGCAAGTAAAGAATGCAGAACTCCTGCTCACAAAGGTGTCTCCAGACCAGCTGGGTTTCGCTTACAGCATGTCGCTCATATAATTGCTGCCTGCATTTCCTTAGTTTCCTTTCTTCCCCTCTTACATTTGCAAATTTAGAAACAATTTGAAATGTCAACACTCGGCATGAGGGAGGAGGTAGGATCATAATGAAATGCAGAGTGTCCTTGCAGAGGGAAGTAGGAAGGAGGAGAGTGCTGCAAACTAAATATAGGATTAGAAACATAACATCCCATAAAGTTCACCCAGCTCTGGCCTGACTTTTGTAGGCTTGCATTGTGTTTTACATGAACAAAGTCAAGATGCAGTGTTTTGGAAAGACCTGCTTATAGGCTTTTCAAGAGTGGGGCCTTGGGTTATGTTATTTATCCTGTCACCTTGCCTTATAGCATTTGCTCCAGTAACTTTTATATAAACCTGTTTGTATTCTATGGGTGAGTTAATGCTGCTATAAGAAATGTGAACGTTTTACCTTCTAATTTCTGTCTTGTGCTTATGATCATTGATGTTGTACTTATGGGTGGTTGATCATTATTTATATGTGTATATATAACATGCAGAAGTGTAAAAATGAACTCCATGTTTCTGGAGGGGGCTGTCTGTACCTGAATTTTCCTGCAAAATTCAACTTCCTATGATCGGTATTGACTTTATTTTGTGAGCACATATTTCATTTAGTGTGTGGGATTAGATGGTTTAGATTTCTAGGATATTAAAAATAAAACAGTACCCCTCTGTTCTGGTAGGCTGTCTGTCTTCCCTTTGGATGTGGTCATGAGAGAAAGTCACCTTTTCCCTTCCATATACATTAACGGATAAAGATGAGTTATGGAGTTACACATGCCTTGTCTCGAGTGGCTTCTCTTAAGATCCCAGACATTTGAAGGAATCCAGCATTTGAAAGAATTTAGGAAAGTCTACAGTGCAATGCTCGTTCCTAAGCTAGCTATCTTGTCTACTGGTACCACTGGAAATCTGGCGAGGCTGGTTTGACCACGGACCACACAATCCTGTTAGGGACTTTGGATGCTACCTGACTCATAGTTGCCCTTTCCACTAGTTGCATGGGTGTTCTCTACAGAGTCGATGCATGCTTCTGGTCTTTTTGTCTTCTTTCAAACAGTAGTGAATAGTGAGTTTAATATACTGTACAGAAAGCTTGGCGTTGATAGAATAAAGCCTGAATATTCTGCACAAACTTCATCTTATCCTTAATTTCAAGGACTTCTTCCCTTTCACTTGGGAAGGCTACTTGTGTGTTTAAACATTAATCATGCACCTACCTCTTTAGTAGACAAAAACTGATGAAAGCTCATTGCCTGAGCTGTTTAGTATAAATATGGACAAAGCTGGTAAATATATTGAAGAGGACAGTGATGTAATGGAGGGCTTGAAGAATGAATTAGATGACCTAATTGAACCTTTTCAGCCCTGCTTTGTATTACATGGAGGTAAAGTAATGTATCTGGACATATTTTCATACAGTATGTTTCCATATGGAAAATCATGTAGCTAAATTCATAAAAAAATCTTGTGAGGGAGAGTTTGTCTGTAATAGCAAGTAAATGTGACTGCAGATATTCCTGTTACAGGCCACTTATCATTTACCAGGCTGGCTAAGGCAATTCAGCAGAGATTTTTCCACAAACCTTAAATAGTGAAATCCTGAACTTTGTGAAGTCAATGGGAGATGGGAAGTCACTGGGAAATATGCCACTGATGGCAGAGAAATAGAGTTTTCAACCTTGCTGACATGATCTTCTTGTGCTGATCCCATTATCGTCAAGAGCATCTATGGCTGAATTTGGCTCACAGGGCTAGAAGTGTACCTTCAGTCCTGTGCTACCCTAGACAAAGGAAAGTGCAGTACAAAGTTTATGTGAGAGATGTCCAGCAATTGTAAATATCAAAAGTGCAATTGAGAAAAGGTGGATTTTGGGGAGGAGGAGGGTGACTTGGGAAGATAATAATTGCTAAAATCAGTCTTACTGTTTTCTTTGGGCTGACAAATTTATGCTCAGGGATTTTATTTACTGGAGATAGAGGTTACAAATGCTGTTCTTTTAGTTGCAAGTGTGGTAAATAATCTTTCTTGTCTCAAAAAAACAACAAGAACCAACCCGACAGGTGACATGATAAATATAATGACCAGACAATTGCTGGGAGATTTTTCAGTCACAATATTATTTAAGAAACTGCCACGTGGGCTTTAGTTCATGATACTAAGAGTCAGCTTAGGCTGAGCTGGCCAAGGTGGATGGAGTGAGTGACCTCAGAAGGATGCTCCATTAGGTAATGAGAGCTAGCACCTGATGCATGGCTTTTTGGAGAGCAGAGATCTACATCTCTCATGACCATCTTTCTGCAGTGCACTGTTCTTGCACTCTACTTTGGGAAAGGGATGGAAAAGTCATCATGTGGGAGAATGAGTCACAATGGGTGACGCATTTGATTAGCATAGCTTCATTTGGTGTCTGGTGTGTGATGTAAGCTGGTATGAATTTTCTGTAATTTTTTCAGAATTGATATTTGTTTATTTTCCAAGGCATTTCTCCTTAAACTGAAGCACCGGAGTTGTAGAAAACATGAAACATTGGTCTTTGGGGGGCTGCGAAACTGGGTTTGGTGTCATAGATTTCTTCCACGCCCTTCAGCAGATGGCATGTGCTCAGCTCATATTTCTCAGCTCCCCAACTTAAAATGCCGTGGGTACAATTCCCCTGGCATATGGGAATGGAGGTGCGGTAGTAAAGAAAAAAAAAAAAGGCTGAGTGCTCAGATATTGCAATAAGTGAGGCCATATTAACACGGAAAACTTAAACATGGGGGGAAAATTGGGTGATTTTGCTGTAAGGTTTAGTAACTGGAAACACAAGCTTTAATAAAGGCTCATACCACATCCGAGCGTGTAGAATCTTTATCTCATATGTGCACCCGATTGCAAAATCTGAGCTCACCTCCTTGCTTCACTTGGATTTGTGGGCTGGAGCTCTGGGGCATCATGAGGCCAATGAATTTCCTTGTGGTGCCAGCCAGTGGCCTCTTCCCATGTGAAATTGCATGCTGCGTTTGGGATGCAGATCTCAGAAAACAAAGACTTCACAGGGTTCTCATTCTTTTTGTTTTTTTTTTATTTTATAAAGCCAGTCTCAGTGGCTTCAAAGCTGGAGACTGGCGAGTACAATAGATAGCCTGAGCAGCAGATTTAGGGGAAGGGTGGAAGAAGGCAGCAGAGCGTTACCTTTGCAGCATTTTCCTGGCCTAATGGTGTTTGCTGCTCTGGTTCCTGCCATCCTCCGGGCTGTCTTGTAAATCAGCTTGCCCTGTTTTGTAATTCTGGGCTTGTCTGTACAGCAAATGGTGAAGATTATGGAGATGCCACCCACTCCATAAAGATCACAAGAGTTTCTGGGTGCAGAGGTCATCGTAGCCACTGATGAAGCTGGTGCTGAGCTGCTGGCAGGTTTCAGGTAGCAGACAGTGGCGGGTGGTTGCAGTCAGAGTTGTCCCTCTGGTTCTCCTGGAAGTTTTCTGAGCACTTCATGCTTGTAACATGGGCTGTTTGAATTGCTGTACTAAGCAAAAAAGTGAAAGGCTTTCCTCAGATAATTCAAGGCATTAAGTTTAGAGCTGAGTAGAAGAGGTTTTTTTTTTCTTTGATAACCTAGTAGCTCTCAGCAGATAAAAGGTGCATGTGGGACTTAACTAGTACTATTTAAAGTGGATTCATTCTGTTTGTCCCACTTCTTTCTTGCTTGCATGACTGGTCCCAACTTCCATGAAGACTAAGTGAAATAAACTTGTAACTCTGAGAGGGAGTGTAAATTGAATTATGCTGCGTTTACTTGTGTTCTTCTTGTGCCCATGACAAGAAAGACTCTAACCTTCATTTATACAGAAAGGGGCAAATTAATGAGGATTTTCGAGTTCCTTGTTTGGTCACTTAATTGGCTGTATGAGAAAGAGCTCTGCAGTGCGTGTCGAACAACTTTCAGAGTCCTCTGATGATGTGCGCATTGCTCGACTCCTAATGCTATTCTGCGCGGCCTGTCAGGCGAGGTATCGTTGTTAAAGTGGCTGGAATAAATTGGCTAGGAGTATGCATACGATGTTGTATATTAACTATAGCTACAGGGAGTACTTTTAGCAGCTTTTTCAAGAGACCAAGATGTTTGCCCATCAGCATCAAAGTGCCCCAGACTTTCATTTCGTATAATTAAAAGGACATCTGAAAGAAGTGTGACTCGCAGTGGGGTTCTGCAGTTTGGTAGCCCTTTGTTAAAACTCTGTGAACTTAATATATTTCACAGCTTGAGAAACCTGCACTTGATTTATGACAGCAAGAGTGAAAGTAGAAATCCCCACCCCGCGTGTTTCTGCCACGGTGAGCCTGTTGTTAGGGGAGAGGAGGATCAAAGCAGCAGCCTTGGGTTTGTCACCAGACTCTGAAATTCTTCGCATAAATATTAAAAAGGAAGATGACTGCATATTCCTCTACCTACAACTGAGGTATACATATGCTTATGTGCCCACATGTAACATAGCAAAACTGAGAAAAAAATCTAGCATTTTCTGTGTTGCTATGTGCTTACTCTCTGCTTCAGGCTGAGCCAGTCCTGGAATCTGGTGGCACTGGTAAAATGTCTCAGTATAAATTATCGTAGAGGTCAGCGGGAGATGTCCCTTTGATTTGGATCATTGGAGGAAAGGACGAGTCTCACGGACTCCCTAGGAGTTCCCTTGAAGGCTAAGTCAAAGAGGCATTTCTTGTTTGCAAGGCAGTGTTCCTCCTTGGTACAGCTTTGCTCCCTTCCCCAGTATAATTACTCTAGCAGTTGCATGTATAGTCTCAAATCCCAAACAGCAGGGCAGCAAACACAGATGATTCATAAATGCAGTTCTCAGCTTATTCTGTGGGGATGATCTCATTAGATGAAATAGATCGTATGTTATTTCCTTCTTGCCAATCAATTCCTTTTATTTCAGTCCTACAGATGCCTTCTGACCTTAAAATATTCTTCCTCGTATACTAAGCAAAGCAAAACCATAACCTGTAATTTGTAACCTTGTTCTGTTTCTCAGTTCTCATATTTTTTTGTGTGCTCGCGTTAGGAGATTATTGGTAGTTCAAGGCCGCCAAGACTGCAAACCTTGCATGCCTAGTGCAAGACCATTAATTCCATAGTTATTCATTTTGTAGATGGCCTAATTTTAATAAAGGTCAGTGCCTTTCTTCTCACTGCAGTGAGCTCTCAGCACCGCTGAAATTCAGGTCATTTCTGAGTCAGTACAGTTCCTGTAGCCACAGCATAAACATTTGCTGTAGAGTTGAAAAGAGAAGGTTGCATGCTCTTTCTTGAGAGCCATTGCACTCAGTCTATGGAGCAATTTTAGAAATTCCTCTCAAGGTCAGGGGAAGATCTCCTGTTGCCTTTGACATGAGTAGTAGGTTTTGTCTCAGTTCACCAAAACTGATACCATCAGTTGCCAATCACCACTCTGGTACTAGATGTACGCTAGTGCTTCTGGCTTAGTTTTGAAGGCAGAAGCAGAGATTAGCAGTAGATATTCTAATGATTTATTTATTTTTAAGCACTCATTGCAGTTTAGCTAGTTTCAATCTACCTATGTGTTTGTCCTTTTAATTGAATATTACGATTGTTTTGTGATGACCTTACTGCTTTGTAAAAAGCGTTAAGACAGTGGCTGGACTTCCCTGTAAGAAATCGTCTCCAGTGTGCTTAGTTATGCTTTGACCAGAGACAAATTTTTATTTGGAATTTAAAGAATAAATGACAAGGCAAAAAAACATCCAAGGGTGAAGAGCCTTTTCAGACAGATTTGAAGGCACTTCTCATCTAAGAAGTAGGATTTAATGCTATCATTTAGCCAAAATGACATTTTCCTTGTTTAGGAAGCTGAGGAAATTACATGTGCATCTACTTTTGACTTGAAGTCCCACAGAGCGGATGACTGTTCCAGTTTGATTGGTGAACCCTTTGTGGTGGGATCGGGGTGCTGTTCATTTGCCATTCTAAAAAGACATGTCATTTCCTGAGCTGCTCCCTTTCAATGCACTAACCTTGCCAGAAGCGGTTCCTTACGTGCCCAGATCCATGCTTTCATGCTGATCCTCTTCTCTAAAGGGCCCATTCTGGCTCCACCAGCCATATTCAGAGTTAATGTGAGTTTCTCTTGTACTGGTGCTTTTTTTGGGCAGAGGCAAGAACTGCAGAACTTCCAGCAGAAATTGCCATCAATGGCATTGATTGTGCCTTTAACTCAATTAGTTTGGAGGCTTGCAAATATTGAGAGCTTAAGAAAAGGTTTTGTTTTGGCACTGGGTGTTTCATATGAATACAGAGCAAAACTAGCTGTTCCTGAACAAGGAACCAGGTAAGCTTTTTTGAAGTACCACCACTTTCCAGTAGGAAAAAGGAAAAAAGAGCACAATGTTGTGATCATTGAACTATATTCACATTTCAGTGCATCTGCTCTCTGACAGATTTTTCATTTTCACTGTGCACTGTGGACCTGAAAGGGTTTTCGTGCTTTTTTTCCTGTGCTGATCTGCAGTAAAACCTCAACCTGCTACTAAAAAGTGGGCTAGTAATGTTTTTGCATGTTTTGAATAAAGATGATGATGCATTTGTTTTGGAGCAGTACCTGGAGACCTCAGGCAGGACCAGAACCTCAGACCGTAAGCACAGCCTGAGGCTGTGTCTGTGTGATTGCGCTTTACAGTCTTAGCACTGCTGTTCTCAGAAAGGGTGAGCAAACCTTTTTTGATGAGTCTGTGCCAGCAAATACCTTTGGTATAGGGGTAGCTGTAGAAGCACTGCTTGTTTCATGCTCCAGCCATGATTTTAGTCTACCGATGCAAAGCACAGCCTTGTTGCTGTAGCTCCTTCTATCCTAATTTTTGAAAGTGCATTGCATGAAATATTCCTGCGAGATCAAGGAAAACAAGTGTTAGCAGTATGAGAGAGGGCTTTAAAAGTTACGAAATGCAGATATTTTAATTAGAGATGTCATTGCAAAAGTGGTGCTTTAGTGCCCTGTGCCACTGTCCTCATTCTCCCAAAGTTGCTATAGGAGGTAAGACCTTGATGTATGTTCCATGCAAAATAATGTATAGTGTGTTCAGTCTCCTCTTAAGGAGGTGCTCCTTTGTAAGAAAGGACAAACTGTGTATTTGAAAATTACTCAGCAGAAGGATTCAACCAATATTCCCTGTAGGGCCTGCTGGTATTCACTTGCCACAAAGCAGTATTTTCTCCAGTCATAAGTTTGTTGGGGTTTTTGTTCTTCCATCAGCTGCTCGGCAAGAGGCCAAAATGAACAATAAAAGTTTAGAGAGATCCTAACTCTAGGAGAGCTAGTTTTCTAAGGTTAGGGTTGCTGTGTTTAAGCACCATAGCGCAATGCAGTCTGGTCCCAAATGTGGCAATGAGATGAGTGCTTCTAACATCTCTTAGTGATTTCCAGTGTTGACTCCCAGTTAAAGACAGATTTTACATTACAGAATCTGCTTTTGTCAAAGAGCAGTGCCTTGGATGTTGGTACAGTTAGAGATAAATAAATGGATGTGGTATCACTGGATATATACTCCCCTCCTAGGTTTAAACTGTGTGTCACATAGCCAGATATTCTCACCAGACATTTCTAGAGGGGGAAAAGATAAAAATAAATGAATAAGCAAAACTCAGTTTTATAGAATGAAGCAGCTGCCACAAAGGAAATCAATGAGATATGTACGATTGGCCTTTTAGTAATGTATAATTCCTGTAAGACTCCTAATTAGTTGCCTTTTGATAATACAACTTTTAATACCAATTTGTAAGTGTCTGAGAAGGAAGGTTTACGTTTTGTTTCTATTTTGTACCTCAGGACAAAATCAAGAAACCATGCCCTTATTTGGCGAAAAAATCTCCCTCTGCAATTTATTAACATTTATTTACATTGAATGTACACTGTGGTGCTATATAACCGCATAAATGAAAGAGATCACCATCACGGGATTTGTCTTTTATGCTTGGGATATTCTTGCTCTTCTCTTGATGTCCAATTGTAGCCACTGCTGGAGACATGAAAGGTCCACTGAGTCTAATATTATCTGACCCAGGATGGTTGCTCTTTACGGGCTTGTATTTAGGGGGGTTGGCTTTGCATGTATCAGTATCCTGACATCAGAGGCAGCATTCAGCTACACCTATGTGTCTCGGGATAGAAAGGCAGATGGAAAGACTTCCTTCTTGGCTCCCTTAGGCCATGCCCTTCTTCCCTCGTTTGATCTTAGGCTGAAAACAAGCAAGCTATGCCTTGTGAAAGCTTTCTCTTGATGTCATTTGAGTTACTTTTGCCCTTCTTCCTGGGCATACATGTGCTTGTGCTGCCTATTCATTAAGCCTCAGCAACCATGGCATTGGTTTGGTGCCATGCTGTGGGTGATGTTGAGGTAAGTTTGGGCTCCAAGCCCCACATCTTTATTTTGCATGAGGCTCACAAGGGTGCTTTGGAAATTGTTGACCCAGTTGAGCTGCATTTAGGAGAGGGCTCAGGCAGAGAAAGAGAAGAAAACTGCAGCAGAGGAGGTCCTTTAGCTTGGGAAGCAAGGACGGGGTCTTCAGTGAGGTAGATATGCAACATCCTTTAATAGATGTTGGGTTCTTCAGGGACAAGATTAATCTCATGTGACTTGGGCACTTAAACAGGGATAATACTTGCTGTAGTTCCTTCTGCTTTTAGTGGGGAGAGAAACTAGAGAGCGTCTGGGCTCCCGACTTGTCTGCATGTTAAATCCTTGAAGTGAGGTGAGATGAAACTAGGTCAGAACTTTCCTAGCTCCCTCTGAAAGTCCCCACCTTTATCAGGATCACCAGGCATCTCAGGTAAAACCTATCATGCCATCAGCTCCAAAGCACACCTATCATCTCATGCCTTCTCCATTTCAAAGGTCCTCCGTCAGGGCTAACCCTTCTTCTGCTGGTCACTGAGGGGCTTTCCTGGGAGCTTGACACTGCTGCTGCTTCTATGCTGGAGCTTCATCAGACCACAAAGTCATTGGAGCAGGTGCCAAACCTACCTAAACTATGTCAGCTCAGCTTAAATGCAAAGACACAGGCCAATCTTTGTCTCGTGTACCTGCCTTCCCACAGTTCCTGCTCCCCTGCCCAGCTTTTCCCAGTTGGCATCTCAGTCTCAAGAGACACTGTTGCTTTAACAGCTGTTTTGTTTCATTTAAACACCTACCTCAGCTCCTGTCCAAAATGCAAACGTTTCATTAGCACCTGGTCTCCTTGGCTTCAGCCCGCAGCACTCAACCATAATGAAGTGCTGCACTCAGAAATATAATGCGGGGAACACTTGATTAATGCACTGAGACAGGTGAGGGGAGTGACCCTCTGGGAAAAGCTATGGACGAAATTCATCTTGTATGTAATGCCAATGAAGACAGTCTACCAGCTTTGTGCTAAGGACGTGACCCAAAGTCCCTGGAAATATTTCTGGAGCTTTTGTGTCAGACCCCAGATCCAAAGTGATGTGAAGTGGCTGGTTTCAGGTTAGTCACTTCAAGAGGATGGATGCTCACCAGCACCGCATCCATTGGGTGAGGAGTACACATTGTGTGGGAAGTGGAACATTAGACCTAATTGGTGTTCTCTCTCAAACTTTGCATGCACACATCCATGCACATCTGGGGAAAGAAAAAGCATTAGAATAATTTTTCTGAGGAGAAATC
Source organism: Nyctibius grandis (assembly GCF_013368605.1). Lineage (NCBI taxonomy): Eukaryota > Metazoa > Chordata > Aves > Nyctibiiformes > Nyctibiidae > Nyctibius > Nyctibius grandis. The sequence continues at coordinate 65,806,960 of NC_090663.1, read as the reverse complement.
TTTGCAACAGATGTTTCACCATAACACAAATATTTTAGCATCTGTTTCATGTTTTGACAAATAGGCATTGCCTTTCCATCCAGAGCCAGGAGCTGGATGTGCTGCAGAGACTCTTTCCACCATTCAGATATTGATAAAAGTACCCAGGATGTTGTTTTAGCAGACATTTAAAGACACCATTAGTAGCTAAGCTAGATGGAAGTAAGGCAAATTATAGTCAGCGTGATAACATTGAAAGGGGAGAAAAAAATCGTCATTTTTCTGCTTTCCGTGCATAAAAGATCTTTGCAAGAAAGATCCATGTTGTGCAGAGCCCACACAGCAAAACAGTCAAGCTTTTTGGTCACTGGAAAAGAATGCTACCTCCTTTTTGCCTGTAAAAAGATAAGCTACCAAGCTAAACTACAGAATTTTATTAAGAGCTTCAGAGATCAGTCTTCCAGATATTAAAACACTGAAAAAAACACACTTAAATGCTATGGATTTTTAGTATTTCTTCTTGACTATTAAATTAGTCAACCAGCTTTTTGTGTGCACATATTAAATGTGTCAAGATGATTTTTAGACTATTTAGGAAAATCAGTTTAATAATCAGTTTAAGAAGTTGATTTATGGTTAATAAGTTCCACTTAACAGCGAATGAGAAAGAGATTCCAGTCCTGGATTGTAAAGGCTTGACAGCAAAAAGATTTTTGCAGTAGCACTAGAGGACAAGATTTTCAGCCATTTCAGTTGGAGCATGGATTACTCCATACTTTGGGAAAACAAGCTGTGAGGCTCAGGAGAAATGTTGTCTATTAATCAAGGAACCAGGGCAGTAGCTGCCAGGGAGGGGAAGATCTGTTTAAGGTACAGAAGAGGTTTGGTGCAAGAACAAATGAGTTAATTGGTTGTGAATAAGTGTAGGTTGGAGAGTAAGAGCTTTGTGCTGTCAGAGGAGCCTAATTGTGGCTCAGTCTTCCAATAGGAACCATGGTGGTATGAGAAACTTTCCAACCTCAAGGACATTTAGGATGAAGACGCACATGGCAATGTTGCAGTGAAATGTCTTTGCTGGGATTAAAAGCACGGGCAGTGGCAGGTCTAGCTGTCTTTGCTTCTCCATGAACCTTGCTGTAACTGACTTTTTTTGAAGGTCACCTGGATATAGCAATAAAATCAAATTCTGGTTTGATGTGATTATATTCTCCCATTGCACATTTGTATCTGACCATAACTGGTGAGTGAGTTAGGATGCCCCGCACTCTCTGTGCCATGTATTGCTTTTGTAACACTCCTCCTGAGGGCTCTGCTGGAGAATGGGTGATGCCATATCTTCTTTTCACACATCGTGTGGGTTTAGAAACACTGTCATGAATAAATACTGAAGTATTTCCATGAAAGTGAGCCCATGGGACATCCTTTAGGCTTGAAACATGTTGAAATCCCATGGGACTGACCTTGCCTTGCAGAACAGAGGTGTGGGTTTGATGCCTATGTGTTCAGCATACAGAAAATTAAAAAAAAAAGGGAAGGTTGGTTTCTGCAGTCAGCATTAGCTGGCAGTGGAGGTGTTTCCTTGTGGGGCAGGCCTGCTGGTGGCTAGACACTAACCAGCAGAGGAAAGCACAATCAAAGTACCTTTTTTTTTTTTTCTCTTTTCCTCTGCACAGTCAGTTCTACCAACTGGTACAGCTGGTCTCATTAAAAAACGTTAGCTAAAAGGTAGTTGAGTCACCTCTGGTTAGTAACTAAGCGGGGGTTTTAGGTTGAGCAAAACCTTCAGGTTAGGTAGGCTCTACTGCTGTAATTTTGCAGTCATGAGGCCAGCGCAGTTTCATGTGATCCTGGATTCGCATCCAGATTAACCTGTGGGAAGTTCTCCATGGGAGAGCTCTTTGTGCGTGGCAGCCCAGGGCAGAAGGTGTACCGCAGGAGGGACTGAAGTTGTTACTGTGGGTCTGACTCTTTCCTGAATGGAGTGATTTGAAATGTAGTGTCAACTAAATCTCTGCGGGCACCTGCTGCTTCTCTGGATGAGGTGGTGTAACTCAGCTATCGCTGTGTCTTCATGAGTGCCTGCCAGAGGTTATGTGATGGGGAACGTTCTAAGGAGCGTAGCCCTTGCAGATACTAAATACCTTCCTTGGGTGCCCCAGCCCTACTCTTGAATTCTGGTGCTGCAGGTAGCAGCAACCTGCTTCACAGAGGGGTTTTGAAATCTGTTTTCCTGCATGTTTCCTTAATGATTTCCTCATCTCCCCTCTGCCCCCGCAACCCCTAATTCCTTCTTGCTCCAAGCCTAGAGCTGCTGATCACAGAAGCAGAAAAGCGCTATTCCCAGCCTGCATTTAGAATCAAATCAACACTTCCTTCCTCTCATTCTAATGGGATAAAGGATGCCTGGCTCTATTGCAGGCTGCCCCAATGAAATGCTGTCCTCTCCCTGTAAACTGATGTGTGTGGAGGATGGGACTGAGCATATGTCAGAGGTCTCAATGGTGCTTTAGGTTCTCTAGAGCCCTTTCTCACTCAGTTCCTCTCCCTTGCAGGCCATGGTGGAGACAGTGAACAACCTCCTGCAGCCACAGGCTCTGAATGCATGGAGGGACCTGAACACAAGCGAACAGCAACGTGCAGCCACAAAGTTACTCGACACTGTGGAGGACAGTGCCTTCGTGCTGGCTGATAACCTGCTGAAGACAGACATTGTCCGGGAAAACACTGACAACATCCGTAAGGGACAGATCTCATAAATACCAAGCAGACAGAGGGAGAGTAAAGACTGGGAAACTGGCTTCAGTCTTGGCCTCTAGATTAACTGGAGAGCAATTTGTTAGATATGTCTTGGCCCTTTGTCGAAGGACTTAAAAGTCTTTCCAAAAGAGCCTAAAGGAATAAGGCAGCTCTCTAGGCTTGAAATCTCATGGAAAATGAGCACCTAACCTGCCTTTATTACTCCTGACTTTGAGGGCAAAATCTGCACTAGAGCAATGAGAGCACCGCTTCACAGGGAGATTGTTCCTCATAATGCAGTTGTGTTTCTTTTCGTACAAATTTGTGTCTTTATTTGGCTGATTGTTGATTTTAATTAAAAAACAAGCATGATGGAAAGCACCAGCACTCCCACTGTGCATATGTAGAATGAGAACAGCTCTTCTTTCTATTTCTATGAATACAGATCCCGAGCACTGATAACATTTACAGAAAGTACCAATCGCCAGTGGCAAAGAACTAGCATTTTCAGATTTTCATTTTAACCATTGTGCTTAATATCCTGAGGTTCTTGTTTACAGGAACTGGTTGTCTTTTGTCTTCCACAGAGAGTAGAATGTATTTGCCCTTTTTTTTTTTAATTAAATCTAAAACTTCTTCAGGGCAAAGATTTAAAAAGAAATAGGAGCCCAAACAGAGTCTAGCATGAAATATTTTAAGTTGACTCCTCTGCTTTCAGATGGTCTGTAACACTATTTTGTAGCTTTGAAGTATCGTGTCAAAGATTATTTCGGTAGCGATTTTTCTTAGTGTCGGTCTCCCTTGCAAACAGAGCTGGAAGTAGCGAGACTAAGCACAGATGGGAATCTTGAAGATCTGAAGTTTCCCCAGAACACGGGCCATGGGAGTGCCATTCAGCTGTCAGCAAATACCTTGAAACAAAACGGTCGAAATGGTAGGTCCAGCACCTCCAGCCACACCGGCCTCATGAATCAGCTGTGCTTAAGTCATTGTTTTGTGTTTAACAAGTTGCAAGTATAGTATTAATCGCTATGTTGATATTTAAATTAACAGTAGCATCAGTTGCTCATGCCCTTGACCACAAGCTAAGTTGCCTGACTGGGAATGTATTATATTGCTAAGTGATTCACAGCCTTCAAAAGTATTATATGCTATTAAAAATGCATCAGATCCTTGAATGATGTGGCTATTGGGACACAGCACTGCGTCCAGAGAAGTGTTTTTAACTGCTGTTGTCTGCAGTAGGAAGCTTCAGATGGGATAAGAGGCTTGTTTGAGTAAACTGCTTCACAGTGGGGCACTATATAAATATCTGAAAAGAGGGAAGGAACATTAGTAACAAATATTAATAATGAGCCATCATGGCAGAAAAGGTTGATTAACTGTTATGAGTCTAAATCTTCGTGCCTTTCTCTTCTGAGGCTTATGAACCTCCTGATACAGCATACATTAAAGATGATGTTGTATGTGAATGGTCTTCATGCTGCCAAGACATTTATTTCCAGACCGGGAATTTCAGCAGACATGTTTGTTGATCTCTACAGCCCCACTATAGACCAACTTCAAACTCTCAGGCTTTCTACTAATGGGCCTAACATGCTTCTATTTCTGAGTTAAAATTTAACCTGTGGGCAGGCAGAGAGCACTCTAGTATGGGCTTAGATCACTGCAGGAAAAACATGGAGTGATAGGGCAGTATTACAACCAGACCAGATGCATTAAAACTGCCCAAAATTTCTGACAACTGTTGAGAGAAGAGTTTGGTCTGGTGGTTCAGAATGAAAGTTCCGCCATTGGCTTTCTTGATGGAGTTTGGTACTTTTGCATGTAGGATTTGAAGAGAAGTATTTCTTTTAGAGACAGTGTAAAACCCAAGATGCATAGCAAAACTCCAGTGGGGCAGGAGTTTCATGCCACTAGCGGGCTTTGGAGGTTTGTAGGGAAAGAGAAACTGTGTTGGCAGCAAGGAAGGGGAAGTCTTTATTTCTAAGCATGGTATCACTGGAGTTCTGGTCAAATCAGGAGAGCCCCATCAATTTGCACCAGCTTGGCACCCGCCCGGAGGTCACCAAAGAGCTAGAAATAAAATTATCGTAGAAGGATTTAGGTTGGGAGGGACCTTTGGAGTCATCAGTGCTTCACCTTCCTCAGAAGCTGGGGTGATGCCTATAGAAAGAAAGAAAAAACCTCCCCACAACTTATACATGTAAAGGTGAACTAATCACATTCAGTTCTTATTTATAGCCTGTGAAATAATGTGCAAAACAGAAGGCAAACTGGATGGTTTCAGTTAAAAACAGTTGGCTGGTAGCCTGAGTTTTCTGCAGGCTCCCTAATGGTGTTTTTTTCTGTGGAAGAGGGGATCTCTGATTGGCAAATTAAGAAAATAAATATATTTTTAAATGAAATTTCTGAAATTTTGTTTTACCCTTCATGTGAGATTGGAACTGTGTTGGAAAGTTTTGGATCCCTTCTCCCAGATTTGTCCCCACACTTCTCTGAGGTAGTCTTAATTTATTAATGGACTAAATTATAGTTTTATACTGCATCTGTATGACAGGCCAGAATGGAACATGTTTCCCAAGCATAGCCTGGAGAACAAAATGTTATGTCGAGTGGGAAATGAGCCACCTGACCTCTTTTCTCTGGAACCAGTTACACCCACTGATGCCAAAAATAAGCCCACCTTCTCTGTCTTGTCTTCTGCCAACCTGTTTGCTTATAAAAGTTTGTTTTGAGAGAGGCAGTGCTGCCCTTCTTATCCATGGGCCGCTTGTTGCACCTCGTGGTGCTCATTGGGACTGGCAGGAGGAGGTGAGTTTTCATATGCCCCATCTTGGTCCTTTCACATTTTCTCAGAGAAGTTTTTAAGTTGGTTCAAAGAAGAGATTTGTCATCTAAAAAAAACCCCAGTGCTCTGACATGGATATCTAACCTCTTACTGCTCGTCTAGGTGAAATCAGGGTGGCTTTTGTGCTGTACAACAACCTGGGCACCTATCTCTCCACGGAGAACGCCAGCATGAAGTTGGGAACAGAAGCAATGTCAACTAATCACTCCGTCATTGTCAACTCCCCTGTCATCACGGCAGCAATAAACAAAGAGTTCAGCAATAAGGTTTACCTAGCTGATCCCGTGGTGTTTACTGTCAAGCACATCAAGGTGAGTGAGTTCAAAAAGCACTTCTTTTTTTTTCAATTTCTAAAACAAAGTGATGAAAAGTTGGCTGATGTGAGGCCCCCAGCAGTCCTTGATTAGATTTTGAATTATACATTTGTTCCTTTGCACTTTGTGTTATTTATGGAGAATGTCTCTTTTACATTGCATTAATAAAAGTAAAGAAAGTCTCCTTTGAGCTGATGCCCATTGCTCAGTTGCTGACACATGTCATTCTGTAATTAAAAACTACCAATATATTAGAATAGACTATAATATTATTTTATCATGGTGGCAGGGGATATTAGAGGAAAGTGGAATTATAGTGAAAGAGGACAGCTAGTCCTCCTGTTAGCCAAACACAGTCATTGCAGAAGTTGATTGCTTAAAGCAATTAATTTCTCTGCTCTGCAATGCAAATGAAGCAATCTGGTTTTGAAGAGCTGGATTTAGTCTATGGCTGAAATTAATCAAGAACAAAGAACTAAGTTTGCATTTAGCAAAGAGAGCAGCAGCAATCTAACTTTCTCTGGTATCTGCAAGTAATACTTGACGTATAAACCACTGCTGATTGTTTATCCAAAATTAAAGTCTGAGAGTTACAAAATGCCTCTGGGAAAAAAAAATAGTACATTTAAAAATCTCTGAAACCCTATCATTTTTATTGCATTTATTCATTTCTTCCCTGCAGCAGTCAGAAGAAAATTTCAATCCAAACTGTTCGTTCTGGAGCTATACAAAGCGTACAATGACAGGGTATTGGTCCACCCAGGGATGTCGCCTCCTGACAACTAACAAGACGCACACCACATGCTCCTGCAATCACCTAACCAACTTTGCGGTCCTGATGGCACACGTGGAAGTTAAGGTAGGCATTGCAGATTCACAGGCTGACAATGCACTAGGCAGGAAAAGTGGCCAATGTAACACCATTTTGTTACTGCAAATGGAGCTGAGCAGGGATATTGCTGTGTGACAGTAACTCTTAACGGTAGAAACCATCTGGTATAAATCCTCCTTCTGCTATATGTTGAAAAAGGAGATAGTCACACCAATGCAAAGCCTGTCTTGAGCTCCTGGCTTGGGCAGCTCTGAGCTGAGGATGGTAAGTGCATAGAGTTAGCTGTTGTCACATCCTTTGCTTACTGGTGCAGAACATCTGGCTGGGTCCTTGCTCATGGGGTCCTCACTGTGCCGCCAGGGAGTAGTGAGCACGCTGGGTGATGGGACAGAAGCATGCAGGGCCTGCCTCGTGAGGTGCAAGTTGTGCGTTCTGCTTGCAGCAGCTGCAGATACATTGCCGCACATGTTTGTGTGAGGTGCATCTGTGGAGCCAAAAGTATTTTCCAGCTTCCAACTCAGAGAAAAAAGTATATTCTCTGCATCTCAGTATGTGACAGCGAGCTACACATAAAAGGGAAGCTCCTTATACCATCCTGCATAGACTGTACATCTACCTGAGGCCAGTACACCACCAGCTACTTCCCTTGCCTGCATTTAGGTCCATGGTGTAATTCTAGCTGTCGTGGTTTAACCCCAGCTGGCAACCAAGCAGCACACAGCCACTTGATCACTCCCTCCCGCTGGGATGGGGCAGGGAATCAGAAGGGTAAAAGAGAGAAAACTCATGGGCTGAGATGAAGACAGTTTAAAAGGTAAAGCAAAAGCCCCACACACAAGCAAAGCAAAACAAGGAATTCATTTCCCACTTCCCATGGCAGGCAGGTGTTCAGCCATCTCCAGGAAAGCAGGGCTCCATCACACACAACAGTTGTTTAGCAAGACAAATGCCATAACTCCGAACGTCCTCCCCTTCCTTCTTCTTCCCCCATCTTTATATATTGAGCATGATGCCATATGGTGTGGAATATCCCTTTGGTCAGCTGGGGTCAGCTGTCCCAGCTGTGTCCCATCCCAACTTCTTGTGCATCCCCAGCCTACTCACTGGTGGGGTAATGTGAGAAGCAGAAAAGGCCTTGACTCTGTGTAAGCACTGCTCAGCAGTAACGAAAACATCCCTGTATTATCAACACTGTTCTCTGCACAAATCCAAAACATAGCCACATATTAGCTACTACAAAGAAAATTAACTCTGTCCCAGCCAAACCCAGCACACTGGCTTCCCACATGGCTATCCCAACTGGAGCTGACGAAGTCACTCCTGAAAGTAGATGTTCCTTATGGTGGCAGTGGCTTGGGGATTGAAATGCACATTTGAGGTTTTATTCAAGAGCAGGAGAGTGGTTGAGATGTTCCTCCATTTCTTGAGCTGTCGTGGCTGTCTTTGGTTGAGAACAGTCTCAGCTAGTGTAGAAAGAAAAGGAGAAGGCTCTGATACCCAAAAGATTTTGGCCTAGTGATTTTCTGTGTTGCAGTGTCTCCATTTCATGTGCCTGGCACGGCAGCAGAATCCAGGGCTCTGAGCTAGATACGGATCTGACATCTTCCATGCCGGCAGAACATTTCAGAGCCACTTCTGTGGCTGCATAACCACAAAAGCTATTATGGTTTTAAAATACTTTTTCTCAAATAGTCTTCCAGCGTCACTCCTTTGTATATTTTTGTTTCACTTGATAATCTGAAGAGGAATGTGAAGAGCCACAATAAAAATATACATTAAAGCACTGTCATCCATGACCAAAGCTCTGCAAAAAAAGAAATGGGAGCCTGGCAGCACATTTGCCACAACAGCTGGGTCCAGCTGAGACGGGCAGGATAGATATGACGTATCCGTTGTATTCTGCAGGAGTCGCTTCTGGTCCAGGAGACATGCTGTTAAATATCTGTGGCATTATCCTGGGAGATGTCAGAAGAAATGACCTATTCAGAGCACATGTTTACAGGTTGATGGCATTCTGCAGTCCAAGTCTGTTTTTGCCAGTTTCCTACAACTGCTTGAATTTTCGAAAGAAGTGTGTGTTTGGCTCGTTACCACCTGCCTGGAGTTAACAGATATACCTGAGTCACTGAAGTCAGAGGTTGCATCTGGGAAATGCAGATAGCTTTCCACTCCACTGATGTGAATGAGGGCGATCCCTACTGTGTGGTGCAGATACAGGCTAGCGCTAAACAAGCCTCTTCCCGAACTGCAAGTAGGTCAGCCTCATCTGCACGGCATTTCACCCAAACCTTATTAGACTAGTAGCGCTGGTGTTACCTCATCTTGTAGAAAGAGAATGTGAGACCCTTGCTTGCTCATGCTCAGCCAACAGGTTGGAAAGAACTACAGCTGGAAGCTTCCCGAGTGCCAAGCCAGTGTGCTATTAGCCACTGAGTGTTTCTGTGTGTGCCCTCAAGATTTTTAGATCATGTTTTATCATTTGGCTACAGCCAAAGTATCATTGCTGTAAGAGCCAAATTGGCTCCACTTTGTTGACTCTGATGCAAGTGGACAGCTTCCTGTCATGTTCGCTTTAGTGATCATCCTGGTCTGAGAGCAAAGGCAGGTGCGTACCCTGCAAACATCTGCAAATCTTTCCTCCAGCTGCTCATCACCTTGCTGTTCCTGGTGGCACCATCCCACTCCAGTCTTCTGGTGGAGCTGGCCATGTGGCTCTTGGCAGATCTGGGAGGTGGCTTGTATGACATTCCTTATGCCATTGCAATGAGTTGATTTTAAAGACTTGGCAGCAATATACCTGCTGGTTTGGAAAGGTGGAGGTTTAAAAATAAATGGGGGTTGTTGTTGTTCATTGACTTACACTCATATCTTGCAGGCATGCTTTTGAGCCATTTTATTGTCTTGGGTCTTGTACAAAAAGGCATTCCTTGCCTCAATGACCTTTTAGTCTTCTTGGGGAAAGGATGTTGCATGCTTGTGTAGGACCTGTTACAGCAGTGTTCTGGCCAGTGACTAGGATCCCTAAAGAGTGCTGTCATAAACACAATAATTGATAATATTCTGGGAATTTTGCAACAGGAATAATTTTCTCCTGTAATTGAGATTTGTAGTTTACTGACTTCAGTTTGTCGGATTTTTGGATCCATAGGGAGCATCCTTTGGTGTAATGAGTATCCACAGCACCCTACCTGATGAAACTGAACACCAGGCATCGTGGGGAGCGGACATCGGAGTCCTGCTCCTTAATCAAAAGCCAGCACCAATTTGACAAGTGTCAGTTCTGGTCATGAATGCTCTCCCTCCCTGGTAGCATGGTAAAAGAGCGTGTTCTCCAGAGGAGACCTCAGTGGCTGCTCTGCAAGTTACAGGCTGGGATTTAATTATTAGCAGAGCATATGTGGCAAGGCGGAGCTGGAAGGTAGCGCTGCTGAGGAGGTGATTGATGGTCGTCTGACTCTCTAGCGTGAAACAGCAATATGTCTTTGTCCAAAGGGACAGAAAATGACATTGGCTGACCACAGCGGCACGGATTTATTGGTGTGCTTCAAGAGTAGAAGTTGCTGGGATCAATTCCAGTCTTAACAGGACAGTACCCAATTAAGAGGAGGAGATTTTATTTTGAATATGCTTTCTGCCTGTTAAAATTAGTTGGGCCCAGAGTTCCTTATTCACCCATGTAATTCAGTGGGGTAAATAACGGTGCCCAAGACCAAGAGCCTGCTGTGCACACAGGCAGGATGCATAACTGCTGAGAAGAGCAATGGACCCGCACCCGCAGGTACCCCTCCAGCTTCTGTAAGAGCTTTAGCTAGCATGGGAAGAGAACAGCAGGGCCGTAATGACCTGTGAACTGGACTTTGCTGATGCATCCTCCTGACAAGGGATGACCTTACAGATCTGCAGTGCTCATTGCCCTTTCTGACAATTTACCAGGAAAAATGAAAACCTCTCTTTGGAGAGAGATTTTAAGACTTGGAAACAACTTACTATTTTCATCAGCTAAGAAGTTAATTTGGCCTATGTTATGGGAAAATTATTACATTCTTATAGATATTCTGTTAAATTATGAGATACATTTAACATAGATAAGATCTATGTTAAATATCTATCAATTGTTTGAATCGGCAGGATATTTGTTATGACCCTTAAATGCTATAAAACCATGGTGGTTCCCTTGCCATGAGACAAAGCCCGTAGTTAAATAAGCCATTCTACCTATGCAATTGCTGTAGAATTATTCAAAATTTACAAGCTGTTTTTCATATAAGCTTGTGCTTTGCATCGTGTGAATTATAGCAGATGCATCTTAAATGTGCCATGGGGAAAATATGCAGACAGAAGACAGGTTCAGAGCTGGTGGGAAAATGCAATTAAAAAAAACACCCAAAACAGAATAAGCAAAGGTACCTCAGGGTAAATAAATGTTGCTTATCAGGATGTAGTGAACGCCAGAGCTTACTCTTCTTTTTAAAATAAATAAATAAATAAAACAAGAGAGAAAGGGGGGGGGAAAAGAAAGGTATTTTAACTGTAGCAATTAATCGGAAGCTTTCAGATGTTATTCCATACCACAGATACATTACACCATGCTAATTATTTGCAGAATGGAAGCATAAGGCAAGCTAAGGAGAGAAAGGAATAAAAAGATATGAAGTCTAAATGGAATGCAGTGGTCCATTGCCTAAAGCAATACAGCCATTTCAGATATAAAGAGCAAGCTGAAGTTATTGCAGTGCTGGCTTATCCATGTATTAGCACTTGTGGGATTGAACAGCAGTGAATGAAAGCAGAAGTGGGTGCAGGATTGCAAAAACACCATAACTGCAGAATTAAATTACTGAAACCGCTATGTAATGAATTTTGCAAGACAAATCATTTTGTACTATCAAAGGGGTTAATTCTCAAAAAAAAAAGATATATGTTGCAAAAAGTAACTTATTCTAGTATGTAATTAAATAAGAACAGTCTTAATTAAGCAGAGAAGTTATTAAATGTGCTTGTCTTCAGTGAGATTTTAGAACTCAAAATATAGCAGTATTTGAGCTTGTGTTAGAAAGAGAAATCTGTGACTTCAATGACCTCCAAGAACAAGGAGTTGTGAACAGCATGTTTGGTTATACCTTAGATCATAAACCTGTTAGGTCAAGTAATGTATGCGTATAGGGTCAATTCAGAGTTATACCTGGTAGCAGTCCTTGTGCTTTTTGTCTAGGTGGGCAGTAAGTCACTCCAGGGAGTTCCTTGAGTTCTCCACCCTCAGTTTGACACACGTTGTTTTGGGTTGTGCCCTAGTTGTGTCTTACTGTTTCTAGTTCTGCTGGGTGGGAGTCTCACTGGTCCTTGTCTGTGCATTCCCCGAAGCATTGACCCAGATCTTCTCAGGTAGCCACTTTTGGGTGTCCAACCTGAAAACATCTAGAGCCTGGCTTCAGAAAGATGTACTCTGAGCCCTTCAATTTTCAGTTTCTTAGCTCAGCGCTTACAGGTGTCAGAAATTTGAGCACACAGGAGCTTATTAGCCACGGCTTTCTTTCCCCCGGTTCAATGGGTACATATTTGCTTAGCATTGCCCTTCTTGACTCTCCGGTCTGTGAGCCAGGGCTAGTTGCACAGTAAGGAGCTGTGCCAGAGAGCATGAGGACAGCATCACGCCACAGGGTTTCCTCGTACCCTGTCCTAAAATGCACAATTCAAATAGCTCCTGTTGGCAAGCACTAAGCCTTGCCCTGTTTCTTGCTACCCTCTTCCTTTTTGGCTGAGAGCCAGGTGAACGCAAGGACCAAAGTGAAAGTAGTGGCTGTGGTGTGGTGGAGCCATGTCCCAGCTATCTCCTGGCACCGGGCTGGATAAGACCATCGGTGCGACTGCAGAAGCTGATGATGTGACCAGATTTTTTCGGGAACTCAAATTAACAAGCCAGCAGCTTGGCTGGGTAGGTATCTACACTGAGTTTGGCACAGCCGCCGTAGCTCATTTCTCGGGTTGGAGATGCCTTATGAGTAGGCAGAGCTGTGCCACTTTACTAAATCCAGCCAGCACGGGAGGGCAGGACGATAGATGCAGTTGTTGTCCCAAGCCTCTCCTCCTCTCCACAGCTGAATCTCACCTCCACTGCATCTCAGTTGCAGCAGTGTCGGTGAGTACAATGGAAACCCTGGGCTCTTGCCACATGCCATATCCACAGTAGTGTTTGTAAGACAAGGTGAGATGAGGTCTGTACCCATTTCTCTGTGCACACCTGCCCCCCTATCACTTTATTCTAGCCATGGGGGTTTCTGTGGCTTGCGCTGGCCGCTGCTTCTGGCAGTCACTGGAAGGCTGTTGCATTTTGGGAAGAAGTTTGTGGGAAAGGGTTCTGCTAGGAGGCCTTCATCTTGCTGAGGAAGACAGAGGAGGAGGAAGATGGTCTGTGTGGCCTGTGCAAAATACAAAGGCAGCTTTGAGGGGTCAGGCAAGGAGAGGAAAGGTGGCTAAACCACCTTGCAGGAGTGCTCAGGGATCTGAGCCTTATTTTTAATGGCTGTAGTCAGAAGACAGTGATGTTGCACAGGGGCTTCAGGTGGGAATTAAGCTCTCTTTATTTCTGTGTTAGGACCTGATGGTGCCCGTGACAGCATCGCCTTTGCAAAGCACAGAGGGGATATGTACCAGGTCCGTGGGTGCTGTGTCTGCTGTGGAGCAGAGCTGCCTGCCTCCCTCAGTGCATCCTTGGGAAAGAGGGAGAGGATGGGTGCTAAAACAATGAGATCCCCCCAGCATGTATCCTTGGCCACAGAGGAGGGAAAGCCCCCTCGAAACCTCTCATGCCTGCATAGCCGTGGCAGGCGATGCCATTAGCCAACCCAGATGCGCTGCGGGAACCCTTTGGGTTTTCTCCCAGTCCGTGTAGCCCAGCTAATGCTTTTGGCACATCTACAAAACCATTTGCTTAAGTAGCCCTTTGCACTTAGCCACGAAGCATTACAGCCAGGTCATAGCAGTAATCGTCTCTCAACACCAGCGATGGCAGAAAAAGGGCAGAGGGAACCCACACGGCCCCAGATAGCTACAAATCCAAGGAACATCATCAGCAACGCACAGGAGTTCAAACCTGTCCCACTTGAGTCTCTGCCCAGCCCAGCACGCTGCCAGCTCTCACCAGGCACCAAGCAGTCATATCTGAGCTAGTTGATGACACTGTGTTTTTATTTACTGCTTACTTATTCCTCCACCCCCAAACATATTACTCTTTCCATTCCTGGAGGGACAGATTAGGCAAAGCAATGTGTCCTTTGCTGCTGGCAGCTCAGTTTGGCTGCTGTTTCCTTCTACTGATGTTTTTAATAAGGAAGGGGATGGCTGTTCATCTCGGGGAAAGCCATTCTGTCATAGGCCAACATTCCCTGGGATTTGTTTTTATTAGCTCAACTCTGGTGTACAGGTGCTGCCAGAGCTGCTTATTGATTTTCCCAGCCTGGATAATATCTAGGCTGCCTGCTCACCCTGCTGTGGTTGCTACCAGGGCTCCCATAACTCCTTCTGCACAGGTTTCCATCAGCGCTCTCCTCCTGCCACTCTTGGCTCCACCGAAACAAAAGCAGGTCTTTATTCCAAAGCAAGGGAAATCTTCTTTCACTGGGCTTTGGGTCAGGCTCATGCCTAAGTCATAAATGTAAAATGTACTTAATATAGAAACCCTTTCACTGAATTGGATTATTTTATTTCTTTCAATTACTCAATAAGTTGTTCCTGTGCTGAAAATAATCTGCGTGTCAGCTTACTTGTAAAGCTGGCGTAGCTTAATAGTAACAAAACTCAGTGGCCTGCATGCTGTGCCATGTAGCACCGGTCTTGACAGCCATGGTGAGTTTGGGCAAGGAGGTGTTTGATTCATGCTGTCAGGAGATTGTCCCTTTCTCCCACGGCCTCTTCTGTTGCCCAGATCTTTGGGGAGATTATTGAGAAGCAAGTGTTGACTGCTATCGATGCACTGGTGGTTTCAGATGTATCTTGCATGCCTTAGGGACCCTAGGGCTTGCGAGATTCTGGAAGGAAGTCATTAGCATGTATGTCAGAGCTATTTTATCCTCAGTCAGGGAGTGCTTGAACAGTGCTGGGCAGGGTAAAGAGAACATTTGCTCCTCTTGCATGTCTCGGCAGTTGAGGGACCAGGCTCAGAGACTACGACCCAGGTACAAAATCTTGGTGTGCTATTTGTCATACTTACCCCTGGAACGCCATATACCAACTATGTAAACCTGGTACATTGCTCCCTTATTTGTCACATAGCAATCGGGTGATGGCAAGGATAATCTCATGGCATTGAGAAGTGATTACCATGATTCCTCCTTTTCCTGTATTATTCTGCTTTGTGACCTGTAGCAGTGCAGTATTTTACAAGTTTCAGTCTCCAGGAAAAGACAAATTCACTTTTGTTGGACTTGCTGGTGTAAAAGCTCTGGATGTGCTTGGCTTGGGGGCAGCTGGCGCTGCCATGTGATGGATGCCGGTGCTTACCAACTCCTCCCTGACCCATTGGGTCTGCCGTAGCACCTGAAATTGGGCATCTCAAAAATGACACAGTGCGCTGAGCCTTTGAAATCCGACTCACTTCTCTTGGACTTTATTAGAAAAGCTACAAATTCATATTTTTTGGTCTTTTTAGATTGCTCTTGTTCCCGGTTTATTGTTACTATTTGTTTTTGTTTGTACTTTTGTGAGTTTGTTGAATTTGGGGAGGGAGGTTGTAATTACGGAGAAGTTGTTTTTATGGTTGTTTCCCAGCACTCCAGGGATGAGTGTTATGTACATAAAATCCGTTTTATCATTATGATTAATATTAAAAAGAAGAGTAGTAAGAGTGATAATAGTAATACAGCAATGAAGTCTGTGTTTCTTGCTAAGCATGGTGAACTCTATGGGCACATGACCCTTCCTTGAGGAAGACCGTGAACCTAGATGGCAGGATCCCTCTCCAGGAGGAAAAACACCCCTAATTCCAGCATTGTGTCTTAAAGCCAGCAGAGTTACGGTTTCGTGATAGAGGTACGGGAGCTGAGATCTGTGAGATTCATCTCATGTAGGGGAAGAAGCCCTCAAAGAGCTTTCCCTGTGCCAGGCTAACTTTGTCTTGGGATGGATGAATCTGTGCCATTGGCCGTACCTGGATGGGATAGATGCATCTGGCCAAAGTCCGACTGGTTTCTTTCTCCTTACATCTGCCCACGTTAGCTGCCTTGCCCTGCTCACCCAGCCGATGAGCTCTTGGTCACTTCAGCCTGGCAGGGCGACCTAATCAGGCGGGCTGGCGGGGTTGTTCAGGGAGATGTTCTCCTGCCGTTCCCAAGCAGCCTCAGACAAAAGAAAGAATGATTTGCCAGGTTTGCATTAACATTTTTTCACACTGATTTAAGAGGGTTGGATGAGCTGGAATGACACTGACATAAAGCAATACACGGCCGCCAGGAAGACGACGTGCACTTCATCTTCTCAGTTTTCTGGGTGCTGCTGGAGGAGCTGGCTGGAATAGGCATTTCTGTCATGATGTAAGCACACAATGATTTCTTGCCTCTCTGTTGGACTTGAAACCCCTAGTTCCTTAGATATTGGAAATACTCAGGGAGAGCTGCAAGAGTGTTTGGGGAAAGGAACCCTCATCTCTCCACCTCCAAGTCTCCCTGGAAAGAAAACTTCCAGCATAGAGGAGATGGAAAGTTGCTCCCCATCTTTCATTATCATTTGATGCCTATCACTCATGCTGATAAAGCCAAAGAGCTGAAAGGTTTGAGTTGTTTCTCACGGGTGCTGACATAGCAGAGTGTATATCAGGAAAGGCCTGACATTTGATGTGGCTTTATCACTTGCAAGCAGGCAAAGAAAATGGATAAATTAATCACCTTTTTCCTCCATCTGTCATAAGGTTTTATCCCACGGGGAGGAAAATATTTCCAGTTTGTCCTGGCTTTTTGAAGTGTGACACTATTGTATTTGCCAGCCTACATAATGCCTAAGTCATCAAAATGCCAGAAGTGGAGGGGAATGTAAATACCACTTACAACACAGCCTGGTAGACCACAAAGCTGGGTTTCAAGCCTCTCTGGTCTATTTGAAAAGCCCCCAGAGATTTCCAGCCAATCTTTCCCTCAGCTCATTGACTCTAACCACTTAGCCCCGAGCAGTCATCTTGTGACTCACCATGTATTTCTCACTTCTTATTTACATTTTACTAAGTGTGATATCTCTAATTTCACTGCATCTGGTGGAGACTTGGGGAGTTACAGGCAAGTTTTAAAACCTGAATAAGGAATAATGTGGTGGAATATCCTCAGTGTCAGGGTCCCAGAACCTCCCTCCTCTTTCTGGTAAGGTGTCCTGGTTTGGCCTAAATCAGAACCAATTTTCCTTTCAGTGATTTTTACTTTCAGCTAAGTCTCTTCTAAGTAACTGCACTTTCTGAAACTAACTGCATGTTGTGCAGACAGTGTTCACTTCTAGGACTGGTAATGCTCGAAGTTTATAGTTATCACTGAGGTACTAGTAGAAATGTTATGCAGAAAGGCTCTTGCTGTACTTATTCTTAGAGAAACCAAAGTCACTGCTAAATTCCTCACTGATTATGAGTGAAGAGCCGCAGAAGGGTGGCAGCTCCAGGGAGGAGCGGACAGGGCAGGTGACTCAAAATTGGCCAACGAGGTGTTCCATCCCATACACGTCATTCTCAGTATAAAGCGGGGGGATCACGAGGGTCTCGCCCTCTTCTCCTATTGCCGGTGTCCAAAGAGGATCTGTCCGTTTTCATGCTGCCCCCGATCTCAATCCCTGCATCCCTGAGTCCAGTTCCTGTTCATCGCTGGGCCCAGTCTGGGCCTTCCCAGAGCCTGCCCTGCAGTGCTGGTGGTGACGTGACTGACATTGGGGGAGCTTCATCTTGGTTTTGTATATATTTAATTATTTCCATTATTATTATTATACTCTTTACATTATTATAGCTTATTAAAACTGTTTTAACTTTCCAACCCGTAAGTCTCTCTCCCTTTTCTCTTTTCCTTTCCCTTTTAGGGGGGAGGAGGGTTAATAGAGAGCGTCTGCCACCGGTTTAATAGCCAGCCCAACTTTAAACCGTGACAGAAGGACATGCAGTGTAAGCCCAGGAGCAATCCAGCAGCGTTTTATCAGCAGAGCCAAGGCACACCTATGCTGCCCCTCACAAAACTTTGTTGCTGGGCTGCCTAACTTTGCCACTGCAATGGCCGAGTTTGCATCGCTTTGGGGTAAAACCATGTTACAAGTTCATCACAGGGAATCACTCACTTTCCAGGCTGTCTTAAAATCCCTTTTCTGTTACAATTTAAAAGCAAATTCGTGTTAAAAGTTCTGTCTCTTTTTTTCTGGCTAGCATTCCAGGGATCAGTCTGACTTCCCAGGAGTTTTAAAACATAGCTCCAGGGTTTGAAAAAGAAAAATCAAACTTTCTTTCTCCTTCCCCAGTGAAAAATAAAAAAAAAAAACAAAACAAGACATTTAAGCTATCTCTTTCTGTCCCAAGACTCAAGCTCAAATGTCTCTGTGAACTTTTAAAGACAGTCTTTTTCCACTGTTGATAAATGGTTGTAATGGACTTGTGGTTGTAATCTCCACAACGTTGTTAGTATGAAACATTTTTACACTCAAATCACAGTGTTCGATGGTTCTTTATTCTGTGTGTCAGCTCCTTTTCCATGTTTGCATGCAAGACTAGCTATGACATCTTGGTATTTTCAACAACAGTGTCGTTGTTTCTAGGATATTTTGGGGTCTCAGTCTGTTCAGGGCACGATTCAAGTCTAGGTCCATTTAGTCTTTTTGCTCCTGGTGCCTTGCGCCACAGCTTGGAGAGTGGATGCAAATATTTGGGCAAGGGTCTCAGACAATCTCACTCTGTGTCTGGGATGGATTAGAAGTCATGCAGCATGCAAGTGATGATTTTTTTTGGCTTTATCTCCAGCACAATGATGCAGTCCATGACCTGCTCCTGGACTTTATCACATGGGTTGGCATCCTGCTCTCACTAGTCTGCCTCCTGATCTGCATCTTCACCTTCTGCTTCTTCCGTGGACTGCAGAGCGACCGCAACACAATTCACAAGAACTTGTGCATCAGCCTCTTCGTGGCAGAACTCCTCTTCCTCATCGGCATCAACCGGACTGACCAGCCGGTAAGAGGCAAAGCACTTCCTGCCCCCGCCATAGGCTCTTGTCTCATTGCGTGTGGGATGTTTGACCACGCAGTGAGACAGATTCCAACACTGCCTTAATTCCATGCATGAGTCCTCACAGAGTTGCGCCCCTGGTTGTTAACTGGGAGTCAGATGCTAATGCCTGCTGTGATTTCAGAGGCTGTATGTGCATTGTTTGTAAATAATGCATGTGTGTATGTTTACTAAGCAGGCTGTAAAAATGTGCTTATACTATGTACATCTTCATATATTTATTTGCCATATTGTGTACATACCTACCTTTGTATCTTTGAATAATTTTATATATGCAGAGTGTGTCTATTTTAAAATAGTTCATGCACATTTTCCAAGTGAATAAAAAGGTTCTTCCTTTGGAGAAGGGAAGATAAGAACTTCCCCATTCTTATTAAACCCCCCAGTAAGCGTAATCCTGACTGTTGCATTAATTCAGCATGGTACAAACACCTTCCATTGCTCTTTTCAATCCGCACGCAGATTGCCTGTGCCGTCTTTGCTGCCCTCTTGCACTTCTTCTTCCTGGCGGCTTTCACCTGGATGTTCCTGGAGGGGGTGCAGCTCTACATCATGCTGGTGGAGGTTTTTGAGAGCGAACACTCACGGAGGAAGTACTTCTATTTGGTCGGCTATGGCATGCCTGCACTGATTGTGGCTGTATCAGCAGCAGTGGACTACCGAAGCTACGGCACGGACAAAGTGTGAGTGGGGCTTGGCACTGCTTGGATCTGGTCAGGAGGGATGGGAGTGGGGACAACAAAGGGAACTGAAGAGCCCAGAGACCTGGCAGACAAAGGAGGCTTGTGCAGGCAGAGCTCAGCCAGGAGACATGCCTTGCCTTATCTCTGTGTCTTCAACAGTGTCCATGATGATACAGGACAAATTCCCTGCTATGAAATGATTTGCAAAGGTATTTTTTTGGTGAAGTTAGTCAGTGAAAATTTTATCACATCATTGCATAACATCAGCAGAGGTGGCTGTCCCAAGTCTCAGCTTGTATCAGCAAGGTCATCCTCCTTCTCTAACCAAAAAGTATTTCTCATTTGGATGATGAAACAGCTTCTTCCTCTTTTTGAAGTGTTCTATCACATTAAGAGAGCCTGCAAGCAAAATAGGTGGTGACTGTGGAGTGCATTAGACTCTTGGCAAATCAGAACAGCTACACCATTTATCATTATGAATATTCTTAAGTGTTTTCAACATTGCTGAAGCTGGTATCAAAGCACAATTTAGATGGTCATGCAACACCGTCTAATGGAGAAGAAAGGGAAAATTGAGCCTTTGATTTTCTTTGCTGGCTTTGTTACAAGAGCACTAACAATGTGTTTTTATTAACTTTTTTTTTGCTTTCCTTTATTAGACTGCCTTTCCCCTGTCATTTTAACTGAGTTAAGGGCTCAATCTGAAGGCATACACAGGAATGAGCAGGTGGCATTTTTAAAGTTCTTTTTTAGCATAGGTCAGGTCAGGCCATGACAGCAGTTGATATTCTGTTAAATTCAAGTGCAAAATTTTTGCCTGAAACCTTATTGGTTTATATGAACCTCATTCCTTGTGGAAGCAAATCTGAAGAGCAGTGGAGCTGTTCATGATGCATTACTGTGCCAGCAGGTAGGCTTGGATCCCAACTGGATATTTGTGTCACGTTCCTCTCATGAGTAGAAGAATAACAACCTGAATTTGTATAAATGTCATACTTTGTGGAAAGGAAATGGCCCATGCAGATAAAGGTAGGAGGAAGTAAATTTTCAAGGATCTCTGCCAATTTATCCAAAGTAGTTTGAGTGACTTTAACAGGCCTAGAGGGCAAATAAAAGTAACACAACAGCCAGTTACAGCTTCTGGAGAAGACTCTTTCCATCAGCTGCCACTTCCTTTGTGCCCCAACCAACTCTCCCGTTCACATCCCCTCTTGAGCAATTAAGCCCTCATTGAAACAGGTATTGAAACATTCTGCCTTGTCCCTTTAGACAAATTTATTCTTACTGTGGTGTTTCTACGGAGGACCTATCTCTTCACAGTGGCCTACATAGGGCATGTTGGGCCTCCAACACGTTACAGCCAAAGAGCCATGAGCCCAGCTCCCTGGAAAGCCAGCTGAGATGCTCCTGCACATCTGCCATCACTGGAGCTGTCCCCCCACCAGCTGGGTTCACAGTCAGGTGTTTTAGTGGATGCCTTCCATGCTGTTCACCCTGTGACTTCTGCAGCATTATTGTTGCAGCACTTGTAGCACCAGAGTGATCTTTTTCACTTCTCTCTTAACGTTTTGGGCTGCCTACCAAGAAAACCCAGCACTGCAGCTAGTTTGCAATGAAAGCTAGCACCAACTGCATTCTCTTACAGTGCCCTATAACTGTTGGGTGTTGAAAATGTCTTTCTTCGTTCCCTCGTAGTAAAAGGACGTCCCCAAGCCCAGGATATCGTTTTGGATGTGAGACAGCAGTTGATTTGCATCGACCCCGATCTTTGCAAAGTCCCTCATAGTGACAATCAGAGTACCGATGTAGGTTGTGGGAGATGATAGATAGTGGAACGCAGCAGGCCGGCTGTAGAGAGTGGGAACACAGGGCACCTAACAGTTCCCATAAAGCACAGTGGCAGCTTTGCATTGCTGAAATGTTTCTGCTCCTGTTAAATGAACATATGGACCTTTCTGAAGCACAGAAAAATAAACATATTCCATGGCATACACTACCTTTTCCCAACAGACCTTGGGTGCCCATGTTTCCATGGCATGGGAGGCACAGGCAGAAAGTCTGGCTGAAATTTGCTGGAGGCGAACAACAAAACTTTGCTATCTTTGTGTTGAGGAGGCAGCAGTCCTATGTGTGTGCCATTGAAATCTCTCTCCCTCCCCACAGCATAAAGTAGTATTTTTAATGATTAAACATGTATATATAATATTTTGACAATAAATATTTACAGAGATTTGCAGAGCCTAAAATATTTATTTATAATCTCTAATTCCAGAGTGCACAATTTTATCACGTTTTTATAGTGGAAAATAAAAAACATACAATATGTTTTGTATAACTATCATGCTCCATCTGGTTGATGGATGATGATGTATTTTTCTGTATAATGTTATTAGAAGGGTAGGACTGATTAGAATTTGTAGTGAGCTATATGCCAGGCATACATAATTTGATTGCAAGAAGTTGCTTGGTTTTGCCAGGTTTTGTAAAACATCCTCTGGAATATATTACTTGCCTCCCTCCATTATTTATTGCATTTGCTTAAGCAGGACTTACGGAGTTAGTGTTATTTGTTTTTTGCCTGGCATTTGGTGCCACCATTCATGCATCTCAGAATGATTTGCTTAGACACCCAATGTATGTTTTCTTCATTTCATTTTCCTTTCTAAATTCAACCCTCCTGTAACACATGCCCAGATTACATAGCCAGGAACAGCCAGTTGTTCCCCTCTCTGTTTCTTTTCTCATTACTTGGTGCTTGTGATATTCTGAAGCATCCCATGTCCTAGTATTCATATCGGCTTTTTGGAGTAGCTGCCCAGTAAAGATACCTTCTTACACTTGATTATTGCAAGGATTGGAATTGATCCTTTTCCTCTTACTATTTTTTTGTTCAAGAGAGGTTTAAACCACTCATATTAGGAGACTAGTTTGCTTTTATAACCAAGTGGCAGCGTAGTGATTCCATTAAAAGATTATCCCATTCAGGCCAGCAGGGACTATTCATGTGAGCAAGCTGAGCTGTGTTTGGCCCCAGTAAATCAGAAATGTTGCATCTCATCTTGTTCTGATTGTAATTTCTGAAGTAAAGGTGAAAAGCAGGAAGCCCCACTGCAGACAGTGTGGTCCCCCAACATTGCCAAAGCAATTCTGGTGATGCTCACATGAACTTCCAGGTGACCATTTCTTACCAGCCAGGTGTTCAGCTGCTGAGTCTTAAATGGCCACATCTCAAGTATTGCTGCAAAAAAAAAGAAGATACTGGGATTGCAGTTTTAAAAAGTTACATCATTTGCCTTGTCCTGGTGTTAACCAAATCCATCCATCTCCTGGCCGGAACTGATGTCAAGCATTGTGGTGGGCAATGCTGTGAAATGCAGAGGGAAGATAGCATTTGCAGTTGTTGTTAGTGTTTGAAAATAATTTGTGTCTAAAATCCAGTAAAAGCTGGATTAAGACTTTAGCACCCTCCCTTTGAGAGGAGTCACTCAAGTAGCAGGCCATCCAAAATCGACAGCAAGAAACTATTCCATATTCCCATACTGTCCTGGGTTTCATACCAATGCTTCTTACACATCTCAGAGGAAAGCGGCTATGTTTTGAATGGTTCAATATGTTTTAGAAAACATACTTGTAGGTATAATCATCCACTGGTGATCAAATGCATCACGACAGGAATCTCTCTGTTGTTTCTCCCCCTCTCTCCCTGCTTTTGGTATGCTATAAAGCAGGATATACATGGTTAGCAATCCAGCTGCCAGAAAGCGAAATGAAAGCCTGGTGTATGTACACAGCCTCCAAGTCCATCAGCCAGCCA
The DNA here is from genome assembly GCF_013368605.1 of Nyctibius grandis. Lineage (NCBI taxonomy): Eukaryota > Metazoa > Chordata > Aves > Nyctibiiformes > Nyctibiidae > Nyctibius > Nyctibius grandis. Next base: position 65,783,525 of record NC_090663.1, on the reverse strand, counting down.
CTGACATTTTATGCATGTTAATGTTGCTGAGAAAATAGCTTCTAACAATACAGTCTGTCTTGGGTGGCTCCGCTGAACTTGTTTTATTTTCAGTGTTCGTTCTGGTCTTTGGAGGAGGAAGCATGAGCAATGTGGACTCTGGACTGCATTAAGCAGAACCTATGTTGCACCCTTGAAAGGCACGTCTCGTGCGTACATATCCCATTACCACACCCAGACAAGGAGGCTGTATAGCTACGTGAAACAAACCACTGAGCTCCCATGAACAACATGATATGTTTAGGGCTCTTCAAATTTTATGGTCCAGTGGCAGCTAATGATTGTTTATTGGTTATATTTAATGCACACCAGGGATAGTTTAGTATTTGATTTCTCTTCATGCAGAAAATAGAGTAAACTCTTTATAGTCTTTATTGCTTGGGAAAAGCTTTAGGTGAATATAGTGACTTGTCACTGTGGAAAAGGAGGAAATTAAGAAGTAAAGGAAAGCAGTGCCATGGAGCTCCTTATGAGCACTGAATACGCTGGTGTGACTCTTGGAAGAAGCAATGGGGGTTTGAGCAGCATTCCCTGCATCCACAGACTTTCAGATAATCCACTTTGCCTTGTACTGAGCCCTGAAGCAGCTCGTTTGCTTAATGGCAGCGGAGTCTAAACTTGCAATACAGCAAGTCCGTGTTCACAGTGCAGCTGTGCATGGGGGGTCAGAAGTAACTCGGCAGCCCAAGATTAGCGACTTTGGGAAGTGAGTTGCCTGATTGCTTCCTTGTTTTGAGGAACTCATTTATGCAGCTCATTGTGCGTGTGGGTTTTTGTCTTTTAAGGGAAGAAAAGCTCAGTGTAGTACTTGTCTGACTAGCAGTTTACAGCTCCTCAACACAATTGGTGGGATGCCTGTATTTTAATGCTTTGGTCTTAATTTGCTTTTTTAATGAGTTATGACCTAAATGGGTTCAAGGTTGTATCTCTTCCTGATGACCACAAAAGAATGGCATTTTTAAGTGTCTCTGCAGATTAGAGGCAGTCCTGCAGTTTTCTGCTTAGTCACTCAAGACTGAGAGTCATACATGGTTTCATAGAAAGGCGATTTTTCTATTCAAACAAAGAAAAAATTACATCACATTCTTTAAAGCGAGCAGAGAGGGGAAAAAAGCCTTCTCTGGTTTTCTCAAGCTGTACTCTTGCTTAGATGAAGCTGTCTCGTGTTGGAAGGGGACCCTTTTGCTCCATGCCTGTTCTCCACTTATCCCAAGGGCAGGATGTGGCTTCTCGGCTGTTACCCATCCACAGTATCCATCTCTCGTCACTGAATTGTGCTCCACAACCAAAGAGTCAGATTTTTTTAGGGGAACAGGGTGAAAAATTTCATCATTTGGCTGGCTGGAAAGGAAACCAGTTGCTTCGAGCTTCTTTGCTCAGCCCAGCATGGCTTTTCCCTCGTACTGTGTTTCAGCTTTCATGAATTTTTTACATCTCCCAATCCATTCGCATTCAAAAACAACTGCATCAGATGTGACAATTTGACTACCCATCATGCTTTAAGGAGTAAAGATGGAGTTTATGTCTTTCCTCTTCCCTGGCCTTTCCAAGAGCTGGCTTGCTCTTTGTGCTGAAGGAAAACCAAGTTGCTTGGCAATTAAAATACAATGGGCTCCCGACTCCTGTGCAGCAAGGGCTGGAGGATGTTTTGTATGTTAAACTGGCAAAAAAGTTCAAAATGTTTTAATTTTTAAAAAACAAACAACCCACTGAGTCCTCTCCTACACACCAGCACTCTTATTATCAGTAGAAAAAAGCTGTGGGGCCGCATATTCGCTGATTTATATGTGGCAGCTGAGGCATAAGCACTAGTTACATTTTTTTCCTGTGTGTTGGGGTAGGTATAAAGTCTGAAATGCCGTGTAATGTGTGAGCTGCTGCTATGCGGATGTCTGTTTTTCAGGGATGCGGGGAGGACTTTTTACAGGGACTTCATTATCCTTGAAACCTCTGTTCCTCTGTCAAATCTAGTTGCAATTGGGTGAGATTTCAGATGTTATTATGGGCGATACACAGATGTCATGATCGTATAAACCCTTCCCTATAGGAAAGCAGACTCAAATAGTTTCTAGTCACTCATGTTGTTCCATTACCAGCTGCATCTAAATCACCTTGAACTTCAGCAGACGCAGAGGAAACAAGATTTCCCTGCAATCACTCTGAAAGCCTCTGTTTGCCTCTCGCATTAAGATTTTGATGCTGTTACATGAAGATTTTGGATGAACAGCTGCAGAGGCAGTTCAGGAGTGACAGTCACAGAAGTGACAGTATTTTAATTTGTGACAAATAGTGGGATGACCATGTATATATCAATATATCATCAACACTGAGATGTGTGAGACCTGAAATTTATGTGGTCAGGGAGGGAAGTGAGAAGCTTTATCTACATCTTTGAATTTATTATATCTTGGCTTCTCCCAGTCGCAGAGGTTCAGGGCATGTTTTATTCTCTCGGCAGGCAGCTCCTGCTGATCTCTTCTGTGGGGCTGCTGGCACAGACCTTTCTGCCTGTTGCAAAGTCCATTTGAAGGGAGAGAACATTCAGCACGTGCAGTAGAGCTGTCATTTGTAAGAACTGCTGTCTCTTCCACCATGATAAATTCATATATACAGTTCCTGTCGCTTGCCTAATTATGAAATTCCATCGGATGTTTAGTATAAGAGTGGGTTTATGCTTTCTTAGTCCTCTGTGTATAAACAGAGCTGTGATTTGCAGCGTTGCAAACGTGACAAAATATTATTATTTTAAACATCGTGCAAAACTTTCTTGGAATTTATATGCATCTGCCTTGTAACCAGTCACTTCCATTTTATCTTCCTGTCACCTAGAATGAACTAGGAATGGAAATGTAATTTCCCAGGGGCCTTAAAAAATGTGGGGAGTATTAAATGTGGTTGAAATTAAGCGATTAATAATTTAGTTTTAGGCCATGAATCAACTTCATGTGATAGCGCAGACCATATGCAACGCTCGAAACATTAGTGGAGACAAAACACTCCAGAGGTTCAGGGAAATAGAATGCTCTAAAGGGGAAGTTGCTGAACCTAATTAAACCTCAGCCTTCTGTTATCCGAATCATGCTTCCTATTTGCACCAAATTTGCGCTGATCTGCTTGCTGGAGAAATGTCATCTCACTTGACAGTTGACAGATAGCTTGTGTTGCATCAGAGCTGGAGAGGGAAGAGAAACTTAAAGCAAAGAAGCAGCTCAGTGGATGCTCGTCAGTCCCCTTCCTTAAAAAAAATCCCACAGTTTTAAGGTTTTGTTCCGACAGATGCAGAAAGCCTTAGTAACTAGGCCTTGTGCCATTTTCTCCCTGCTTCCTCCAGAGGTAATTATCTTACTCCATCAATAGCGCTGTCAGAAATTGGGCACATAATTCAGCATTTAAATGAACAAGCAATGTAATATTTCCTCTCTCCCACCAGCGTGTCTTGCAGCTCACATTCTTCTCTGTCACTCACTCACTCTTTATGTATGTCCTGGGTGCAGTCCTTGAATGCCTTCTCTCCCCTGTGTTTCATTACAGATGTTGGCTCCGACTTGACACCTACTTCATCTGGAGCTTTATAGGACCAGCGACCTTGATAATTATGGTAAGAACTCCTAATTAACTACTCCGTCTCTCAGGTCAGGAAATAAAACTTTTGCTGTCTCTTTACTTTTTATCTTTAATTTACACAGATTAATTTGAGAAAGGCATGTTGTTCTTTGACCCCACCTGTCACAACCAATTAGACCCTCATTACTAGAGGCTTTTGGGATTGCAAAATACTTGATCAAAACAGGCTGGGAGCTTCGGAACAGGCGCTTACAGAGTTTGGGTTTTACTGTTGGACATTTAGAAGTGCCAAACTCTGTTGATGCCCCTCACTGCCCACCCCCCCCACTTTTGAATTCCAGAGCGAAGCTTTGCATCGATCATGAAAAAAAGGGAAATCTAGGGGGGGGAAGTGAAATAAAGTCCAAACTGGAAGAGAGGCTTAGTGGGGGTTTTTCCTCCCCAGCAGAAGTTGAAGCTCGTGTGACTTCACAGTTAGCACATTGCCAGCGTATCAGCTAACACAGCAACAAACTAGAGAACCCAACTTTAGAGGCGGCTGGAGCTTTCTGATACTTTAATCGCTACAATATGGCTTAAATAAACCATCCTTTGTTTTGAATAGACTGCAGTTTGGCTAACACAGCACACCATGCGCTTTCACTTCAATGCAGACATTGTCCCTGCTTCTCCTGCAACTGGGGGCCACTTCAGCAGCTTTCCGCATCAGGGAAGGGGCTGCACCACCAGCTAAAACTTCGGGTTTTTTTTTACTCTTAAGCAAGTGATTCATAAAAAGATATTTTCCCTTTTTGATTATGTCTTAAACCCTGGCCTGGGCTTTTGGGGGAACTCCTTTCCAGGAATTGGCAGCCTTGTTAACATTGTAGCATTGAAACACCATCGCATCTTTTACAGAACAAATCAAACTCTTTTTCCTTTTTATTTTCAACTTTGCATTGTGCTAAGCATCTTCAGCAGTTATGATTTCTCTGCCCGTCTGCCCCGTTACACTGTATTTAAAAGATATATTCACAGAAAAAGATGCTTTTTTGCTTCATTACAATGGGGCTGGCTAAGCAAGATGCTTGGAATGACTTTTCACAACTGTACGCCTCTCAGACACAGAAGAGCCATTACAGCAAGTATTTTTAATTTTCCATAATGTCGTCTGAAGTGCTACAGTTGATGTTGGAACCAGCCCCATATCAGTAACATACACAGCACCACAGCTTTGGTAACACTGTGGCGTCACCAGTCCTGCAGTCTACAGGCCAGCTCACCTTATAAAATGCTTGGCAATTTTCTGTGATTCAGTCACTATAAAACTGTAGCAAGAGCTAATTTCCTACAGCAACTCATCCGTTACAGAGAAGCAGCTGACTTTCTCCCCATCATGTTGTGCCATGTCACGTAACCCTTTTTTTTTCCTTCCCCCCCATTGCAGCTTAATGTCATCTTCCTCGGGATCGCTCTCTATAAAATGTTTCATCATACTGCCATACTGAAACCTGAATCTGGATGTCTTGACAATATCAAGTAAGTGGTTGGTTTTTTTCTTTCTCTCTGCCCGTTTCTGTCTTTTGCTGTTTATGCCTCCGTTCCTCTCTGAGGAACCCAACTCTGCCAGCAGCAGTGATAACCAGGGGCAATACGTTGGGTTATGGGACTGTACTATAGCTACCAACAAGTGGCTGATGCTGAAGCACGGTCTTTATTGGGATTTGGCTGCCAGTGGTGGCATTTTCCATTCAATTTTGCCTGAAGGAAGCAAAGTTGCATTTGCTGTCCTTGAAGCAGGTAACCTCCTAGTCCCTCTATGTGAAAGGAAATCGTGCCCGATAATTACTGGCTAATTATTGCAGTCTCCACAGGGAAGGTGTTGAAATTGTTGATCATTACTATTTCTCTGTGCTCTGAGAGTGGCAGCCTTACTTCTTTTCTGTTTGTTTTGGCCTCTGACAGATTTAATGACCCAAATTCTCCCCAGAATCTGATTAGTTTAAGCAAAGTTTCCAGGGTTTTACCTGGGGGTGCCCACATCTGAGGATGTGCTTGCCAGCCAAGGCACGTTTTGCCCTTGGACTCGGTTAACATCTGAGCCTGGGCATCTTACTGTCTAGCAGGCTGCTTCATTATATTGATAGAAAGTTAGTCTCCATCGTGACTGTTTATTCAAATACCTCTGGATTTAATTATTCACTTCAAAAATACAAGTGAGATTTCAGGTGCAGCGTGTGATCAGATGGAGAGCCTGCTAATTAATAAAACCATCTAATGAACTTCAGGAGGAGGAAATTGTTGGGAGTCAGCGCTTTACTGCCCACCCAGGAAAGGAGAGCGTTGTGCGACACGGCTGGAAGTTGGTTCTCGCCTCTCTTCCATGGTGGGAGCGGGAGAAGAGGTGTGAGGGGAGCTCGTTAAGAGATGACTGAATTGCACAGTTGTAAGGCAGTTCTCAGCAAGGTTATTGTTCTTACTGCTGAGCCGCTCTCACAGATGCAGCTTTAATTTAAACTAGGTCAGTCCCCCTTAAAACTTCCCCAGCAGGCAAGGCTTGCAATGCCGCTGGCATGCCATGACCTGGCATGGTACTTTGGGTGAAGTTTTAGTTTCTTAGGTGCAGCTTCTTCTTTCAGGGCTGGGAGGAAAGGGGACCGGAGCCTGTACAAATGCAGGAGACCCCAGTGAGATTGGGGACCCACGGGGCGCTCATTCGCTGTGTCTGTCCCTGCCCTGCTCTGCAGTGTGTCTTTCTAAGGTTACCCACACAAAATCTATCTATCTAGAAAGCCTTGCAGTATGACATTTAAATTAAAAACTGGGGAAAAAAAACCAACAAAGCCCTTATAATTAAAGCAGAAATAATAATTGCCTACTGAATAAACTTACTTGTGCTAATCTCTAGTATCTTTGTTTCAAATGCCAGCAATTTATACAACCAGTTACATCAATTATAATGTCATTGTAAAATATTTTATAAGTTCTTTGGCAGATGAGTGTCTGTTCCTGATTTGACTTCGTTAAAAAGTTTTGAAAACACAAGCAATTAAAATACTTTTAAGTATGTTGCCGATACCCTTCCAAACGTGTTGCTTCATTACAAATTCTTTTTTTATGCTTGAAAAAATAAGAGAAACATAATATAAACTCAGGATGACCCCAAGCTCACTCCAGGAAGTTTATCAAAACAAGAATTTCAGAAGGGACTTGATTGTAATTTCTGAATACCTAAGCAGGACAAAGTTAAGTCTCGAAATCCAAGGCATGTGTTGTCTCAATATCGGATATGCTTGAGTTAGGAGAAGGTGCAGATTTTTAACAGAGATGGGTATTCACCTTTGAGGGAGCTTTCCTAGGGATATGAGGGGCTTACAATCTCTGGAAAACTTTTAGGTAAGATCATAGTTGTCTTCTAGGTAAAATTGTAGTCGTCTTCTAGGTAAGACTGTGGTCTTCTTCCAAAGTCATTGGCTCTAGCTCTGTTGCAAAATGTGGATGTGGTACAGCAGCTCTGGAATAAAAAGCCACAGACCATGTTATTTCACAGGTGACCAGGGAGATCCTTTCTGGGCTTCCCTTCCTGGGTCTATATGGTTGGTGAAAAGACACCCAGATCTGTTTCTCAAGATGCGTGCTGCCTTTGCTGGCTCTCAGTGTGGTCCCAGAGCGTTGCATCTTGTCTTACTGGTTTATATTTAAAAACCCAAACCAAACAAAGGGCCTGCATTGGAGGGCCCCTTGCTGCCATCTGTGTGTGACAGCTTTACAGCACATGGGGAGCTGAATGGGAGTTTGTTCTCCCAGTTCATTTCCTAGCGCTGCTCTGTGTTAGGCTGTGGTGAAGCTCTCGCAACATAAATCCTGAGCCTGTTCAACAAGAGGAAAATACTTGATTCCCTATGGCAACGTAAAAATAAAGGCCATAAAATATTTTAATAGGCTGTTAATAGGCAGCCCTGCAAACTCGTGCTTGCCTATGTCACTTTAGAGGTTAGAAATACATTATGGAATATAGAAAATAGAGACCCAAATAACTCCACTTAAATTAATGAACTTGATAAGGGATCAGGTATCACCTGGGATACCTTTAATTGCTGCACCAACAGAAAAGCCATTGAAAGGGCAGTGTCTGAACCAGATGCTGTGTGGCTGGAAGGTTTGTAGGCACTGTGCAAAGTTGTAAAAATAAACTTCCCTAACCTTCAGGAACAGTCCCTGTATTATTTTGCAAGCATGGGAGAATCTGACATTCCCGTGGTGGAGCACTGGTTACCCAGCAAGAGATTTGATGAGTACAGTTCTGGTTTATTTTTTACCCACATTGACTTTTCTGGCTTAGCCCAGCACTTTGAAGAGGGAAGTAGGGTATGTGAGTCCTTCCCCCCGTGCCTAGAGCATCCTCCCTGTATGACAGATCGGTACTGAGCCAATTCACTGGGTTGTGGCCACTGAGACAGTGAGATTCATGCTCTAGTCCTGCTTTTCATGCATGTAGCCAGGAGAAGATGTGAACTTGTGTACGTGGGATATGTTGTTCAGAGTTGCAAGAGTTTCTGTGCCAGCTGCTGATGGCAGGAGGGCATACTAGCTCCCGTTTCACAACAGGTACCATCACCAAGAGCAGAATGCTTATACCTAGGACTTCTTGAAAAAGTTCAGTTTGACTTTTTCCTTCAGTAATGTTTAAACGGAAATTTTAAGGTTTTACCCAGGGTGGGGATCTCTTCTGCCTTTTAAAGGTCTCTGTAATATGAAGCGGTGCAGATAAGGACACCGAAATGGCTGCCTCTTGGGTGGTGCATGTAGCTTTGCCCATGCCTTCCCAAACACAGGCAGGAGGGGATTTTCCTCCCCAGCCTTTACCAATGGCTGTTTCTGGGTGTTCAAGATCCACTGTGGCCATTGTTCTTTCATCTCTGTGGCTTGCCAGCAAGCATAGGTGAGCAGAGATGGTCAGTGAGGAGCATTTAGTGCGGAGCACTGCCCACGTGACTTATATCTCACTCATCGTCCATCTGAGAGCATAAGCGGGGTGCAAATGGTGCACAAAATTGCTCGTGAGCAGAAACTGATTCACTGTCAACAAATGTACTCGGGAAGGCGTTGTTTCAGAGGATTGATTCCCCCCAGCCCTTACGAGCTTTCACGGAAGGCAGATCTTTCAAGCTAGGGACTATGCAAGCTTTTTGGATGGCAAAAGCCTGCTGTGCTGCTTGCATCTATAGCCTGTGAGGTGGAGACTATAGGCATATCAATGCGGTATTGATGTGCTCTTGCTAGCAGATGGCTCCTTGCGAGGACGTGTTACCAGCTGGAATACTTTAGAGCAGCTGTGAGGCTGTTTTACGGGAGGTTGCTGCCATGTGAAGTGATTTCTGGAGTCAAGCAGCTCAAAGTCTCTCCTTCGCACTTTTCCATTGTGCCGGGTAGATGTTAGATGTGCGAAATGTCTCAGACTGTCGTAGACAGGAGTACACTGAATCTTTTTATACTCACATTCCTGTAGGAAGCCTTATGTGATACAGAAAAATACATCTATATGTGAATAGCACGGTTCTTCAATTTTCTATCCATCAACTCGTTTCCGGGTGGTCAGGCATGTACTGTGGCTGTTTGTGGTCCTCGCACACCAGGTTTTTATCTGACCTCTGCCAGATGCTGCAGCACGACAAACCATCCACGTGTTTCCGGATGCTTAACCCCCATTCTCTGTGCAAAATGGAGGGTTTCAGATGAACCTCCTCCCCAAATGCTTTTGCGTTGTGTGGCAGTGCAGTGCTTGTTCTGCAGCCATTTAAATACTGCTCCTTCAAGTCATCATAATGTTAGTAAAGGGAAAAAAAGAGGGGCCACACTGATGGTAATCCAGATGTGCTCTTCACCATATCTACTGAAATCTGAGGTCCTGTCTTTGCTGTATGCTGTTATTGTGCACAATGTGGGGCGCGTTAGTTACTGACATGGAAAACTGGTAGAAAATTGGGTGGGGAGAGCAGAGCAGTTATTTAGTTAACAAAAGGCAAGTCCTATAAGCGGATTGAATGGATTTATCAACAGGGCTGAGCAGCTGCAGCGCCTGATGTTACACAGGTCATCTCCAAATGGCCAGAGGGGAGAGGGTGGAACCTCCTTTCTCCTTGCAGAAACCAGAAGCCATCCTTTCTCTTCCTTACAGACATAATCTTTCCTTTGAAGTTCCCATGGGTGCCCGTCCCCTCTCCCACAGGTGCTGCCTGGCTGCGGTTGGGTTTGTTAGCGTTTCCCCCGGCCAGACCAGACTTCCTGACGTTCTTCTGCACTGCAGTATGTGGCAATGAGATTTTATTTTATTTACTTTGGAAGGGCAACACGTCAGCCGTAGCTGCCAAGCACAGTTGCAGACCCGCTAGAAAGAAGGCAGGAGGCGAAGGGCTTTGTCAGCTTGCTTCTCTTTTTGTCCTTTTTTATTGCGTTATTGTTTTATCCAGGGTATAGATTGGCTTGTGCTATAGGCCACCTGGGTGCTCGTTAGAAAGCACAATTCATGGGGACCTCTTCAAAGAGGAGCATGTCAGGCTGTAGTCCTGAGTTTGTTGGAAAAGCTCATCCGGTGCAACAGAAACCCACCCAAAAGTCATCCTGGAAATTTAATTTTTATCTTTCAGACAGGGAGACACAGAGTCTTAGCTGGGAGCTGCTTTTGTTGCTAAAGAGGCACTATTAATTAGGGGCCTTGAGATAGTGTAATCCTGGCATTAATCACTGTAGTTTTGGTGCAGCTTTCTTCCCTCTTGTGGAAACCTGCTCCCATCTCACCTTCTGCAACAACAGAATAAGCACTATAGCAAAAACCTGAAATTCCCTGGAAAAAATGTATTTATTCTGAACATGCAGGAGAGAATGTTTTTAGATATTGTGGCCGGATTCACAAGAACACACACTGAAATCCCATTAATGGGGGTGATGCAGAAATGTCCTGCAGTGCAGCCTTCAGAAATCAATCCCCAAATGACCAAAATGAGCCCCCCTCAGCTCATTGGCTGCCGTAGAAGCTTCAAATGGTCCAGGGCTAAAGGCACACAGCCCTGATTTAATGGATAAATAAAAAAAGTGTAGGTTCTCTTAAGCTTCTGACTTGAAACAAAACTCACACCGTACTCTTTTATTTTTTTTTTTTTCCATGAGAGCCTCTTGCTCACAGGCTTACAGAAATAAATCTGAGAATGTGCAACCCAAAAACCAAAAGTAGGAGCCAAATGCAAAGACTCAACATTGATTATTACCGTATAAAACCTCACAAAGCCCAGTCTGGGCTCTTTTAGGGAGTCTGACCCAGACTGGGTGAGGCGAGGGGCAAGGAGCATCACACACAAAACTGAGAAGCCCCTCTTGAAAATATGCCTCCTTTACAAACCGTTGCCATATCCCACTCTCCCCATATGTTGTATGGGTGTAAGTGATTATCTGCTCATTTTCTTGCTTCAACATATGTATTTTATTTAAAGAGACATGACTAATCCCAGCCCCCAGATTAGCTTGTTGTTTCAGTCCTGCGGGTTTTCTTAAATCATAAAAAAATCCTCAGAGTTAGGTAGAAAATTGAAAACAAAGGTTAAATAGAACTTCGAAAAATCCTCTGTGGAAATGTTTAAATTAAATCCTTGATTTAACACAGCAGTATTGTGCTGGCAGGAACAGAGGTAGAGCCAGTCTACTTTTATTTACTCATCTGATTGAAATGCAGAAAAAGTAAACATCCTGGGTTTGGTGCAGTGAGGAATGAGTTAGACTTTTGAAAATGCAAGATTTCTTCTTTCGTAGGAAGAGCTTACATCACCGATGCAGAACAATAATTTGTAGCAGGTATCCTTTTACTAAAGGAAGATTAATTTCTGCGTTATTCTAGCCATTTTAGAAACAAGTGAAAGTATGGAGACAGTAAGAATTATTTCATCTTTTTCTGTTGAGATTTAAACTCATCTATCGGTTTCCAGATCTTTTTTGTTAAATTGTAAGATGCTACAACTTGGAAATACTTTGTGATGCCAAAGGCTGTGGAGTTGAATATTGCATTGGGTTCACCTGGTGGACTTGACTTGCAGCAGCACTTTAATCCTTCATTACTTTTGGATTTATGGTTGCCTGGGAGTGCACAGTGAGGACACAGCACAACGAAGGGATCCAACTCTTGGGATCGTGCCCAGCGCAGCGTCTGGGTGCAGCAGGCCCAATCCTGTGTTGTCAACGTTCTCAGTCCCTGGCAAAGTAAGGGCTGAGGGTCTGTGGCAACGTGCAGGCTCCTTCTTTGGAGCAGCAAGCGGGGAGAGGAGGTTACATGAACCCATGCAGCTTCGAGGAGGTGTGTGTGTTGGCATGAGTGGTAGAAAGGATGAGTGCAAAGGGTTTGAAACAAGCTAGTGAATGCAAACACTTACAGGAGCCACAGTGAACCTCTGTTAAACATGACCCGAAATCCTGACTGGCCATTACCTGTAACTTATAATGTTAAATAAAATAGCAGTGCCTGTAAAGAATGAGCTTTCTGTTAAGATTTTCATACAGCCCTACTAACAAAATAGGAAGACTAAGTGAGCGGTCAAGAACAGGGCATTGAAAATCTCTCCTTCCCAGCCAGCTGTGCTAGGTGCAACATTTTTGGATTCCTCTGTCTTCTGAGGAGAGCAGGCTCAGAGCACAGTAGCTCCAGGGATGCCTTTTGGAGAGGAATCATCCCTGGGTTCTAGGAAAGGATAATCTGATCCTAGGGAACAAAAAGAACCCCTGAGCCACAGCTCGGGACTGGATAAACTCGGATGAGAAATGAAGTGTGTGTTTTCATGGTGCTTGGGGCATGCAGGCAGCGCATTCTCAGAAAACTTGACATTGCAAGGATGACCAAACGATCTGGGTACTTCTGAAAATGAAGAATAGCTTTTTCTCTCCCTTGGAAAACCTCCCCCTGTGCAAAGTTTAGATATTAGCCACGGAGTACTGAGCTGGGCAGTAGGAACTACCTCCCTCACTTCCCTTGTACAGGAGCTCAGGCTATGATCTTTGTGTCTCATATGGCCTTGAGAGAGAGTACCATGCCTTCACAAGCCAGACGGTCAGCTTAGCATCTCCCTGGATCCTGTGTAAGAAAGCATCATGCTTCCTAGTCCCCTGGGTAGCTCAGTGCTGCTCCTATAGAACCTTCATCTGCATCTCTGCATGAGCAAACTTTGAACAGGCAGCCTAAAACAAACCCAGAAAAATCACTTGGAGTTGGCACAAAATGAAGAATTTACAAGCTTCCTACCAAGAAAAGATGCAGCACATTTATATTTTCCCAGAGTGCAGAGTTTGTGAGCACCTCAGAGGCAGAAACCCTGCCGATGCTGAAAAATCATCTGAGATTGCACTTCTGTCTGGGTGCCTTTTTCACCCAGTGATGTTGATGGCAGCATCCGTTTTTTGTTTGTTGCAGCCTGCTGCTGATCAAGTTTTTCACAGATGGGTTTGGTTAATATCTCACTGTTATGGCTTTGGGTTTTGCTTGTTTATCTATGGTTTTTGTGATGGCTGCGTTAATGTTGAATGGTCATTGTAAAACACTAATCTTCCCGCTGACAGGTGTCATCCTTTCTGAATTAAAAAAAAAAAAAATAATCAGTGGTTATTGATTTGAGAGAGTGTCCTGGAAAATATTAAATACCTAAGGTCTTTCTATGAACCCATAAATCATTATTATTGTTTTAAAAGGCCATACATTTTAAGTATTTTGTCAGCAAACCCTGCTGGTGCTATTTGAATAATACAAATATGTCTAAAGGCATTGCTGAATCTGTGTCGTGTGGAAACAATCAGATATGTGGTTACACATCAGTGTGGTTTGAATAATCATGCCATGCCTTTGCAAAGTTAGGAGGAAGGAAATAAACAGGGTAAGCAATTCTGAGGGTAATTAATTACTTACAGAAAATGAAATGAGCATAACAGAATTCCTCTTTCCAATTGCAATAATTAAGAACAAATCTCAGAAAGTAAGCCATGACTTCCCCAGATGAGTTGAGGGGGAAAGGGATGATGCTTTGCCTTTAGCAGAAAAAATCAGGCATAAGTTGCCCCAAATCCTGGGCTTGGACATCCAATAGGGCCAAGGAAGGTTTGGACTCACTTTTCTGGATAAAATTTTCAGAGCTACAGGTGGAAGTCAGAAGTGGCTTCCAATCTATATAAAATTTATGCCAGGAGGTAGGACCCCAACCTTTACGGATCTCCAAGGCATGTAAAGCCAGGGGTTTCTTCTGCAAATGAAGCTGTGACAGGCCTGCTGACCCCCAAGGTGGTTACAGAGGTCTTCAGGGGACTGGCCACCTCCTGTCAAAGACAGTGCAGGAGCCAGAAGATGAGACTTGGAAATGTTGACTTGGAAAGCTGTGTGATGAACACCAGCAGCCTAAGGAAGGCGATTAGGAAGATACTTGGCTTCATGCCATCAAGGTGGTAACTTTGTCACAAAACGCCAAGACAAAATCCTTTAAGCACTCTTTTATTGCTTGCAATTGATTTTTCTCACCATGAAGGTGCTCCTTCACTAATTAGCAATGAACCCGTTTGCTTTATGAGGGGAGTGCTGGACTTCCAAACTCTTTCCTGTAGATTTTCAACAGTTCGATAAATCAATCTTTTCTAATCCTTGAAACTTAAAAAAAAACAAAAGGAAAAGAAAACAAGCATCCCTACTGCCTCATATTGGCAGGCAGTGGGAGACACAATAGCATGCTTTATTTTATTCTATGATTCTATGATTTTGTGTCTCTCTCGTGCTTGCCTGCAGGAAACGTCTGTCTCTCTGCTTTATTTGCACCGTATTAAAATGAATTCCATGGGTCTTTCCAAATGCTTTCGAGGGGGCACATCATCCATCTATTTTTATTTGGGTTTCATCACCTGTAACAGCTACTAAAGATCCTGTGCACTCACTTCGGCATTTTTGCTTGCTAGCCAAACTGTGTTATTTTGGGGCCCAAGCACTGAGTCCATGTGCTTACTGAGCCTTTTCCTGCTATCAGAGAGATGGGGAAATACTTTGAATTGTTGAAAGAGTGATAAATTTGAGTTAAGTAAAGTTAAACCATAAAGGGTTGAATAAAATGATAAAACCTGAAGCTGATTAGTTATGCAGGGTTTTATTAAAGGCCCAGTTTTACTCTCAATGTGGTTTAAAAACTACACTTTGTTAAATAGAAAAAAAAATAAAGAAAGTAAACTCTTTTCAAAATGTAAGAAGACCAGACCTTATTCTTTTTAAATGTGAGCTGAATAGCTACTTTTTGATAACAGGCTTTCTCTGTTCAGCAGCATTTTAGGACCATTCAGTGTGTGAACGTAAATTCTTGCCTTACTTTTCCTGCTGCAAAAAGAAATGAAGTCTTTAGCAACCCAGGATATTGCTAATCTACATACACGGAAGTGATTTGCACCATATAATATAAGTTGCAGATTGTGTGTCTGTATTGGGCTGTCAGTGTATGTTATGGCAATTCAGTTGCTTTGTGTCAAAAAGATGCATGTTGGGGTTTTAAAAGGTTAGGCAGCACAAAAGGTTTTTCCGAGCTTAGGATGCATTGGTTTTGAAATTCCTTAAGCATCTAAACAAGGATATAAGTAGCTAATTTTAGCAACTTTTAAAAAAAAGTATTGGTCTGGAAATACCACAGGAATACAGAAGGTAACATGAACAATCTTTTCTCATCACTGAAGGAGAAAGTACTCTGGGAAATTGAAATACATCTAACTTAAATAAGATTTTGAAAGAGTTCTATGTGATGTGTAATTAACCTTAAGAAGTCTTTGCCCCAAGGTAAAGTCAGGGCTTTTTTAAGATTAGAAAATGAATTAGGTATTTATACAGGTTGGTAGACCATCCACTATCCATCATCTGGGCTGCGAAGAAACACAAGGGAGGTGAGGTAAGAGTTTGCAGGTTAAAGGAATAATACAACCACTAAAGATAGGCTTTTTAACTTCAGGTATTTGAAAGTGAAGCCCCCACCTAAGCCATCATTCACGTTTCCTCTGCAGTCAGTAGAGAAAGGTGTTTCTTCAGGGAATGGTGAAGCCTCACCTACCTTAAATACCTATTCTGGAGGGGATAATTTTCTCTTTGAGGGTACCAGTCTCCCATTAACTATGGAGGGATCAGAGTCACGTAGTTTAAATTCAGTGGGCTGTGTCTCTTACTGCCAGGAATGGGAAGAATTTATCCAAATCTGGAGAAGGCACTGTAGATCTAGTGTCTGAAGCTCTGCTAAGCTAGGTTTTCCAACAATTTCTACTTTGACTATTTGCTTGTACTGCTAGTGAATATAATCTCAGTTTTTCAATTAGCAGCTCCATTTTCCTGTGAGCTAAGGCTCTTCCAAGGCTTTTCTCTTGTCTAAGGGATAGTTTTTATGTATTGCAGATAATGACACAGTATTACTGCAGCACTGATAGGTTTCACAGACTTTACCAGGGGAAAGAAAATAACATTCTGGAGTAATTTTTGTCAGACACAAACTGTTGCTAACACAAGAGTTAAGCTTCTTACAACACTTCAGTTGTTAAAATGAAAAGAAATGATCTGTATTTCATGAGGGGTATAAGAGACTAAGTCCTACGGGCACTATGTGTAGAGACTTGAAGTGTTTGGGAGTTAGGTGTCTTTGAAAATCTCACTTCTTTAGTCACCTGCTTGCTTTGGGCAGTGGGTCCTAGGCACATCCAGGTTGGAAATGGGGAACAAACTGCTTGGGTCTTTTTGACGATTTTCTCCTGAGCTGCTTTGAAATGTTAGCGTCAAGCTAAAAGGCCATCTGAGTTTACTGATTTCACGTTTTGTCTGTACAAAGATGAAACGGAGCCTTCATCTGCCTTGAAGAAAAGCTGTTACAGATCGCTGAAAAACTTTGCAAGGGTCTGGATAGCAGCAACAAAGTAAAAAATTTCCCTAATTCTCTCTTTTTATAAGTTATCACCAGCCACATTTCAACCATAAAATCTTTACCATAAAACCTGAGTGCTTGTGAACACACTAATAGAAATTCATGCCCTGCTTCTGCCCACGTTGCTGGGCTGGGAGGTCCAGACTGTCTCACATCTTCATTTAATTTAATTGCATCATGGGGGAGCTGCAGGTCCTGCGGTGCTAGACATGCCATGAGCACAACGGAAACCTGCCCCGATGATCTTGCAGGCTGAGTGGATGAGAGGGTAAAGAGAAGCAGAGGGATTTGACCAACATCGTGCTATATGTCTGGGATGGGTTGGAGATCCCCGTTGGTGCAGCTAAGGTGGGGAGCTTTTTAATACCAATGGCTTTTCTGTGTTCCTGGTACCTCCCCAGATGCAGTGCAGATGCAGAGGTCACACTATCTCAGCCTATGTTTTGCTAAGCTAAAGGAGCTGAGCTTTCCTTGCTGTGTCTTGGAAGCAGGGACTCAGTTGCCTGCATCAAGCCACCTCCTCTGTACTTGCTTCCTCCTTCCTTCCTGATCCTGATATGCTTTGTGCTTTCCCCGTGCATTGTTAGATACCACCTTTGAGTGCCTTGGGTAGTTCAGATGTCCTCATGCAGCTGGCAGATGTGGCACAAGATCTAAGGCCAGCAGCTGTCAGGTTAGCAGCTGATGACCTGGGGGGGGGATCCCTGCGGGGATGGCAGCCAGGGAAGCTGAAGGGGGTGGTTGGATGCTGGAGCGGAGCTGCAGGGAGCTGTCAATGGCTGGGGGGGCATGGGGATGGAGGCAGGAAGGGCTACAGCCCAGGGATGCTGTCAGTACTCAAGCTGAGCTAGCACTGCTTACCTGTCAGTGATGTGGGGACAGCTATATTGTCCCTCATGGTGTGTCCTCTACTTGTATCTTGCTGCTCAGAGTGGAATTAGGGCAAGTGTTATGAGTGTGGCTAGATCCAGCCCATTCGATGACTGTGCCCTCCCTTTCCCAAAGACCCCAGGTGACCATGCCAGGGCAAAGCTGGGACCAGCAGCATCACTGCCTCTTCCGTCTCAGCCAAGGACAAGGTGGGAAGAAAATGGGAAAGTTTGCACAATATACTGTGTGAAACCACCTTCCTCCCATGAGGACTAAATCCTGCTACTGTTGATACTCAGATGGCCCCTCTGTGGCTTCAGGTGCATGTGAATGGTACAGAAGTTGTCCCTACACGGCTTTAGCTGTTGTGAGGAGAAAACACAAAGCCTCGTCTTGAACATACTTAGTGTCCCTCTCAGTCGGAAGTTACTGATGAAAATCGTTCAGCTTTAATACAGCTTCTTTCTAACTCGGGCTGAACCAGGTCCCCTCCAAGTGGGGAGGTTTGTTTAGCAGAGGGTATAGCTTGACAGGTTGCCAGTATTGACCAAAGGAGGTCTCAGCAGGATGGACTGGCCCCAGCTACGTTGGCAGGGGTAATGAGATGAACATACTGAACCAGCCTCCATCTCTGGCACCCATGGTGGCCACTGCAAGGGATCCTAGGTTCAAAAGCTCCACGCCAGGGAGAAGAGGAGGCCTGGGAGTTGGCCTGTCCTCGCCACATGTTGCACATCACCCGCCACGCAGGCAGAATTAGGTGCAGAGCGTGTCCCAGGAGGTCAGGGAGACTCCCCTAGGAAAATTGCTGCGGCTAATCTTGTGTCCCCACCGAGGCAGAAGCTCATTTTGAGTGGTCCATCTTGGCTGCTTCTTCACTGCAGCAGGCTGCTTTGCTCTCTTGCTTGGCAGAATCCTTTCTTTGTCCTTCCCCATGAAATGAGAGCAAATAGGTCAATGCTTTCTGTCACTCAGGGCTTTAGAAGATCCTAATGCCATTATCTCAAAAAGAAGATAACACTGCAGTCTGGCTCATAAGTTGGCAACTTGGGAGTTACACTTATGAAAAAGTAAATAGCAGCAAAGAGGTTCCTGTAATACACTACAGCACTGCAGACAGAGTGTGCTAGAGGCACGGTGAAGTTTTGCCACCTGAACTCATTAAAGCCTTCTGTGGTGGCTACGCTGGAGTTTCAAAACTCATCTTCTCCAGAGATGGCCACGATTTTTAAAAGAGATTTCAAAGTCAATTGACAGCTGCACAATCAGAGCCAAGAGGGGTAGCTGCGGCTCACAGTAACAATGCTTGCTTCTGTTTGTGAAGCCAGTGTCCTCAGTCATGTTTCAGTTCCCTGGGGCAGCGAGCCAGGCTGGCTGGTGTGTACCAGTCGCACCTGATGCCAGTCTGCTTTTGTTTTTGGTGATGGCTGGTGGGAGAAGGGAGGGAGACAAGCAGTAAGCTATATTCTCTATGTTGTTATATTTCTAATGTTGGTGTTCTTGTCTTTATGTCTATGCATTCTTTAGCTATGAAGATAACAGACCCTTCATCAAGTAAGAATGACCTGAATGGCTGATAAATTTCATTTATCAGTGTGGTCTCATGAAACAGCTGTCAGATCAATAATGAAAAATCATTAAAGCTTCTGTCATTCACATTTGAGGCAGAAGAGCAAACTGTGTAGGAAGACGGTCAGGCATACAGCTAACATGCAGAGTAAATATGCTGTATATGTATTGCCGACCAATTGTCACCATATTGGCTTTATATTCTTTGATTGGACATTACCTGAATTCAAGGTGAACATTCCCAAGTTAATTCTGTATAGTACAGACTTGTATACCAATAGCAACCCTCTGGTACACTGTGCTCTGTCACTGAGAGTGCTTTATGGTAATGTAAGTACAGAAGTAAATTTTCAGAAAGGTGCATGGGTGGTAATCCCCATAATTCCCATTCTAGTTGATGGGAGCACTGCAAGCAAATCTGTGTTCGGTGCATTAGAGACTGTCTCCTTACTCACTGGAGTACCTAATTGTCCCTAATTGTAAATCTCTGATTTTCAATTACACCAAAACATGGATGATTTTGTTTCTTTATTGCTATAAAATTGCACTGCAGAAAAGAAAAACCGTTAAAAAACAACAGCAAGTCTGTACAAAGAGCAAAACCAAAACCACAAGCCGCACCAAAAAAAACTGCGAAGAAAGCCAAAAATGCCTAGAAATTACATGCCCTAGGGCATCCATGCTTTTTCTCCTGCAATCAAAAAATAATGCACAGTAGCACAAAATAGAAGCAAATCAACTTTGCAGTAGACTTTCAGTTTGTTCTTCTGGTGAAGAGTCCTTTGTGTTCATTCTTACAGCATCATTCCCATGTTCTCTTTCGTCGCTTGGTTCTTTTTTTTTTTTCTGTGGGTATGGGATGGAGCTATTCAAAGTAATCTCCATGCCCTCTTTATCTCCAGGTCTTGTTTTCTGAAGCACAACACTGTAACACGTGCAGTTTGCACTGTTGAGGGTCTTCTAACCCACAGATCCCTTTCCATCACTGAAGGTAGCATATTTCTGCTAAATAACTGTTTCACTCCTGCACACGTCTGCAGCCAAAGGCTCTTTAGTTGGGTTCAAGAATTGGCTGTGCTTCAGAGCAGAATAGTTTTCTGATACCCTGGGAATATTTTTTTAAAGGACTCTGTAAATGCAGGAAGCTTTTAATCGTGGAGGAGAAGGGAAGGGGGACGAAAAAAAGTGTTTTCCACTTCATTTGTTGTTTTAAGGAAAAAATAATTATTTGCATTTTTTAAATTGGCATGCAATTAAGATGATAATGTGCTCTCACTGATGGTGGAGTCTCAGGGAGAAAAATATACCAAGCGGCTAAAGCTGTAAACTTTATCTAGTGGCTACCTTTCTGAAGGATTTTGAGAGTGCATTTTCAGTTTGCATCGTGCTAAATATTTATTAGCGGGATTGACTGGAAATGCTTCAAAGGAGCTGTTCTGGTCTGCTAGATACATAATAGTGATTTTTAAAGAACTGCCTTAATAAGCAGTTACCTTAGGGAGCTCTTCTGGTCGTGTGGTTAAATAATACATATTTTATAAACTTCAGTGGAAGACTTAATGCTGTATTTTTGTTCTAATACCTAAAGAAAAAAAAAAACAACAGAAAACATGAATACAATATCGGTGTGCTTCTGTTTGTGACAAGCCCTGCTAAAAGGAAAAAAATTTAAGGCTGCAGATGCCATGGACTCTCCATAGTGGAGATTGCCTGCCTAACCTCTAGAGGACTTATTTTACCCATAAGCTGCTGCTTCATCTTTCTCCCCCTTGCCCCATGGTCTGCTTAGCAGATGGAAGCGCAAATATGCCCAAACCCTGCCCAAGTTTTTACAAGGCTGAAGTGGCTTAGAAACCTTGGCAAGTCCTTGTCCCTGCGAGCCCTTCTGCAGCACCCCAGGCTGCTTTGGGGCGGAAAAGGAAGCAGAGGTGCTGGCTGGCTGCAGGCTTGTCTGCTTTGGGAAACTGAAGGGTTAAACGATGAGGAACGGGTGCAAAGATTGGGTATCATTGCATTCATTTTTATGATGTTACACCTAATGATACTGGGGAAGGCAGAAGAAAATCAAGGCCTTGAGGGAAAGGGTGAAGGGATGCTCACAGTGCTGCTTGCTATGCACTTACGGCTGTGCTTCCCAGCTAGAAGTTGATTCCCTCCCCTGTGCAGCAGCAATTCCTTTAAAGTTGTAGGTAATTTAACATGTGGAAACTAGGGAGATGGCTAGGAGCAGGACACAATTCCTATCCTGCTTGTCACACTTCATCTCATGTCCTGGTATTGGAAGATCAGTCTCTGAGAAGCTAATTTGGCAGATGACTAAATGCTATTTAGCAGGGTAACATGGAATAATTCTCCTGCCATCCCAGCAGAGCTTCCAGCTTTCCTGAAAGTGCGCTGAAAAAAATAACATGCAGCAGCCATCCCGTGTCCTCAGCTCTGTCTGTCCAAGCAAAGAAAACATGCAGAAACTGCAGGCTACCCATACGTGCTTGAACAGCATTTGGGGCCAAGCAGTGGCTGCACCCCTACTCCTGCTTCCCTCCCAGGGTGGAGCAAGCAATAATGTTAGTTTGCAGCCAATGATGTGACGAAGGATTGCCCTTCCGTTTCTCCAGGCAGAAGTGTGGCAGCAGCTACTGTTTTAGCAAATGTGAGCACCTATACGTGTATATATATTGCCCCTCATCGCAGGGTGGAAGAAGTGTGAAGCAGCATCGCAGAGAGCCTTCTTGTGTGGAGCCGATCTGGCAAGTGGTGAGGGCTTGCCCACCTGCTTATAGTTGTTTATCTGGCTTACAGGCATATGGGTGACTAGCTAAAATGCAGCAATACATGTGTCTTGGTGCTAAGCGTAAAAAAGCTAATCCAGCTGGCACTCCTGACCCAGTGAAACCAGTAGACACTAAAAAAGTGACATTTAGAATTGCTGCTTTGGTGGGTTTATTCTCTTTTCCTGCTATTTGCAGAAATAGCATCTACATGTCATTTACATACACACTGCTTTTACATAAAAAAAAAAAAAAGAAACATTGTAGTTACAAATATGCTTTGGTTATGATAAATGTCTATGCTCATAACATTTCCATTTATGTGTATTTCCTCAAGCTTGAAGAATTGTAAACTGTATCCAGCTTGAAGACAAAACTCCCTACAACTCATTTTGACACACTATTTTCTTTTTGCTAAACCCACGGGCAAAGTATTCCTGCTTGTAGACGTGTGCCTTCTTTTGTAGATGAAAAACCAATCCCTTTTTTTTTTTTTCTTTCTCCTAACAGGTCCTGGGTTATAGGTGCAATAGCCCTACTCTGCCTATTAGGACTGACCTGGGCATTTGGACTCATGTATATTAATGAAAGCACAGTCATCATGGCATATCTCTTCACCATATTCAATTCTCTGCAGGGAATGTTTATATTCATTTTCCATTGTGTCCTCCAGAAAAAGGTAAGACAGATGGTTCCCAGCAGCAAACGGGGTGCTTTGTTGCCTAACAACCGCATCATAACATCATCTGTGTGCCCTGAATTCATCTCACGCAGATTTATATCTGTACACCTAATAAGGGTGGTATTTAGACTGGAAACCAGCAAGATGCAAGGGAATGAGGTGATGACAAAGATACATGGCAGTGGCATTTCAGCAGCCGGGGCGCTGGCGTTGCGTGCATCGGAGGCAAGGGAAAAGGCAGCTGACAGTTTGCAGGGCTTTACAGTAGCAAACCTGTAAAAGGGCTTTGCCTGCTATTGGCCAGATTCTCCTTTCTCATATGCCAGTGTGAGATGGGAGTGACTCCACGAGCATCCGGAGGGTCCTTGCATGGCTGAGTGCTCGCAGCAAAATGGAGCTTTACATCCTCATTTGCAGTCCCTGCAGGAAATCACCCCTTTCATATATGGGTTGATGATATGTAATAAGGACTGCTTCCCCCGTTTTTTTAAGAGCTGAAAGACCTGTGCTCTGCAACAGTTCATTAGCCTTTGTATTGCTTAGTCCTAATGTGGACTTTTGGAAATCTTCCTCAAAGCAAGCACAGTAACTGCTTCTTAGTGGAACTTGACGTATGTCCCAATTAACATTTGCAAGGTAACAGTGGAGTAACTTAGGTAAACTCTGGGGAAAAAAAATTCAAAATAAAAATCTCTGGTTTTATATGTAGATCAAACTTACAGCCTCTGACAGTCAATAATAAATATTTTTAAGAACCATTTTATTCTCCACTGAAATTCAGTAGTACAGAGGTCTCCTATTCTATGCATGTCTGCTGATAATTTTTTAATGTACATCTTGATTTCAAAGGGCAGTTTCTTTATCCAGTGCAAACATAGGGAAGAGTTTATACATGGATACATCAGGGTCCTGGTTTCTCACTGTAACCAGTGGCTTTTGGTGAAATGGCTTACTGGGTAAAGTCAGGGCCATGTTGAGGTCTGTTCTACATCTGAGAGCCCCAGGCTTGCTCCTGTGCTACCCACATTTTCCTATACAGGGAGGGAGATCTGACCTATGAAAACAAGCAAAATTCATTGTAGCAAGTGAGCTCTGCGAGCAATGCCTCTGGAAGGATCTGCTGAGCTGTGCGAAAATGTCATTCCTGAAACCAAAGGAAGACTTTTGGGGTTTAGAGTTTTATCCTTGTAATTTCATCTCAAATTTGTGCATCTTAAAAAGCTTAAAAGCTTTATCTAGATGCAGCTGCCTGCTGATGATCCCAAAACTTTCGGCAAGAAAGTTTCCAGGCAAGATGGTAATAAGAATGTAGGAAGCATCACTGTCGCTAATTAAACCTGCAGATGCCTCTTTGATGAGGAGTTTGAATTTCTGTACCATTCTCACTGGTCCATCCCCTCTCCTCCAATGCACCTCACAAAGGGTCAGTCCCTAACCCGACATCCCAGCATGGCACCGCAGCCTCCTTGGCTATCAGGGGGCTTACTTGGCATGGAAGAACCATTCTCTTTTCTGTCTCAAGCCAGTCTCCGCCCTTAAACCATCACTGATGACTGTGGGATCGCTCCTGATCCATGACTGCATAGACAGAAGGAGAATGCAGCTGGTACCTTGCTATGGGGTGGATGCATCTCTCTAACCCAAGAGCTGAGGGAGGAATTGTTTGAGAGGAGAAAAAAAAAAGATTCCTTTCCTATCTATCATGGTCTAGAAAATCAGGAAAAAGCTGCAGAGAGGCAAGCAGTGGGTGGCTAATTAAAGCAATTTAATTATTTTCTCTCAGCAAAGGATTGATTAGGCACTCGAGCATATTGGGCACTCATGATATTGTGTTTGTCTCAAGCGCTTATGGAAGAGCCTAATGAAAAAGCTGTAATTTGCTATTTAAACAGTTGTTTCACAGAGTTTTGAAATGCTCATAGGTAGTCTGGCAAAATTTCACAGCTAACCATGTGCTCCAAAGAACCTCAGGTGGTGTTTTGGACATGCATGGTGCTTTTGGGGCTTTTTTTTTTTTTTTGTCAATGGGCAACGTGACCTGCTTTTGACTTTTCAGTACAGTCTGCTCATTTTCAGTCTTGTCTCATCTGATTTCTGGGTATTACTGCCCATAAAAAAATCACACCTGAAGCTCAGTCAAAGATTAGATCCTACCCTGGCAAAAGTCACCATAGTTCCCCTGAAGCAAAGGAGATGGCATCGCTTTACTCCAGGCAAGGAGTCGGCCTGGTTTGACTGCGATGCCCATTTAAAACATGACTGACTTTTACAGTGCTGTGAGAAAGCAGGCTCCATCCACCCCTGTGCACTGGGAATATAATCTCTAGGGCTGCTGGCTCTACAGTTTCTTTGAGTTTCAAGTTGACTGCAAGAAATAATAAAAAAAAAAAAATCAATAGCTTTTACATGTTTCATTTGGAATATTTCTTCTTAGTCCCCTGGCAGAAGCAATAACTTTTAATACCTTGATGAGCCAATATGCTAGTTTGTATCAATCTATGAGGATATTAATTTTCAGTCATAAATCTGTAGTTTCTCCCGTGCTCCTTTGATGTGCCTCAGAGGAAGCTACAACTGACTGGTGTCAACGAGCAGCTTTGCTGCATAAAAGCCGTCCCTTACGCCAGCTCATGTATCAAGAGCATTCAGCTGGAAGGTGTAATAGGCTTCTTCTCCACGTACTGCAACAGCTATAGTTTTAATGAACCACTGAGGAAAAATCAGGAGCCGTGTTGAAAATCAGAAGGCCGTGGGTTGGAGGAGGAGCTACCCACTAACCGCCGTTCCTCTTTTCTTGGCTAGGTACGTAAAGAGTATGGAAAATGCCTGCGCACACATTGTTGTAGTGGGAAAAGTACAGAGAGCTCTATCGGCTCAGGAAAAACCTCGGGGTCACGGACACCTGGAAGATATTCCACAGGCTCACAGGTAATCCATGGTTCTTGTCCGTACCCCAATGCACCACCGCGCCAATAACCTTCGTGGCTATGCTGGGAAGGAAGCTCCTCTCAGCACCAAAGGAGCTGCTTTAGGGCTCTCCCCAGTGCACCTGCAAAGATTTCCCTCCCTCGCAGACCTGAATTCACCAAAATAATTGTGGTGAGAATAAAAAGTCCAAATTTGCCTTCCAGAGGCAGGTGGGTGGTCATCATCTGAGCTATCCTGCCCGCTTTCCATGGGAATCAGGAGCTGTGAGCATTTTGTCAGCTATGCTGCATCCCAGTACATCCTTTAATCATGAGCTGAAGGTTGTTGTCACTGTTATTGCCATGTACAGGAATGATGCTATAACAACCAATTATTTTTCTTGCTAAAAAAAAAGACTACAAGAGTCTTGCAATAGCCTTCACAGTGAAAGGGCTTGCTTTCTGGCATTCGGTGGTCTGATCAATTCCTTGCCTCACTCAATTTGCCTTAGTTTATAGACCTCTTAGGAAAATCCATTGGGGTCAGATTATTTTATTAAGTTACTGTATTTGTTATGCTTTGGTCACCTGAAAATTCAGGTTTTCTGTAGTTTGTGCACTTAGCAATTTTGAAGCTAGCTTGTACGTTCAGATGTAGATTTATGGATGAACAGTTCATATAAAATGAAGAAGCTTACTTCTTAATCAATAGAAACCAAACACAAATTTATTCAGTATTACTAATGGAAGTAATTATACATGACAGTTCCACTATTAAATTATAAAAGACATGCAGTGAGTAACAGTTTATAACCTCCCAATAAAACCTAATTTGCGATTTATGTCTTGGAGCAAATTATTATTTATTTTCAACAGTTTCCAAGATGTCATCCAAGAGCTCCACTTTGGCATTTATGTAGGTCTGGATGTTACGCAGGGCAAATAATAGCAATAGAATATGGAGCCTCTCTCCAGTAGGCCATCAAATCCCGCAGTAATCAATAATGTCCAAAACTCACTATATCCAGCAACATTTAGGTGGCTGATTTGAAAGTCTCTGATTTTACATAACTTAGCTACTGGGTAGGTGCCCTCCTCTCTGAGAAGAGTTGACTTTAATGGGCCCTCCCTCTTGGCAGTCTCAGCATAAGAAAACAAGCCCTTTTGAGGGTAAACTGAGTCTCCTGACAGTGGTCCCCTCGTGGCAGGCAAGGTTTGAGGTACCAAGGAAGGTGATTTTGCCTGCAGAAGCTTGTCCTTGGAAGGATGGAAGTGCATTGGACTCATCATAGGCAAGAGAAACCTCACACTCTGATGGAGAGTGGATGGAGATCAGTCTGAGTTGTTGAAAGCATCTGACTCCTATCTTTTGAATAGAGAAGTCCTTGAGGAGAAAAACTCCTATGATCTTTTTTTTCTCTGAAAACCACTTAGGAAGCAGAATAATTAATCCACAATGGATCATGTCAGAGAAATACAATAGATTAAATGTCCAGGTGAAAAATAATTGCTGTAAAAGTGCATGGGCCTCATATCACATTGTGCTTCCATTTATAGAGGGCTAATGCATGATTAGGAGATGCCGTTACTGCATAGTTAATGAGTAGGCTAGGAGGCACTTTTCAGCTGTGACCACATGAGTAAGCCCTGGAAGACCTTGCATGGCTAAGATCCCACTACAAGAAGCATTGAATTTTTAGCAATTAGGAAAAACGTGGTCTGTCACAGTGGGAACCAGCCTTCCCAATCCCCTAGCCTGCCTAGCACCACTTTCACGCCATGGAACATGTCCATCATACTCTGAGAGGTGAGGTGAGGGAGAATTTCCCCTGCACACCTGGGTTCCCCAGTCATCTTCATACGGGGATTGTGGTTGAACCAGTCCCAAGACGTGTATTGGCTGATTTTTTGATCTTTTGCAAAGTCTAGTTGAGGAGGACCAAGACAGTGGCGTAAAAGCCACAGAGGTAGATATCCACAGCATATGTGAGAAACAAAACAGAAGGCCAGCATGTTTGGGACACTGTTTCCCTAGCAGCAGAAGCTATACCACAGATGGCAAAACCATCACAGATTTTTCAGTAGGGGAGCAGAAGTCATTCATTTGTGGGTTTTTTTTTTCCCTTGATATTCCTCAAGATAGCTATAGAAAGCTCAAGTAACTTGAGCTACTTCCTCAAGTAGCTATAGAAAATTTCTGTTCATTCAGGGACACCAAGACACAGATCAAGTCTTCTGTTACGCTTCATAAAAAATAAGGCACAAGTTATATGAGATAGTACAGGAAGTATGAGTGCTTTTGTATGTAAGTTATTTTTCCATTATTTGGTGCTATATTGGTAAATCTGTAGCTTGTGTGGGTCTGGGTTTCTCTCACATGTGATTACTATTGCTTTTTTTAATTAAGATGTAAGCAATCCAGTTATGCACTTCTTTGAGATAGGCGTTTGTGTTATGAAGTTAGGCAGGCAGGGTCTGGCATGCACGAGGCGGGTTATAGCAAAAGAGCAACCACTTGCTTAGAGCTGGCTAGAAACAAGTCTCATCCTGAGCTAGACATACCAATAGCCATCTTTAGTGAGGCAGAAAGAAACCTATCTGCAGCTGCTAAAAATTCATTACCTGCTGTGGTTCAATCCCTCTTCAGA
Organism: Nyctibius grandis; assembly: GCF_013368605.1. Taxonomy (NCBI): domain Eukaryota; kingdom Metazoa; phylum Chordata; class Aves; order Nyctibiiformes; family Nyctibiidae; genus Nyctibius; species Nyctibius grandis. Next base: position 65,755,550 of record NC_090663.1, on the reverse strand, counting down.
GCCGGATTCGTAGGATGTGGAATGACACAGTTCGAAAGCAGTCCGAGTCTTCCTTTATTACTGGAGATATAAACAGTTCAGCTTCGCTCAACAGAGGTAATTATAAACTATTTTTCATGTCTCTAACTCTTGTGATGCCTTTAAGGAGTCTGAAATGTGTTGCCTCTTTCCCCTTCTCACCTCAAACAGCACTGGACCCTATTCTCCTACATAAGAAAAGTTACAGTGATAACTGGGGGGAGGTTTTGTGGTGGTTGTTGCCTTTTTTGCCTTTTCTTTCTTTATTTTTACACATGCATTTTCAAGAATTGTCATTTCTGGAAAGGAGTTAGGAAAAGCAAAAAAGATATAAATGAAATGAAGTTGAAAAGAACTCTCCCCTTTTCCTCAGCAAACTGCTAATGCGAGAAGCTGCTGAGGTGTCAAGCCTCATTGCTGATGGTGAAAATGGGCTGTTACGGCACTGTACAGCCTGTGTTAAGCATCACAGGAGTCCTGATTGTCCTGGGTATGTAGCAATATTGTCATCTTTACAGAAGCAAAAATGAACAGCAAAGCATAGACGTAAGAAAAAAACTGTGCTTGGAACAAAATTGTCTGCGTTGATAATATTCCTAGTTTGAAGAACTGACATGTGAAATTTTTAGACATCTGCGGAGGAAAGGCTATCAGAAATGTATATGCCAAACAAAATGTGGTGCCTGACACAGGAGGAAATCTGATCAGCTTTCTTAAAAAAAGTGTTTCAGGGAGTTGCAGGAAAATGATGGTAAGGGAATACCAGAAAAAAAGAGCCTCAGAGATTGGTTTCTTTCTCCTTCAGTACCATTACTTTGTAGCTTAGCCTTGAGCAACCAGATGCCAAATTCTGTTTTGTGTATCTGCTTAGCTGATGCTGGAATTCAGAGGGAATAGAAATGGGATTACTGGGCCCAGCTGTTCTTTCATGATGGTGAAAATCAAAAATATTTCCAGTCCTGAAGGTTGGACTGTAAAGCTCAGCTGAGAATTGACTTGGGACTTTGGTTCTTATTCAGTCTTTATTCACCCAGAATTCCCACTGATTTTAGGGTGCGTTTTGCCTGAGGATAGGCTTGAAGGTTTTTGGCTGTGCCGTTAGTAATACTGACTACTGAGTGCTGGGAAACTAGAGCTATACAATTCAGTTCTCTGAACATTATATATATCACCCAAATCAGTGCAAAGGGAAAGGCAGTGTAGTTAACATGGAGTTGTACTTTTCTCACTCAACTTACACTGGTGGTTTTTGTGCCAGGATAATTTCAGTTTATTCGTTGATAAAGATGGTGATAAGACGCTGTTACTGCAAATGCCTGATTTATCCACATGTGTTGCCCTCATCTCTCTCAGTCTTTGCATCAAGGACTGGAGAACTACAGCCAAGCTTCTCTGGGGCTAATTTAGAGGGCAATAGGTTGTTGCACAAAGGCTACAGCAAGAACCGTTGTTTCCCTCGGCCATCTATCGCTCCATCTTGGCAGCAAACCAAAATGTGTTATGCATGAAATGTTCGCTCCTTTAGTTAGCACAAAAGTTGTCTTGCTCTCCGATGCAGCCAAGGCTACAAAGGGAAATCCTTTAGCAAACAGGATCTTCTGGGCTTGTCGGCAGAAGAAAGGCGTCTCTTCTTTTTCAGTTTAGGCTTCTTTTTCCGTGCAAAGAAGGGAGTACGACCATGAATTAGGAAAGCTGTGAAGAGGTTTCAAGTGGGCAATCTTCATCCCAGTGTGGCGAGAGCCGCTTACTAGATGTGCCTGTTATTTAAAGGTCAGTTGGGAAATGAACTGCCAGGGGAGACATCTTCAAAGCAGATTTAATCCAGCTATTTTCCTTGTGTAACATTGGATGAGATGAATCACCCGCAGGGCCTCAATCTCTCCACTGACTACAGGAGCAGCCTGATAACTGTCTTGGAAGGGAAGCCTTTTAGGTGGGACACTTAAGTGACTTGAATAAGTTATACTATTATACAGAGACGTCCTCTGTCTTCTTCATGCAGGCAGGCACAATATTTATTGCTTTTTTTTTTTCTTTTCTGGTAGACAGAAGTATCTGCAAAATGGAGGTTAAAACATTTCTTTGGGAGTTAGCATCTCCAAAGCAGCAGGTGGTCAGTCTGCTAGGAAAAATACACCTGACATCAACAATAATCCCAGCTGCATGGGGCCCCAGATATTTCACACTTTATCCTGTTCATTCCAGCTGAAAAGAAATGTTCATGGTTTTAGGGCTTTGCATAGAGCATAAGTTGTTTCTTCAGTCTCTCCAGAGACAGATGCAGCCTGAACAGACCAGTGAGGCAATGCAGTTTTCACAGTTCTTGTCTTCCTCTTAATATTTTAATATATATCAAGCTTTAAAGGAGCTGTTTCATTAATGTTTCATTTACAAGTGTGCAATAAAAGCTCAGAGGAGTCAAGTACGAGCCTTGAATTGTATGGTTGGTAGCTTTCCCTGCCTGAGGTTGATGCAACAGGCTTGCATACCTGTTCAGAAGTCCCTCTCCAGCCCTCCCAACCTAGACACCTTTTGCATGAAAGTATTTGTATTATCGCAAATTAAACATTCTTTCTGTGCTGGTGTTTTTCCCAGAGCCTTCAGACAGCAGCCTCCTTTCTAAAACAGGGAGAAAATGATCCTTTCTCCCCAGAATCGCCCCATCCTGCAGATCCTGGCCTGACTCCACTTCTCCATGTCCTAGGCCAGCACTGAGTTTTCGTGTTTCTGTCATGGGAGCAGAAAGCAGTGAGACATCCTCCAACTGGAGTATTTTCTCATTTAAGCCTTTTTTTCCCTGATCACATTCACAGTACTCGCAGTCCCCTGCTGCTTGATAACATCCCAGGCAAGACTGCTGTAGCTATCCGCATTCCTGTGTGATAACCAGCGTCTCTCTATACCATCCCATCCTCTCTTCTTCCTCCATGAAGCTCCTGGGCATCAGTCTGGAATATGGTGTCTGTGTTAGTGCATCCCTCCTTTAGACATGTAGCTATGTCTTTTTCTGATTTAGCAGATGTCACACTGCTTATGGCTTTTTTCAGCTCCAGATCCTCTTTTATCTACTACTCCCCCCGCTCCCCTGCCAAGTAATTGGCCATAATGTTATTTTTCTTATTCTCATTTATCATACCAGGAATTTCAGGCATAACCCCAAACTTGCCTGATGTAATGTGTTCTGTAATGAAAACTATACTCACTCTTGTCTTCTAAGGCATGCACGACCATTTCAGATATTTCCTGAAGGTAATGTCTAATTACAGATTAGGCCAAAATGTTTCAGGCTTTCTTTCCCCTTGCTGCTCATTATGGCTTGGTAATTGTCCTGGTTTGGGCTAGGACAGAACCACTTTTCCTTTCAGTGATTTTTTCCTTTCAGTTAAGTTTCTTCTAAGTAACTGCACTTTCTGAAGCTAACTACATGTTTTTCGGACAGTGTGCTCTTCTAGGATCGATAATGCTCAAAGTTTATAGTTATTACTAAAGTAATGGTAGGAATGGTATGCAGGAGGGCTCTCCTTAGCCTTGAGCAACCAGATGCCAAATACTGTTTTGTGTATCTGCTTAGCTTTTGTGTATCTCCTTATACTTATTCCTATAGAAACCAAGGTCACTGCTAAGTTTCTTATGGTCCACAAGTGAAAGGATGTAAAAGAGTCGCACTTGCAGGGAGGAGAGGACAGGACAGGTGACCCAAAATTGACAACTAGGTATTCCATCCCATACACGTCATTCTCAGTTTAAAGCTGAGGGATCCTGAGGGTTGCGCTCTTTTCTTCTATGGCCAGCATCCAAAGAGGACTCTCTGTTTTTTTTTCCTGCCCTCGATCCCAATCTATGCATTCCTGAATTCAGTTCCTGTCTGCCACTGAGTGCAGTCTGGGCCTTCCTGGAGCCTGCCCTGCAGCGCCAGTGGTGACATGATCATCATCGAGGGAGCTCAGTCTTGGTTTTGTATATATTTGTATATATTTAATTATTTCTATTATTATTATTATACTCTTTTTCATTGTCAGTGTTTATTAAAACTGTTTTAACTTTGCAACCTGTAAGTCTCTCTCCCTTTTCCCTTTTCTCTTTTCATTTTCCTTGTAGGGGGAGGAAAGGGTTAATAGAAAGCATCTGCCATCCATTTAATAGCCAGCCTAGCTTTAAACCTTGACAGTAATGGTGTGGATTTGGGGTTGTTATACCACTGAAATCAGAAGGAAGGGAACAGAAACTGGCCATGGATTTCCTCTTCTACCATCAAATGAAGAGCATGCCAGTCCACCCCATGGCCATGGACTCTGTTTCAAGATCCAGGGGAATTCCTGCTCCTTGTACTCCCAGTCCACAACCTTGCCCAATTTTTCCCACCATGGTTCTGGCTGGATATTTCTGTCATTTATTTCACATCCACCCTGTGCTCTACATTTCTTTTCCCAGTGCTGAAAACCTGCAGGGGTGTAAAAGCTGAACCAAGATGATTACCTTGTGAGTAGAAAAAAGAAGTCTCCCTTTGCCTGTAGGGTGTTCGGTGTGTGGTCTTGATACAGGCACTTGGATGCAATGCTGAAAAACTGGATCAAAGGGGATGCATGTAGGATGGACTGTTTGCTAAAACTTACTGCTTTGAAGGCTGAAAAGTATAAGGTGTGAAGGGAAAACAACAGACAGAGTTTTCCTTTGTGTTAGGTTCATGAGGAGAAAGCGGGGCAGATGACTACTTCGTTGTAATAGCAGATTTTTTGGTAGTTGGGCTAAGGACAGTTTTTAAAAAGAGCTAAAGATTTAAAAGCAATTAACAGCATTACTGTTATTCCAATTCTGCTGTACTTGTGCTTTGGTAATCTAACCATGGACCTGTCCTGTACCCGCGGATGGAGCCAGCAAGGGAAATCGGGATGTCTCTCAGCATGGTGCTGATGGCAAGAGGAGCGGATTACAGGGGACTGCTGTAAGCATGAGCACTGCTGGACTCTGATGGTGCAGCATGGGCTCGAGGTTTGGGTACATTCAAGCAGCCACCTCAGGAGCATGAGGGACAGGTCTGTTTGCACCTTCAGAGCGTTACTGTCAAAAGCACTTGGATAGCTGAGACAGCCTTGCAAACAAGCAGTCATAGCATGAAACAGCAATGTGACTCCAGCCTATTTTTATCCATGTCTTATGTGAGAGGTAATACAGTAATTACTGTCTCTCTTTGGATATGAGACAACTGGGAGAGAAAAAAAAATCATCATGAACTCTATGGTACTTTGTTACCATTCAGGTTTTCAAGTTGGGGGGAGGGTGATATTTTTTTTTTCCAGAGGAAGAATGGAAGTTATCTGTTAAGGAAAGGAGTGGTCCTTGTTTTGGTGAGACTCAACAGCAGCAGAGACAAAGAAGAGTTTGACATTGGTATGAGGCAGTGCTTTGTTACAGGAAAATGAACTGGTGGAGCTATGTACGTCCATTCAAGTTATCAGATAAGGGGAACTATATCTTCATTCGTGGCAAACGCTTACTGTATCTTAATGGTTTTTCTGTCTTTGGGGAAATAAACAGGCTATGGGTAAAGCCACCAGATTTCTTTGAAAATAGAAACTACTCCAGAAGTCTGTTGTGTTGGGTCAAGTGCTGTACTCCTGCTGTAATGCTCTGACTCTTGGCTTACAAACTAAACAGAAAGTTTAATAGGTTACTGCAATAACAGTCTTGCTGTTACAAACACGATTATGTGCACCTGTTCTCTTTTTGCTATATGCATATATGCTTTATGTGCCCTCACCCCCAAAGCACTGCACACCGTCCCCACCACCATCATCCATGGAGGTCTCCTGGAGGGATTTCTTGGTGGTCTACATTGCTGTTCCAGTTCTCTGAAGGACAAGAAACATCAGGGAGCTGTAAGAGGAGAGCTGTTTCGTGAGGGAGAAGAGCTGGGAGTTGAGGCGGAGTCAAGCACAAGCCATGCCCTCACTGACAGGGCATGGTCCTGCAGGGGACCAGCCAGCAGGCAGAGCTGGGTGCTGGTAGCAGGGTCCATCCACAGCCCTGGACAAGGTGAGGGGATGAACCAGGCCCAGGGTCCAGCCCAGAGCAGTAGGAGATGTTGGAAGAGACAGGGCTGGAAACCGGACTACAACCCAGGTCCAAAGTCCAGCCAGTAGACAGACAAAAGGTAAGGACTGGGTGTCAGGGCTGAGCAGGGGGTGTGGGTCCTAAGTAGGTCTTATCAGGGCCACTAAGGCCTATCAGGGTCATCAGGACCCCAACAGCTGGTGGAGGATTGGAGCCCAGGATCGCTGACAGCTCTTACTGCAGGATGGTAAGTCTTAAATATGAATTCATCCTTGTGGCCCTAAGGGTCCATTCATGAGCACTTGCTGGCAAACCCCATCAAACAGTCATCACAAAGCCCAAAGATCCCCAGTATTGACACACCAGGTACTATTCCTGGCTAGGAAAGCCATATTCACTCCCTGTTTGTTCCCATGCAAATGGCTGGAATGGGAAATGAAAATGAGGGTATTGTTTGTTCCTGCCCCTTGCTTTTTCTTCCCAAATGCATAAGTGTTGTTGCATGTCTCAGCTTCTAAGTAGCACTCCAGAATAAATACTTGATTTCCCTTTGCTTTATTATTTCTCCCCTGCGTTTTTATATCAACCACAAAGACTTAATCTGAAATGAACATAGGAAAAAGGGAAATTATTGCTTCTGTTTTCAGAGATAATCAGTTTAATGTCAAATTCATGTGGATTTCTTCATAATGAACAGGACAAATTGAGCTCAAATTCAAACAGTGGAAATCTGAGTCAGAGAGGAAAATTAAAATGAAGAACATTAATATCCTGATTTCTAACCCAACCGAGACCTGATTGTTTCCTAAATGAAATCTCCCATCAAATTCCTCCCACCCACCCAAAAATATAATTAAGCTGTGATTTCCAGGCTGAAATCGTATCTGCGCTGTTAACTCAGCAGGGACGACTGTGTGTGTTGCAGGGAGGATGCGTGAAGTTTTAAATTATCTTCAGGTGGCCATATTATCCTGCGTTTTTAGGAAGCAGCTATTTAGAGAAAACAGTAGAAGGTGAAATTCCTCCTTTGGTAGCAGACTGTCACTCCAGAAGACGGGAGCTGCAGGTTAGTGCTGGGGCACTGCAGTGAGTCAGGTTTGGGTCGCTCTCCCCAAATCTCCCCTTTCTGCTCAGAGACAGAGGCCGCCGGATGTGTCTCAGTGTGGCAAGATAAAGATGCTTCGGTTTAGCTATCTGCAGGGGTGGTGGGTGTCATGGTCTGGACATAATTTGGCAACACAGCTGTGAAAACAGAGTAGAGTTCGGTGTGATTAAAAGGAGAGACAAGCAGAGGAGGAGGAAAAAAAGAAAGAAAAGGAAAGAGCAAAATGGAAAAAGGAAAATCAAGTCAAGATTCCCCCAGGGATCTCAAACCCCATCCCCGGTACACTTCAAAAAGCAATTGCTGCTCATTGTAGCCCATTTATGATGCTGACCCTTTGCTGCCAGTGCCTAGATAAAGCGGAGAGAGGGTGGAAGTGTGGACCATGGAAGCACTGCTCTTATCATGCATCAGTCTTTCTCAAGATACTTGTTCTCTCCTTGATGGATTGATGTGACCGGCATGACAGTCAGATTTCTGCTGAATTTATGTTGCATATAAAACAGATAGCAAGCAGCCAAACTCTGGGAGAGGTAGAAACGCCTCTACTCGTCTTGACAGGATATTCAGAGGGTGCCATCAACTGATCTATCACAGTCTGTCTAAACGCTTCTTACCTGCTTCGAGCAACACTTATGGCTCTTCTTGTGGCTTAAAAATAGTAGAGAATAAATACTTTCTTTGTTTTGTTTCCATTTAGTTTCTTTTCACAGTTGGCAGCAAACAGTGCCACAGTTTATTCTGTGAAGTCAGTCAGTTTTCATGTTATGTCTTTTAGAGAGATGGTTTTATGGTGTGGGGATTTTTTCATTTTAAATTGGCAAGTTGTGGCTGTAGGAACGCGCAAGTTGGCAGGCAGTGTTCATGATGACCACTGCAACTTTTAAACATGTTTTCGAGTTTGCTGGATCACTTTTTTTCTTTTATTCTTTTTCCTGTTGTGGTATTGGGGTAGGCAGGTTCAGCACAGCAGGCTCCCAGGATGTCCAACATGCCTGCGGTTGCTTTCCTTGTTCATGAGTGCATCTGCAGATGCCAAGAGGGAACTCACTGAAATAGTCCTGGGTATAAAAATACTTTGCTTTTTTTTTTTTTTTTCTGAGCACTAAACAGTTCAAAATTAATTAGACTAAAGAAAAGTGTCTGTCTCCTGCAGACACTTTGCTCTTGTGAGTGCTATTACAGTGTTTAAAGCCAGATTGGACGAGGCTTTGAGCAACCTGGTCTAGTGGAAAGGCGTCCCTGCCCGTGGCAGGGGGGTTGGAACTAGATGGTCTTTAAGGTCCCTTCCAACCCAAACGATTCTATGATTCTATGATTACTGCACAACTGGGGATATGGTGTGGAGCAAGGGGTGTGTCTGTTTAAATCTGAGCTCCCCCTGGAGATGCTTTAAATGCTTTGTGCTCCATTTTCAGTGATGCTCGGGGTTTTCTGGAGGTAAATGCAGAGGACTTCTCAAAGTTGAGCCCGGGATGGCCCTGGTAGGGGCAGCAGCCTCTGTGACCATTCAGAGACCAGCATCTGCAGATGTGCAAATCTCAATTCTTCGTCATCATTGCTTTAAATCTAAGACACAGCACTTTTCCCCAGAACCTATCTTTTTGCAGTGCTGAGAGGTGTCGGTGCTTAACACTGTCCTTGCTCACCATTGCTGAGTCAGCAGGGGCAAGGTGCTTCATGAACCTGAGCGATGCAGCGATCCTTGCCCTCAAGCATCTTCCCTCCCTCTGGCTAGCAAAGGCACCAGTCCTGGGAAATTTAATCTTTCTGTCAAGGAATTCATCAGTCCTGGAGCCTGGAGGCCTCTGGTTTAGCCACAAATGGCAACAGAAATGTCACTCTCCTCCCACCTCTGGAGTATGATTAGAAGTTCAGTTTCTATTCCTTTTCAGTCCAGGCTAATGCTTGAGAAAGGGGTAATGGTTTTCAGAGGTGCATAAGTGTCCCCTGGCTGTTTGGTGGAAATCAAGGGGCGAGAAGCAGAGTGAGAGTCCCTGGTGGCATCTCGCTGCTAATCCAGAGCAAGCCTACAGGCTGTTTTCTAGCATCTTATCCAGCCACAGTTTCTCAAGCACTGCGGCTTCTGCTCTTTACCGGGAAGATCGGTATTCAAGAGTGCTTGCTGTCCCAGCACCACGGATGCTTGTAGCAGTGCCCACAACACCAGGGAGAGCCTGCAAAAGAAATAGCATGGTCGATTTATATCAGGGCTTTGAAATTTCTATTTTACCCAGTGTAGGAGGCTGTTCCTTTACCTCCCCATCTGACCACCACTGGCGTTTTCCTGATGAAGCTCTTTGGTTTCATCCCTCATGCCCTTCTGCTTCTTCTGTTCCCTCTTGTAACCCTTACAGACTACACACATCCTCCCGTGACCCCATGGATACCCCGGCCTGGGGCCCATCACCCAGATGGAGGGCATATTTGAAGGGAGTAGGCCACATGCAGTTGTACCGAATCAGCCAGGAGGGATTGCTGTTTGCAAGTCATAAATCTCTGCAACTCTGTTAAGCACCTGTTGGTTTGGCTAAATGTCAGCATCTGGCCTCAAAATGACCCATGCCGATAATCACATATGAAGCAGAGAGAAATTCCAGGTAGATGACAGCAGAGGAGTATTTTCTGTTTGTAAGGGAAACTCAGCATCCTTTTGGACTAGCAAATTGCCTCTGCTGTTTTTTTCTTTTTTCCTCCTCTTTTTTTTTTTTTTCAGTCAGCCATACATTTTATGCCAGGAAAATTACGATTTTCTGCATCAAGGATCAAAACTTAGGGAATTTAACTCCTATTTCTGTCTATGTGCAAAAAGAATCCTAGTGTTGATTGTCTTCTGGTTTATTTTGCCCCTCTGCTGCCTGAGACTGAGTTAGCTGAGATTTGTTGCAGTGATTTCAGTGAGTGATGTGACATTCTTCCTTTGGGAGATATTATGAACTGGCTTTGATTTTAAGATTGACAGCCATATAATTGGAAGCTCAGTCATTACGTGGATCAGATTTAAAGAGGAAAAGTAAGGGCAAGGCAATTTCTGAAATCAGAGCAGACTTTGGGGAGTATTAGATCCAGCAGAGTATTGCTGCAGAGCAATCTTAATATGATGACTGTGAAGGAGGAGGAAAGAAAGCATGGCTGCTTATATAGATTCCTATAAGTACGGTCTAATTTCCACCATAGGCAGGACTCTCTGCACGTCTCGGGTAAGAGCTCAGGTCTAGTGAGAAATAAGCATAAGCATGAACAATAAGGGATAATGCATGTTTGTACAGTCAAGGTACAATGAGGTATAAACCCTTGGAAGGGGTAGTGGTGGTAAGAAGAAATGTCCCATACTAGGACAAGGTTTCTGCTCCAGGCAGTTGAGAAGGAATCAGTGATTGGGCAAATATTTATAAATTGGTGCAGACTAGCTGTATGTTTCAAACATGGCCTGCAGATTGTAATCCAGCAGAGTTTTTTCATCTGAAATCATTGCAGAAGAAAGGAACGAAAAAAGGGGCAAAGAAATACTTTCCCTCCCCTGTCTCTGTGTAAAAGCACGGAATGTTTCATTTGGCAGAAGATGGCCCAGAGCTTAACAACCTCATTTGCTGAAACTCCATTTCACTGCAGTCAGTATTAATAGCTTCTCAATGAATAGATCAGATGCTGCAAGTGACAACAAACCTATTTGAGAGAAATTTAATAGGGATGTTTATTGAAGTTTATTAACTGAATCCTGTTGGCTATTATAAGAACACAGCTCGATAAATCTAAATGTCAGAGCATTTGTTGGAGGGAACCAGGAAAAATGCTGAAAATACCTGTTGTCCTCCAGCCAATATGTGTGATTTCACTTTTCATAATTGCATTCATTGTTGGAATAAACTGTAAGTGAACATGTGGAAGACCAGGATTCTTTAAATACTTGAAAACTCTGCCTGTTACACAGAAAAGGACACTACTGAATGCTCGTAAGAAAAGTCACAAAGACGACTAGAGCTTTGACTCCTACAAACCTACTTTGAATATATTTTCTTTCCCTGGGAGTAAAGTGGAATAAGTAAGTTCATGCTAAGTAATGTACAGAACCAGCCAGAATTTACAAACTGAAATCAGTGCAGAGAAGCTATTTCAGTCACATTCGAGTTAAGGAGATGAGTTATTTACTATAGTTAGGATAAGGCACCATATGTTGTGGGGTTTTTTTAATGGACACTTAGGAGAGGATTCATCTCTAACCATATTGTTGGTGTCTGGACTAAACTGTGCTCCCTTATGGCTCAGGCACTGCAGTGACTTCAGGGAATGGTCCATGTTCTCTCTGACTGTTGCTTGTCTCTGCAGGGTGGTCTGAAGTCAAATATATGAAGTGTAGGAAGTTGAGGGACTTGATTTATGGTGGCTGTGAACAGCAAGATAAATTGGGTACTTCAGGAGGCAGAGCGGGAAGGAGTACAGCACCATGCTCTAGCACTGTGGGAAGGGAGCTGCATGGTTGGCAAACTGGGGAGAAAACAGGAAGATTAGGTTGATCAAAAACACAGCAGTACATGCTTTTGTTATTGTTTCTTTTTCTGAAAACAAACCAAAAAAAAGCCCAAGAAAAGCTACATTTTGGGACTGCTGGGTCAGAGGCAATGAAACATTTTGTTAAGACTCGGATGTGCTTTTTCTAAGCTATTTATTTTTATTGCTACTCTAATGAAAGATGACATCATACAAAAAAGTCAAAGTCGGCTTTCATAGAAACCACTCTTTTTGAACAAAAAGAGAAAACATTTCATTTGGGAAATACTGATTTTTTGTATGGACATTTTTGAAGCATTCAGCTGATTCACTAGTTCGTCTGATGAAGTTTGTAAACTGTTTTGGTCTCTTTTCTCAGCAAAACTGTACTTCTGGCATGTCTGCTGGGTAGTGGGGGAAATCTCCCCATCCCCAGTGAGTTTCTACCCTGCTAAAATGCACATAGGGAGGATAGAGCTGATTTTGGCACGCGATTGAAAAGGCCTGAAGCCAAAGAAGATACATGAGGGCATTGTTACCTATGCAGACAGATGATCCTAGCTAAAGCAGTGATGCTTAAGCTGTTTCAGACTGGTAGAGCCACACTGAATGGCATTATTTTTCAGAAAGTCTGGAGGAGCAGTTGGATCCATTTCCCTTCCTGTTGGGTAGACCATGCAGATGATTCAAGTTAACCTAAATGCCTTTGTGTGGCTTTGTCAGCCAGCTGCCCATAAGAAATTATTTGAATTTTGTTCCTGAATGATGCAGTCTAGAGTCTGGCAACATGTGCTTGTCATCATCTTTTTCATCCTTTGCTTTCCGTGAGTGGATAAATCATACTTGTGTTTAACAAGGTGCAGTTTTCTCTTACAGTCATAACACCAAACTCTTCCAAAAAATTATTTCTACATTCAGTGTTGTCCTGCATCAAGGACATCAATTTCTGTCTTAGAAAGGGAAGAAAAAGGTACCATTTGGTTGCATACTGTCATTAAAATAATACCTACTTTCATAGACACATAAAGCAGCTAACTAGCTATCTGAATCCTCTGTGTGTGGTTACTGTGATGATAAAAATTGTGGGATATTCGTTTTCTTTGTCTTGATTGGTTTCCCTGTGCGATTTTCTCAGTTTGCAAGTCAAAAGTGCAACGCTGCAGATCTCCTGCTGCACCCTGAGTACAGTCCATGCCTTCTCATAGCCTTTTAAACCTGGTAAGAAAGGCTGGATCTTCAGTACTTGGATCATGAGGATCCCCGATATTGTGAGAGGGACAGGAGCATCTGCATGTTACCCAGCTAATACTTGCCTTCTGTAAGAGCATCATTACTTTCTCCTCATGATCACAGTCCATAAATCCTTCACTTGTGGAAATCCATCATCAGGAAACCTTGAACTGAGCACTGACATTGCCAGAAAGCTGAATTTTAATGTCATTTTGGATATCAGACCTGGCCTGGTAGCTGTGTTTTGCGCTGAACTTTAATATTTGGTTGAATATCAGTGGAAAGAAGGAGACTTGGGACTGTAGTTATACCAGTGTGGTTGTAGGGAATATTTTTGTAGAGGTGTGAGTTCTGCTGTTAAATATGTTTGCTGGTTGTGATAATCACATTGCACTAACAAGGAGATGCCCAGATGAATCTGTGGGTTTGAAGCCCCGTCTTTTTTCCAACCCCAAATTCATGCTCCCACACGTACACAGCACGATAGGGGTTTGGAAACGGAGTGCATTTGATTTCAGTAGAGTCTCTTCAACTAGCAGAACCAAGGGTGTTTCATCGCAGCTGAATTAAAGGCAGTCACCCTAACTAAAGCAAATAAAGAGTGGTGGCTGTGTGCTGGGCTCAGGTGCTTCGGGAGATGGCAAAGGAGGCATTTGTGTAGGGAACGTTGTTGCTCAAATGTAGGGAAGCAAGGATGACACAGGGCTGTGGGATTTTCTGGGAGAAATCAGGTGTCACACCACAGATGCTGAGAGACAAGAATCCAGCCATAAGTGAATAAATAAAAATAAACGAACAACTGCTGGTTGCTGAGGATATTAGGCACATCGCCAACACCGACCCAAACAGCTGTTCAGGGTCATGTCCCGAGAGCACTCTGCCGAGGAGGAGATTCAGAGCGGTCGATGGGCACCCACAGCCCTGCTCTTTCTGCTTTTTAGGTCCCTGGACACACATTGACCTTTGCAGTCACAGCCATGGCGCCCAGCCTTTGCTGAGCAAGGCTGCAGAATAAACCTCTCTGCTTTCTCTTGTGGTATTTTGGGAGAGCATGCTGCTTTAATCCCATGCTTGCTTTATTGGGTTTTTGTTGGCTGTTTATTACCAAGGCCATTTTCATGCAAATAGAGTTATAGTTTGGTAGTCTACCTGCTCCTTCTGCTCGTGCCTAGTCTGCAGACCTAATCTGCTCTTCTTAATAGCCCCGTTGGTTGCTATAGCAATGATACAGTGTTATGAAAAAGGCAGGATGATACTTAAATGTATGGCTGGTGTTATCTTCTTCTTTCTCCCTCCCAGGAAGGAGAAACCCAATAATGGGGATTTGTTTGGTGTATTATTGTTTTATCTAAAGCTTTAACTGTAGGCTCTTTGGAGCCTGAATGCAGTCCTTCTCTCTCAGCATCCTGTGAGGCTGGGAATGTTGCAGCTCTAAAGCAGTTAGGGAGAAACAAGAGCCCAAATTACTGAACACAAAGTATATATCATTTTGGTTTTAAGATGCCAAAGGTTACATTTACTGTGACCCGCAGAGAGTGTGAAGTTTGCCATGGCCAGCCCACCGTGATGGGAACCTGCTGCAGAGCGCTTAGGGCCCAGTTGGATTTCTGAAAGTATTGAAAGGTAGCTGAATGTGTTACCAGTGGGTTTGTTTTGGATTTGCATCAGAATTACTCAGCACTGCCATTGAAAGTGGCATTTCGATCGGTAAATTTAAAAATCTTAACACCCTCAGCAAGCACGGGAGAGGAAGGCAGAAGATGCAGTATTTTGGCTTAGTAGCTGCATACAGGGATGGGTGGCTATTTTGTTGTACCAAGCCCCTTCTTTTACACACCCAAGAGAGCAAAAATGACTTATTCTGTATTTTCAACTTTTTGCCAAGTTTGTAGTTAGAATCATGTATCTGCATTAAAAGTTGCCAGAAACTATCTAGTTTGTAACAGCCCAAAAGAGCCAGTGAATTTAGCTCACTTCAAAGCCCACCACCCCGGTGAACTTAGGCGGGTGAAGCGTTAAGTGCTGACACAGATTGGTCCCTTCTCCTCTCGTCATGGAGCAAGAGCATCCCCCATGCGAAACAGCTCGACCTGCCCAGTCATGGCAGGATGAGCTTGTTCCCACCTGCTAGGGATTGCTAGACAAGATCAGACAGGAGATATATTGAGTGAGATGCAGTTTCTGGCAGTTGCCATTTAAAGACACCTCAAGCTAAAGCGTTCAAAACCACACAGCAGGTATATTCTTCTCCGTATCAAATCTCATAGAGACTGAGTTGGAGACTGGGTTAAATCTCAAATGGCAGAATTATATCACTTCTGAATTTATGGCTGGCATTAACTCTGGACATTCCCATTACCTGTATAAAAGTGAGTCCCTTTTTGAATCTTTTATGGCCCAACTTGATTAAAAGCGGGATGAAAGCAAAAACAATTTTAATGGACTTAGTACTCACACTGGTATAAAACTAGTGCAAGAAGATAAGTGGTTCCTACAGTCCCTCATCCCAGATGTACGTGACATTGATGGAAAATACATTACTAGAAAGAAAGAATTGACTCATTTACCTATTAGTTACATTCAAGGTTGCTTAGTTAAGCGTTCATATAATGTTTTCTTACAGGAGACAGCTTTGTTTCCTTATTTCCAAACACAGCAGCTCATCTTGCTTTCCATCAGCATAGCCAAAAATATCAGGTGAGAGAAAACAAGTCTCTTTTTTCCAGCTGCATGTGTTGAAGAGACTCCCTGGCATGCAGCCCCCATACAGTGCTGCATTCTACTTTGTCCTGTGCTCAAAAGACCGATTAAGTGATCAGCTAATACCATATTCTCGGTACTGGGAGTGACTGGGGGAGGGTGAGGGAGAGGCAGGAGAGTCGTCTGCTCTATCCTCTACCTGCGCAGACACGAACAGATGCCGTCCTGGGAAATGGAGCCAGGCCAGTGTACGAGCACCGTAAGAGGCAGCCTCCACCTCGCCTTAGGTTTGGCTGGTTTTGGGGGTTTTTTTTGAATAATTAGTAGGTGTGAGCTTTCAGAGAGCTTACCACTAACGGGATTTGTACCAGCCAGAGGCCCTTGGGGCTTATATATCCTCAGCAACTCCATTCAAAAAAAAAGAAAGGAAAGGAAAGGAAAGGAAAGGAAAGGAAAGGAAAGGAAAGGAAAGGAAAGGAAAGGAAAGGAAAGGAAAGGAAAGGAAAGGAAAGGAAAGGAAAGGAAAGGAAAGGAAAGGAAAGGAAAGGAAAGGAAAGGAAAATCAGGTAATGATTTGCAGAGAAGAGATTGTACCCAGCACCCTACATGCCTCACAAAGACTGCCTCCGCCATGCCACAGGGCCACCTCCACCCCTGAAGAGGCAAATGGGGTCTCTATGCCCCAGCCCTTGATGAAGGCATCCCTGCCAGGGTTGCTGGGTTTGGGGATTGGCTTTTCAGTCACTGGTTTGGTTTGGGGGTATCAGATGTTGGAGCCAGCCAGGTAACCTGAGCCCTGTGATAACCCTGTCCTGGCTAGCTCTAGTTGCCCCACCAAATACTTACTTTCCGTGTGGAAAGTTTTTGTCTTAACAGTTTAGCCCTGGAGGTAAAAACCATGGTGGGTCCTTGAGTATTCCTGCACTAGGTCCCTACTGATGACACTGGGAATGGCCCTGGGGGCAAGTTTTTGAGTCGGTCATCTCTTTGGATCCCAGAGGAGTTTTGGAGCAAGGGTTTGATGGGATTTTTGTTCCTGTAGGTCAGCTAAAAGGTGGGGGAAAGGCTTTGCTTCGTAGGTTGATGCCTGCAATAGCAATCAAGGTAGGTCTTGGCAGCCACCTGCCAAGCTATGATGATCCTGGAAAGCAGAAGTTCAGAGGCTGCAACTCCAAGGGGTAAACCAAAGCAGGAAGACAACTGCTGGCTGAGTGCTTGGAAACAACAGCAAAGAGGTCCAGTAGTAGAGAAACAAGGTGTTTGTGGGGAAAACTGAGAGCCTTGAAACGTGCATCTCCATGGCCACTCTCACTCCTGATAGAAATGCCTGATGGAGCCGCAGTGCTCTCACCTTCAAGGGTGGATTCAGGTGGTTGTGGATGTGCTTGATGGTGGCACCAGAGCAGTAGCTGAAGTGAAACTTGCCCTCTTAGAGATGAGAAACAGGTGCTCTCTGATAAGTGCCAAGAGCCTTCGGAGAGGCTGCATTCTCCATCCTTTCTTTTTAATTCTGCTTTTTTGATTTTAGATGTGTTGCGAAGGACGAGTAAAAGAGATCCTAGCCCACAGTGGGAGTTGAATGTGCTGTTTTCTGTTAGTCATTATATACTTTTTTTTATTCATTTGGCACTTTCTGGAGAATTTTTCCCCCCATATTCTGTAGGCTGCCATCTTTCTTTCTTTGCAGCAAGCATGTGGGCATAGCCTTGCTTACACTCTGAGCGACTGGGGAACCACCATAAATGTAGCTTATCTGCTTTCTGATACATTTTCTTTTGCATTGGTTTGGATTTGTGCATTGTCAGTAACATCTGTTCTGCTTTAATGGCATACAGTTTTCTGAGTCTAATTAGCTGGCTGCTTTTAATGAGGACTGTTTCAACTGTTGTCATTCTGAATGTTCTTTTTCCCTTTTTTTTAATACCACATTTGCCTGATTGACCTTTTTTGTTTTTTTTTTTCTCTGTCTTTCTATCGGGCTGCTCCAGGAGCCATGGCTAATCATCTTATAACCAATGCTCTGCTTCGTCCTCATGGCACTAACAACCCTTATAATACATTGCTCGGGGAATCGGCGGTCTATAACAACCCTTCTATCAGCATGTACAACGCACAAGGTGTGCTGGAGTTTCTCTCTGATTTTTCTAGTGAGAATGCCATTTTCTGTGGCTTATTTTGGCCCATTTCTTTCTTTTTTTCCTTCCTTTTTTTTTTTCTCCCCACACACACACACTTTGTTTTTTTGGAACTGGGCACAAAAAAAAAAGATCCCCTCCCCTTCCTTTCATTTCAATGCATCTTTCCATTTTCCAGAGGCTTTTTTCCTATGAGTGATGAAATTCACTTTGAGAGACCCTCGTCAGTTCTACTCAAAGCATTCATAGTGGTTTTGATTTTGACTTTTTTTCCCCCACTCTCCTCACTTTTGTATTGTTTTGGTCTTGTGTGTGTTTTTTGTCAGACATATCCATTCCTCTCTTTGTTGTCAGTGCATTTCCTTGTTAAACGATTCATTTCAGAAACAGGAACACCTTTGAAGGTAAGTGAAGCTAAAATGGCCTTTGCCACCAAAGCCGCTCTCATTTGAAATGGCATAGAGAAATGCGGTCAGCAGCACACCAGCTTGCGCAAGAGAAAAAAATGCAAAATAAAGCAAAACTGCCCTTGATCTCTAAGAAAAGTGACAGCTGAAGCAAGGAGCATAGGTCAGCTCCGAAGAGCAGAGCTTAGATCTCGTAAGAAATGTTTTGCTGTTTGTATTAATACATTTTATATGTGCTAATAGAAAGCAAAAAAAAAAGAAAAGAAAAAGGTGTAGGGAGACTAGAAGCTCTTGCATATCCTCCTTTCGGCAATGGAAAATGAACAGGTAGAGTCAGTTGTACCTAACGGAGGTTTCCACTGTAGAAGTCAGTCTCTTGTCACCTACGTGTTTGTCTCTGTTCCAGCTGTGGGAAGGGACCATGTTTCTAAGTGGATGTCCTGATGCTTCTGTGATGGAGAGGCAGATGCATTTAAGCAGGACCTGAGGAGGAGCTGGGGAGTGTGGAGCTCTGCCAGCTCCTGTCTGTTGGTGGCTCCATCCTGCTCTGCCACTTCCATGGACTGTTTTTATTTTTCTTTTTGGCTTGCTTGCAAGGTGGCTGAATCATTACAGAGTAACACTGCATTCAAGCACAAGTATGTCAGCACTCCGTCAGCTCTCCACTCCCAGTGAAGGCATCCCTTTCCAGTAAAGGATCTCTAAGAAAGGGAGAATAATGATGGTTATAATGCAAGCAGGAAAACCTCCTTTGTACTATATGGCAATGTATTGTTTACGATAGAAATAGATATTGAACTATATCACTAGGGTATTTTCATTCAAAGCAAAAGGAAAGCACACATTTGACCTTTTTGCTGTTCATTAATTTCCTAAACTCTGCTAACTTTGTGCCATAGATTTGCTTCCACAAACACTTTTTTAAAAAGGGCTACTGTTAAATATGAAACACACTGAATTTTAAGAACCTGAGTGTACTGCAAATGTCAAAGTGAGCTTTGATGTTCTGTATAGTTTCTTGCGTGATAACATTGAGGTTTGGGGGACTTTTAAATCAAGTGGCAGCAGGTAATGCTGGGTCAGCATTTGGCTTAAGAGAAGTCCTGATGTTCAGGTCTGGGTGCCTCAACTGAACCCAAGTGATTTGGGCAGAAATGTGACAAAAAGGTTTTGTGTGCATTTTAATAATCTTACGTTCTTCTAATTTTTAAGACTAGATTCTGATACAGTTACCTGAGCTAACAGGATTTTAGTCCTCAAAAATAGTGTAATTGATTTGCAAGTGCTATTCAGTTCAACACAGCCAGATGGATAACAGAGAAGCAGGCTTCATCCGTGGGAGGTGAAGAAAGACAGTGGGACCAGTACTGATCCTATTTAAGCCCCTGGAGCTTTGCCGTTGACTTCAGAGGGAACAGAACCCAACCCATTCTTTTCAGGAGGCTGCAAGTTAATTAATGACTGTAGAACTGGTATAGCTAATGCTTTTCAAACTCGTTACTGTCCCTGCACAATTACAAATTCTGAATATTAGGAGATCCTGCAGCAGAAGCGAAGGTTAGCAAAACCAAACAGGCGTAATGGCCTTGGCAGTTCTTTGGGATTTAAGGATGCTGCACCAGCAGGCACACTAAAGTGATGATAGTGCATTGTAAAAGTAGACGCTGTCACCATCTCTGTGTGTGCCTTGGCTGGGATCGGCGTGTGGTGAGGGCATCGCTAACTAATGTCATCCAACTAACTCATTCCACATAACTAAGGCTATGATTTTTTTTGCACCTTCATCTACCACTTCTGGTCTGGCCATTGACAGGGACGGGACGCTATAAGAAACCTGGGGTCTGATCCAGTCCACCCCTTCCTTTCCCCCTCCACAGTTACATGTTTTAAAATACACTCTCTGCTCAAGCCGAAGCTGCCCCATCTTCAGTGGAGACTCACCAGCGGCTGGAAGCCACCAAGGGCTTGGAAACAGGCAGGAAATCAGACCCTAAAAGGCCAAAGTCCCATTTCCCAGTGGTGAAAGCGATTCCTTGATGAGACACAGAGCATAGAGGAAGGAGGAGATGGTAGGTGAGGGGTCTGGCACCCCGCAGCACATGCTGAGCGCTGACCGCCGTTGGCAGCTGATGGATGTACACTGGCTCAGTCTCTCGGACACAGGAGTTTCTCAAAACGGCTTAACTGCTTTCGTGAGAGCTAATTTTAAGAGAAAGCGGCAATCCCATTAACGAGCTCTGGTTAAACCCCAGCGTGCCACAGACCATTGCAAAGCGAGAAGCTGAGAGTCACCAATGAGTCTTCATCTTCATCTCTGACTCTTCTTGTTTTAACTCTTTCTTCTCAATAGCTTCATTTAACAATGCCATTATTTGAACTGCTGTTCTTACATTTTTTTTTCAAAGTCCATGTAGTTTGCCATGTGTTCGGTTAAACAAAGAGCAGACTTACCAAAGTCTGTAAAATGCCAGCGGCCCCATGATGAGCAAAGTCATACTCTTACAAAGCACTGTTGCAAAGGATGGATGGCAAAACATTTTTAGCAAGGAAACAGATTTCAGTTTCAACTGCCAGGGGTTATTATAACTAACAGTAAGTAAAGCCATTAATTTTAAGACTTTGGAAGTGACGTTGACAGTGCCTGTCTTTTCAAGCATGACCGTTACCAGCTTTAGACTTTTTTTACATTTACAGGCATTCTTTCTTGATTTGTGTTGCACACTGAACATTTTATAATGGCATTGGAAAGTGTTTTAAATGTGATATCTTTTTTTAATAAAAATGTAGTCTATTGAATATTGCGCGTAAAATAAATTTTCTGTCTAAAATGTCAATATTTTTAACCTGAAATAAACCATGTAACAAATTCATGTATTCTGGGCAGTGGAAATTATTTCCGTTAACTCTCTTTTCTGCATATCATCAATTTGCTTTTTACTCATGTTTCTCCTACTGTCGCTGTAAGCTTACTTGTTGTTTTTTCTTTCCTTTTCTTCATGCTGTCGTTTAGAGCCCTACAGAGAGACAAGTATGGGAGTAAAGCTAAACATTGCATATCAAATGTAATTTTTTTTAGTTCACTTTTATTGCATCACATATAGATGATGTAGTTAATAAAGGAAATTAATCTCACAGTTTCGAAATCAAAAGAATATTAATATACATATGTATATATACATCTATGCGTGTGTATGTATGTTTGTGTATATATATGTATGTGTACATACATATATATATATATATGAGATTAGATGATGCTTTCTTTGTTTATTTCTCATTTTTGTGGTATCATTTACCCAGCATAGTTTCTCATATAACTGTGTGTACGATTTTTTTTAAACTTCACATTTTTATTTGCGAGGTCATGGCATTTTTATATGGCGTGTTTCATTGCCGACCCCACTCTGTTCTCACCTGTGATGCCTCCATTTATTTTCCCACCAAACCCTGGCTCTATGCATTGGCAGCAGGAGCACAGTGCTCAGCGCCTCAATGCATACGTTACTCAATGTGAGCATCAGACAGATGCTGTTGTACCCGTCACCCATTACATATGGTCCTCCCCGCCAGAATGCTCACTTTTCATTTCTCCCCAAGCATCGTGACTCGGCTGGAGAGCTTCCACCATGAAAATCAATGGCTTTGCTCTATGTCTGTGATGGCTAGTTGATTTTTTTAGCATAGCTCCTTCGTTTGTTGGGAAACCCAGGACACGTCAGCACCCTCTAAGTTTCAGAGACCTAAAAGGTGACCGACACGTTTGGGGTATTTCACTCAAAAGCAAGAAGAAAGCCTGCAGTAGCACTTTCCAGCCCTTGTCATACAGCAACTACTCCATTGCAGATATAGACCGAATCCTGTATTTTCGGAAGGTCCACATGCCAGGCATGGTGTGAAAAAGCGTTCATCTGAAATTGTCAGCTAACGGCTCATCTGATCCACCACAGCTTGCTGGGAGTCGCTTGCCATTTTTTGGCAACGCCTGAAGCCCTTAGCTGAAAGGTTGATACATTATTTCATGCATCCTCACGCCTGCACTCCTTCCAAGGAGGCCAGTAATCCCAAAAAAGAAAGTGTGGTGGTTTGACTGCTGGGCCTGATTTTCTTCTCCCTTTCCCGCTCGTGTTGCATTGCTCTCAAAGCGCTTCCCTGCTGTCTCCCATAATGTGTTGGGAAGGAGCCTAGCTCCAGCCTTAGGTTGGCAGTGTTGAGACACCTACAGAGGTGTGATAAGCAGTTAGTTGGGGGGCACCCCAAGACCCCATTACTCCTCACAGGTTCCCCCGAGCCCACCGTACCATGGCAGTGATGGTACTTGCTGTACCTTCCGCTGAACCCTCTTCTTTAACTTAGCTAGTGAAATGGGAGCTATTTTTAAAGGCATCCCAAGACCCCAAAGCAGCTGCCTCCAACATCGATTGTATTAGAAAATCCCCACCCAGCCAATGTGGAGTAAATAATTTTGGCCATGCCCTTGTGTTTGGAGAGGTAGGGCATTTAGCCTTCTTCCAGAAAAGTCTGGGCCAGGAAGCACTTTGTGCCTCTGCTTTGCTAATCCCTGAATCCCGCCATTCAGGCCTTATGCCTTTCGCCTGGCAGCCTGCCCAGCAAAAGGGGAGAGCAGATTTATTTTTTTTCTCTAGGAAGGATACACTCCCAAACAAAGTTTGGGTAATGATTAACCTGGGCTGCAAATACTTTTTCCTCAGCTGGGGGGAATTTCCCCCTTCCTCCAAAGCACCTGGAGACAGGACAATTGGGACCAGCCCAGGGTCACCTATTTCTCAGCTCTGCCAGGAATACGTAGAGCAAAGCACAAGAGCCGTAGGAGGCCAGGAAAGGTTATTCCTTCCTGCCAGCTATTGCCGCATCAAGTCACATACTTGACAGCGCTTACCGTTTTTTTGGTGGGAAGACCTTAAGTGAGTTAGCTGGAGCTGCGCCCTCCTATTTTGGCCGCGATGCTCTTCTTGCTGCTGAGCCCCAGCAGCCGCTGCAGCCTAGGAAGGGGGTTTGAGTGTGCACGTCCTGCGTGAGTGTCCTGTTTGTACAAGTCACCCTCTCTTGTGTAATGTTTTTCAGAGGGGCTTCTGAACAATGCCAGGGATACAAGTGTCACGGATACTCTACCACTGAATGGTAATCATGGCAACAGCTACAGCATTGCCAGCGGCGAGTACCTCAGCAACTGCGT
The DNA here is from genome assembly GCF_013368605.1 of Nyctibius grandis. Classification (NCBI taxonomy): domain Eukaryota; kingdom Metazoa; phylum Chordata; class Aves; order Nyctibiiformes; family Nyctibiidae; genus Nyctibius; species Nyctibius grandis. The sequence continues at coordinate 65,732,225 of NC_090663.1, read as the reverse complement.
GCAAATCCTTGACCGTGGGTACAACCACACCGAGAACGCCCTCGAGAAAAAGATCCTGAAGGAACTCACCTCTAACTACATCCCTTCCTACCTGAACAACCACGAGCGGTCCAGCGAGCAGAGCTGCAACCTGATGAACAAACTCGTCAACAGCGTGGGCGGCGGGAGCGAGGACGACGCCATCGTGCTGGACGACGCCACCTCCTTCACCCATGAGGAGAGCCTGGGCCTGGAGCTCATCCATGAGGAGTCGGACGCCCCGCTGCTGCCCCCCCGGGTGTACTCGGCGGACAACCACCAGCCCCACCTCTACAGCCGGCGGCGCATCCCGCAAGACAACAGTGAGAGCTTTTTCCCCTTGCTGACCAACGAGCACACGGATGACCTCCAATCCCCCAACAGGGATTCTCTCTACACCAGTATGCCTGCACTGGCTGGCTTGCCCATGACGGAAAGCGTCACCACCAGCACCCAGACCGATCCCCCGCTGGCCAAAAGCGGCAGCGGTGGTGACGCTGACGATGTTTACTACAAAAGCATGCCCAACCTCGGCTCCAGGAACCACGTCCATCAGCTACACACTTACTACCAGCTAGGTCGAGGCAGCAGCGACGGTTTTATAGTCCCACCAAATAAAGAGGGAACCCCCCCGGATGGCAATGCAAAAGGACCCGCTCACTTGGTCACTAGTCTATAGAAGATTCAGCAAAAACTAAGCAAAGAGACAACAAAAAGCCCCTCCGTAATGCTCAGTTTACTGTTCTGAGTTAATCCAAACAGTGGTAATATTGTGTGTACTCCTAAATCTTCATACTGTTCGAAAGGAAACTCTCGGACTTTTTTTACTGGAATTTTTAGTCCAGCCCAGAGAGGACGGTAACTGCTGCCTGCCCCCCCCTTCCCTCATCCTTCTTCCCTCCAGACAGACTTCATTATGTTAATGAAAGTGATTGGTAGATAACGGCACACTTCGTGGCCTTCTCAAGTTACGCTGTGTTTGTTTAAACAATCCTTGATGCTGTGTTGCTCTTAATACCAAGGACCTGATTTAAGAGCCGGGAAAAAAAAAAAAAGAAAAGAAAAAAAATAAAAGACCAAAAACGTGCATTTGAAACTAGTAGCAATGACACATCTAGGTGGGAGTGCTGCACAAAAACAAGCTAGCAAAACTCTTTCTTAACAATCCAGATCATGTCATGGGTTTTGGTCACTCACAACTTGGTTTCACCACAGCGTCCTTTGCTGCGGGAGCAAACAAAACAAAAACAAATTTAATGAGGTGGAAGGGAATCCTAGAATTCTGTGCTAAAGGCGTATTTTACATTTTGCTGTATTAACGGATGATAACAACTAATGGCAGAAAAAGAGAACCGAACAATTTCTATGTAATGTACAGATACTAGCATTGCACATATAGTCTGCTTTCTGTTCCTCCAGAACTTGCGTCCCTGTTAATGTAGTGGAAAAAAAAAAAAAAAGAACTTTTTTCTGTTGTGCTGGTCTTGTAAGTTTGTCTACCAGTAGGAGCAAGGTTTTTCATAATTCCTCCTTTTTTTTTTTTTAACTTTTGTTTTTCCTCTTCTACTGCCCCTCCCCTCGGTTCCTTCCCCATCCAGGTAAAAAAAATCTCACTGGGCAAAAAAACCAACCAAACGTAACTTTCAAAGGACCATTTTTAGTAATGTCATCACCACTTCTTTTCAGCCAAGGCAGTCTGTTTATTTCCTCACTGTATAACTTTCTTCAGACAGCATATTGCCGGCAGACCCTTTGGCAGACTAGAGTAAGGCAAACTTCCCAGTTGACAGTGCACAACCGATCGTGACGATAATACTGCGAAGCATCTTTGGTGAGCAGCCCCTCAGCCAGGCCATAGGGTCACATCCAGGAGCCGAAAGGTTTTTTTTATAGTCGTAGCGGGGCTTGTACAGGAGATGGCCATTTCCCTGGAGGAGTGAAGGGCTTTCACGGCTCCATCAGGTCCCTGGTTTAGGCACTTGTACTGCAGTGGTTAAGAAGAAAATCGATTGACACGTAGTGAGCTAAAAAGTACTTTGCAGTGATTATTTAAAAAAAAAAAGTCTTCTGTTTATTAATTTTCCTAACAGGAACTTTATTTATTTGACAGGATTTTTAAGTAACATAGGCTTTCTGGAGGTAAATTAGCAGCACGGAGTATGAATTCTTTTTTTTTCTTTTTTTCTTTTTTCTTTTTTTTTTTTTTTAATTTATGATCCATTTTGTACGGTCTCAACAGTTGGATGACCTCATTACTAATATTTGTTGTAAAAGTGAAGCTTGTTTGCCAACCAATAAACAACTGATCACAATTTAGAAGGTACTGTATGTATGTACTGTACGATTAATCTCTTTTGTTGTTGTTGTTCCTCTCTCCATTACTGTCTTCAGTACGAGTCTCCGCTCCTTTATGGCATGGGTGAGCAATGCCAAAGAAAGGAGGCCTAAGCTGAGCAATTTAAGCACAAAGGTTACGCAGCTACAGCTGACTAGAAATATCAGGCTAGCGGTACTTGTCTAGGGGCGAGAACAACACCAGTCGACTTTGTTGCAGGTGATGCTAGGTCTGGTTTGTGCCTACTGTATAAAGTAGCCAACGACACGCAGATAATTTGAGTATGGTATTTTATGTGTCGTACCTTTTAATCATTGTAGTGATTTTATTTTTTAATTTTATTTTTAATTTTGGTTCTTCTTAGATTAAAAACTGTTGGTAGCATGTCAAAGAGTAAAACAAGTCCCCATTAGGCCTCCTCGGTCGTTGTTTGCTGTCTCTTTATTTTCTTGCTCCAGGCGTACGCAAAGTGCCATCGCCATCCTCGGCCACATCACCCTTCCCGTCCTGCCACTGCCAATGGCCTGCTGGCGCTTCACCGCTCTCCTCCAGCCTCCCCCTTCAAATCCCTTGGGAGCAATTAGGATTCATCATCAGGATACAGAAAGCCACAAAATAGACTAGAAAGGTTGACAGTGAAAATAACTGCCCCTGGACACACTCAGTACCAATTTTTCAGTACATGATTTTTCGCAAAGCCCTCCCATGGCTTGGGCTTTGGGGTCTGGTGCTGCCTCCATCCAATCTGCCTTCATCCAACTCCCATCAAGCTGGGTAAAAGCCAAAAGATTTGGAGCAGGTGGGTGATGCCCATATTAGATATTTCCAGTGCTGGAGGATAAATGCATCAGTGGAGCAGCTCCGCTCCATCCCGGGGTTGTCCTTGCATAGGGCAATGGTGCTTGGTGCTGCTCAGCAGGGACTTGTTGGAGGGGAGAATCAGGGGGTGGTGGTATTTGGTGTTATTTGTGCCCTACAAAAGAGTCTGGTTTGAGTCACCTGAGTCCTTCTTGCAGCCAGGCACTCAGGCCAAAACATCTTGGGGAGGAAACTTCATTTCTGACCAAGCACTGTTCACAGCTGTGCCTCTTGCCGGATCTAGGTTTTGTCAAGGGAGTGTTTCCCATCAGGAAACTGGGAATCACCTGGCTTCATAGCAAAATATCCACTGGCCAGCCAGATCATGCTCTTGCTCTTGATGCTGCCTCCTTTTTGCATTTTATTTTCCATGCCAGCATGGGATTATCATCCAGTGATGGAGCTGGGTAGTACATGGTAGACCTATTCATGCAGGCAAAGCAAGCATTTCAGACCCACGTGGTCATACCAATCCATGTAGCAGCCCAACAGAGGCTGCTGAGGCTTGAAATACTTGAAGTACCTCTTATTTTGGAGAAAGTAAAAACTCTTTTACTGTATTAGACTCAAAAAAAATAGTTTTCCAGGGATATGGTAGGATTAAATTCATGCAGAGGGTGAGATATGCCATAGCAAATATTGTCATGATAAAATGGGAGGCAGGTGATCAACACGGCATTTACCAGCATGCCTGAAACTATGCAAAAACAAACCAGTGGTGGATTTGCTATGGGATGATTGTGTCCTGCTGAAAAATCTTTGACTTTCTTTACTCCGAATGGTCATTCTTCCCCAGCCTTTCTGTGTATTTTGGATTTGTCAGTGGACAGGCTGTTTTTCCCCTCTTCTCCATCCCTTCTCACTCAAGCTTCTCTTCGCCAGCCTACCATGCCTATTAACATTTTGATTGCAAAAGAACGCTGTTTATTTTCAAGCTGATTATTTCCGTCCCCAGGCTATTCTGGAGCCACAGGATTCACTGTTGGTGCTTCTTACAGCTTTGGAAACAGACGAATCACAAAACAGAGGGAAAATAGATATTATTAATTATATTAAGCCAAAAATGGTTCAAGACTGTAATTTAGGTTTGGGGGGGGGGGGAGCAGGCTGGGGATTATTTTTGTCATTTTTTTTCCCCTTGAAAACAGGCTTTTGTTGTGTCAGTTGATTATGTGCATGGTGAAGGCTTCTGCTTGTTGATAAGTAGCTTGGTAGATAAAATTCTTATGCGACTGGCAATATAGCGGTGTATTCTGTGCAGACTGCAGCACGTGGAACTCAGTCTTCGGTGCCTAAAATGCTCATGGGGTAAGAGGGAGAGTGAGCTACAAAACTTCTAAGGCATTTCTTAGTGCTGACCCAAGGCAGAGATGTGAGAAAACTAACAGCTTGATGAAGAGGTAATAGCGATTATGGTATTAAATCCATACCAATGCTTAGGGCACATAACTTTGCAAGCTGGGTTGAAGGGGAAAAATCAGACCTGTACTGGACGGTTCTTCTTTTTTAGAGCTTTGTTTAACAAGAAAAAAAAAAACAAAAAAACAAAAAAACAAAAACCAGATTTACCTTATAGGGAGAACATTAAAGCTTTGTTCTTCAACTGCAATAAGCATCCCTCTTTCAATGAAAACCAAGCAGAATAGAGGCAAACAGGCAGTTTGGTCTGACAAAAACATCACCCTAATACATAGACCCCCCTTTCTGAAATGCGGGACCACCTTTGGGAGGCATGGGTTGCCAGGCATGCTTGGAGTGAGGATTGTCAATGTCGATCCCTTGCCTGAGGCGTCCTTTCAGAAAGCCTTGCTTGCAGGTGGGAAGAGGGGGACGGAGAAGTGCGAGGCTCCGTGCCTTGCATTTTCCTGGAAATCATCCTGGGATGCTTTGCAAGTTGTGAATCCCGTTTTTCCCCTCACTCTTTCTAATTTGCACAGGACTGGGTTATTTTTCCTGTGTAATCCCATCACAGACTGCCCCATAAAAAGCTGATGCACCAATTTATTGTGCAATTGCTATGTTTTCTACAGCTTAAGGACACTTTGGCTCCAACGGGCAATGCCTGCCTTTTTCTGCAAGAGCCATAAGAGACTGTAAAGATCTTCCCAAAACATGTGAAGGAGAGACACAAGGGGAAAGATATGCCAAGAAAGACTATGTAGGCTGGAGGGCTGCTGGGAATGGGGGGTATTTGTCACAGCTTTGGAGGCACTGTGTAGGCAGTATTACTTATCATGGTGCTGCTCCTTTCTGCCTGTTGATTGCATTTAATTCCCTGAAATCTGTAGTTATTTACCAATCTTTTTGCTTCCTCCCGGCGCCCAGGTAACGAGCAGTGAGATGCTTCAGAGGGTCAGGGGAAACGGTGGCGGCCGTGGGAGGCACTGAGCTCCGGGGGCTCCTTGCATGTCTCTTATGTGTGTCCCTATTGCCTGCATCCCCCTTCCCTCTTCTCTGGCCAGCTGGCCTCTCTCTCAACACACCCCCATATGTTCTTGATCTCACTAGTTCATAAAGAATATGATACCCCACAGACCTGCCTAGAAAACAGGGATATAAAAATAGCTCATCATATTAAAAAGCTATCTCAGGAAAGCCTAAGAGCACCGTCTTGGTCATCTGTCACACCCTGATCTCCTCCTTACGTTTAGAAAGAAAAGTACTTTATTTTTATCTACCTGCTGCATTCAGCTAGACTCTATGCAAATTTTACTTAATGAATATTTTAGGGTTTAAATAGTCTGTGCTCATGAACATTATATAAATGTCATGTCGTTGCAGGCTCTCCAGTAATGGCATGAAGAACATCCTGCAGCGTAAAGCTGAAACCAGATAAAATCGGTGATTAATGCTCCCAGGCAAGGCAGCGGTGGTCACGTTAACAGTGGCCATCCTCAGCAGGGACATTAGCAGCACGGATCAGGGAGACCATCCAAAGGGGTACCCCCATGAGGGCAGCAGCACCTCCTGTTCTGCACCGAGAGTCATTTCATTCAGCACAGGCAGCTGGTGTAGGGCCAGTTTTGCTCTTCCAAGGGCTTTGGCAAGCCCTAGGGATGCATGGAACATACACCAGATCATACATTGTCCCAGTTCAGGAGGGATGATCTGTTTAATGCTGAAATATTGAGACTAGCCAGGTTATCTTGGAAATCTTCCTTTTTCACATCAGAATAGCTTTTTACAGGTGGTTACTGTTTATTGTCTTTGGTACACCAGACAGATGGTGATAGTCTTCTCCAGCAAAATGCCAACAACAAAAAAAATCATCCTAAGTATTTGCTGTCTTTTTATTTCTTTATCCTCCACGTATTTTTCTTATCTTATATTTCTGCTCCTTAAATACACTGTACACATGTAAAAAACCAAGCTAAAACCTCAATAAAAAAAAAAATTATATACAGAGCAGTTATGTGCTGGAAGCAAATGCTTGATATTTTGACAGCGTTGCTTAAAAACCCAAACAACGACTTAAAAGGCACAAACATAGCTGCTGCACAACCTCCTCAGCTGGTGTGCATGGAAATACTTGTACAGATGACCCGATATCTCCAACTGCCACTTATAATTGACTGCATCTTATTTTACAACTTTGGAAAGGTTATTTCCAGCAGCAGGATGCTCAATGGGTAAATTATGGCTATAATAAAACTGTTTTCAGCCTGTCTTCTCCCACTTCTCTCTGAGGCATCTCAGGCAGAGTTTAATTCAGGTCCCCATGGCAGGAAAGCTCAATGCAGGCGTGAGCCCTGCAGCCTTTGTGTCCCACCAATAGCAAAGACTTTGCTTTTCAGCAGGCATGAGCCTGTGGTAACATCCACTGATAAATGTTTTTGGGGGATGAATGTTGAAAACCAAGTGATCAACAAAGTGGGTGGAGGATTTCTGTGTATGCCACTCAGGAAGCAGCAGCACCTCACTCGGGGCATCTCTTAGCACTTGGTTGCACAACAGCTGCAAGGGAGGGTGGGAAAATGGACTTTGGGTGGGGGGAAATAAAAAAAAAAAAAGGCCCTAATTTTGGGCAAGGCTTTGTCCTTTGGCTGAAGTATGCCAAATTCAGTTTCTCAGGCATTTTCTGTAGGCAGCTGGAGAGAATCACAGGGTTGTATGGAGTTAGCCCACGTGCGATGGGAGGCCAATTTGAGGCAGGCTGAAGCCTTGCGGCAGCTGTTGGGTGCCTGCTCTGGCCAGCCACTGTTTTCCTCACCTTAAAAAAAAGGAAAGAAGGTTTTATGGTTTGACATCAAGGACCTCAGCAGCCCTTTTTTTGAGGGGCCCTCCGTGATAAATAGATAAGCTGCTTTCTGTGCAAGCACCTCAGCTCTGCCCTTTGATCAACTCCACCTCACCCTCTTCCTTGCTTGCGTTGCTACCATTCACACATACAGATAGAAGAAGGCCTCATTCCTTAAGCTGCTGTTGATATGAGCCAGAAAGAGTACTTCATATTAAATAGGTGGGATATTTTATTTTTTTTTTCCCCAAGATACACTGTACACCCAGGCATTTTTAGCTGCTAGTAGTTTGAGCTGCAATGCAAAGCAGCCCACTGAGCTAGCAGCAGCAGAAACAAAAGGAGAAAATGCATCCCCACTGCTTGGGAGAAAAAAAAAGAGATGAGCAATACGGAAAGGATGAAAGTCCCTCCTCTTCAGAAAAAAAACAAAAGAACAGCCAAAATAGCCAAGCTGGGAGATGCCTGAAAAGTTGCCTTCTCTGTCCCCCACTATTTCCCTGCAATATTTTCTACGCTGCTGTGCAGAGCAACATAGATTTGCTGGTCCTTGGGTGGGTGGGAGATGGGGTGAAATGATTTATACTTAGAAAATGGCTCCAGGACAACTCTTAATTCCTTTTAAATGTATCTTAACCTCTCCCTGAAATACCATTTATTAAAAAACCTGCACGTGTTTACCCAAAATTGCACATGGCTGCCTCTTCCCAATCTGCACATGTAAAAGGAGGCATTTTCCTCCCTGAGGCTGCGATGATTATAGAGGCAGCTGTAAAGCAGAGCACTCAGGATGTGAAGTGCCCTTCAGATAATGTCTGATAGCAAAACAAATCTGTTTACTCTGCAGTCATTTGTAGTGACTATTTATTATTAAGGGGTGGAGGGGACCACAACAAATGCAGTTTGCTCAAAAAAGCCCTATTGGGCTGGTACAAGCTGATGGTGCAGCTCGGCTCTGGGCTCTCCTTGCTTGACGTGGACTAAACCCAGAGGAGCAAAGAGGCACCTTGGCATCACCCTTCATCTGGAGAGCGTGTGCAGCAGTGGCCAATGCTTCTAGTCCTCACGCTGTTTAGCAAATAACTGGCTCATGTGAGGACAAAGCCAGGCAAATCTGTACTCCCAGCTTCAGCAAAAACGGTGGGAGGAGGTTCCTGATGGGATGCTGGCCCATGAATACATTCACTTGCTCTGAGTAAGCCTTCCCTTTCGAGGCAAGCCCAGGCATCCCATCCTTTGTTTGAGGGTGGAAATGGTCTTAAAAATAGCTGGTGGCTGCTGCAGGGTGTTGCTTTGGGGCTTTACCTGCTCTCCCCTTGTTTTCCACAGAAAGCGGAAGGACGCCCAAGCAGGAGCCAGTCTTCAGGCGAGTCACCATGGAAGACAGTGTCATCTAGCTCCTGGGGCACCTGACGAGCCTGCCCTGGTGAGCCCATGCCGGTGCACTGCCCCAGCTCCTCTGTGCCTCGGTTTACCCATCCCTCACTTGGGATTGCGCAACAGGAGAGGCTGGAGAAACTAGCCTTGAGCAAAACCATCAGCAAACACCTGCATCCACAAAGAGAAAACAGCCCAGCTGAGTTTCCCGCTGCCCTGCACATGGCAGTGCCGTGGGAAGTGCCCTCGCTGCTTGGTCGGTCCTTTTTTTTTTTAAGATGAGCAGAACGGCTGAAAAATGTCTTTTGTAATAAGAAAGGAGTTTCGTCTGCTCCAAATGTTGGCTTTGCAACTTGAAAACACTTAAAGATGGCTAAACGTGCTCAGCCCCCCCATCCTGAGCCCCTCTCCGTGCTCGTAAGCTGGGCTGTATAAAGGTGACCCTGCCAGATCCAGGTCCCTGGTGTAAATACAGACCTGGCTGTGCAGAGAGGTAATGAGGGAAGGAAAAGAGGGACAAAGAAATAGTCTTTATGCCAGAAGAGGCTGAACTTGTGGGCAGAGTACTGTCAAGCAAAGCTGCTGCTTGTAAATAGGGACCAGCACGCATCCAGCAGTGGCTCTGCTTGGCAGAAGCTTCTGGGGGAAAGCTGTTCAGATTTTATTGTCTTGTGTAAATAGAGATATTTTTTTGAAAAAATGAGCCTTAGTATCTTGAAGATAGCGTTTCTCAATCAGCTCAGCTGGGGATGGATATACAGGAAACACCAGCATCTGCCAGTGGAGGCTGGCGTGGGGTCTCACAGCCGAGCTGTGCCACCATGGCAGACACAGGAGACACCTGAAGGACGATGGACACGTCCGGCAGAGGGGTCAGCAGATGTTTTTCTTTCATTCCTGTGAACGGGGTGAACTCACTGGGTCCATGGTCTCCACTGGTGTAAATACTCAGCTACAGCCCACAGAGGACTTGGGCTGTGTGTTGCAGGTGTGTAGGGGGTGGGATAGGCAGAAATCACCAGAGGGATGCAAACCCCATCAGTGTGGATCCCCAGAGGCTTTTAGCATTAAAAAAAAAAGGGGAGGCGGGGGAAGAAACCCTGAAGACTTGTTAATAGTGTTGGGCCAGCTGTTTGGCTGGTTAAATGGAGGCATGCATAGACATCTGTGTTCATGTCAGCTGGTGCCTGTACAAATGAAATGTATGTGCAAATGCGTTTGCAAGACCGTGCCCTGCATGGATAGCTGCCAGTCAGCACAGGTCCCCATGTCTGTGTAGCTGTGTCCGTGAGAGAAGAGAGGATATGGATGTGTATGTTGTATTCACCTTTATATGCCTAAACACATGTGAGAAGTCATAAGTAACACTGTTGGGTCCAGCTTTATTAGAATGAGCACAGAGTAGTGTCTGCACGTCTCTGGGGAACAAGGCACAGCAGGCCTGGGGGGCAGTGTTAGCTGAGCGAAAGCTGGTAAATCTCTGCTCCGCATTGAGCTGTCATCCGCTGTCCCCTGCCGCAACACAACAGCGGCCATCTGCAAACGCAGCAGAGCACGGCTATGCTCGGGCATGAGTGCTTGCAGGGCGCAGGCTGATGCAGCATGGTACCTGATGGAAGCAGAGAGGAGCTTTTGGGTTTTCCCTTCATCCTTCACAACTCAAAGCTTACTTATGCCTTATTTACTCTGAGTCCGATAATGTGGATTCATGCAGAAGAGAGAAATTAGAAAAAAGAATTGAAATTAGAAAAAAACAGACTTAAGAAAAAAAATGTATTTTTGAAAATAACCCAGAATAACTTCCTCTAGACATAAAAGCCTCTCTTCAGCCTGGCATTTTGCAAGGAAGCAGGGCCAAGGTGGAAGTGTCCCCTCCCCATTAAAAAGCTAGATAGCGTAAACCAATTATTGCACATGTTTAGCATAATATTGGGGGCAAAGCCCCTATACCTTTGCAAGGAAAGGCCAGTGGGAGATCAACAGAAATTGGAAGCTGCCTCAAAGCACTGAGGAGTTCGGGTATCCGGAGTGGTAATTCACTTGCAGTGGTTCAAGGTGAGCTGCAGGGATGGTCTTTTCCTCTGGGGCACTTGAATACCTCCTCTGTCATCCAGCTTTGTGGGGCTGCTGTTAACAATTGACACCTAACAACTGTCAGTGCCAAGTGATTTATTTATTTGTTAAGCCATTTATTTATTTATCAGACTGGCACACAGGAGACACCATGCTTTTGTCTGCCACATGTGGATACCTCTTACTTTGCCCAGTTCTCCAGCCTTGTATGGTGTCCTCAGGCAAGGTGGCCATCATCTTGGGGAGTCTCAGGTTTCCTCCCCAGTGAAGGCTGTCAGCCTTTTTTTCCAGGGACAAAAATAATGAAAAATATGAACAACCCACCCTGTCTTTGTGCCAGAAATGTTCTGAAAATCAGACAGTATGTTAAGAAAAATAAATACCTCCAAAAAGTTTGAAAGCTCGTGATCTTTAGCAGTCATGAGGGTACCATCCTTATGGTTTCTAGAGCCCCAAAGGGAAGTGCTAAATCCTGACCCTGGGGAGGTCTGGAGTGCTGCATGGGATGAAAGGGGGGCTGCGATTGCAGGAAAGCAGAAATCCCCTATGTTGGGTTGAGTGGTTTTTTTTTCATTAGAGTCCTCACTGTTAGTTTCTCTTCCCAGACGATCCCATGATCCCGCACCTTGAACCCTTGCCATTATATCTAGAAGAGTTATTCTTGGAGGTATTTACGACAACCTTCAATGTCTCTCTCTCTCTCTCTCCCCAACCTCAAAGAGGCTGACACCTGGTAACTAATGGTGACGGTTGTAAAGACGAGCCAGACCGACCCAAAGTCCTAATAAAAATGATGAATCCCATCTACTGCCTCCATATCGATGGCGCACACGTTACGCGCGGAGGTGAGCTGACAAGGAGGGGGAGGCAGATCCTCACCGAAGAGCGGGTCCAGGAGGTCACGTTACCAAACCCACCCAGCTGCTGGGTTCCCTGGAGCAGAGTTTTGATTTAACCCAACCCCAAATCAATAGTGATCGATGTTTCACCTGCTTTCCATATCTTAACTGGACTTCCTTTCTCCTCAGGCATGGAATGAATCTTAATACATTGTAATTACTGTACTCCTGGTGATGAACCGGTATGAAAAGCTATCATGGAGAGCATTAATAAAATGTACATTATGAAAAAGAACTTGGCATTGTCTGAAATTAATAATGCACCAGATTTTTCTCATCCACGCCTGCTCATTACAGGCCTGCCCTTGAGTTTTCTATTGAAATTGCTTATTCAAACTACTTGTATAGCTGTGTTTGGCATGAAGTTATGTGCTGTAGGTTTGCATTCCAGTTAGATGTACTGCATGAGGACTTATTAATCTGTTACGTCTTTCAGGCATTGATTTTAGTGACATTTATATAACACCGGTATGACTAAAATGAACTGATTGATTCATGTGTATGAATTAGTTTGCCTAAGACTTTGAGGCTAGGTAGCTTTATCATGCACCATAATGCCAGAATTCATCACTCTATTATTTACGAGAGACTTAACTGGCTGCATCTCAATAACTGAAGAGATCTTCACTGTTTTGTTTATGTATAAATGTTTACTTAATCAGCCACCAATTTTATTTAGCAGAATTTGTTAGCAAATGGAAATGGTAAATGATAATGTGGTTTCTATTTTAAAATTTATAGGCTTTAATCTATAGAAAAATCCAAGATTTCCAAAGTGGTTTTGTCTACTGGCAATCAATCAACAAGCTCTCTTGTATATGCTTTCTGGTAATTGCAATTAGCTGCTGCAATATTTCACATAAAAATAATACAACCCTAATACAGGAGATCTGAGTGGTAGTGTGTCAAAGTCAACATAAATATCCTGATACTTAGAAACATTGCTGTAAGTTTAACAAAGCAACAAGGAGCCACTGGACAGCGCAAAGGCAGAAGCCCTGCGGCTTGAGATGCAGTGGGTGTCATCACCTGCCAGCTTTGCACTGGGTGAGGGGCAGGAGAATGCCACTGGATGATGCTTAGGGACCAAGTAATGCCAAACTGCAAGGCCTGGCCCATGGACATGCCAGTATGGTGAGTTCTGCTGCCTTATGAGAAAATTCCAATTGCAGATAAAATAAGGGAAGTAAAGCTGTATCTAGATTGCATGGGCTGTATTCCCTGCAACAGCTTGAAGAAAACCTGGTCAAAGGGGACGAGGAGAGCATCTGCTCACCGTGTATCACAGCTGGGAAAGTAGCTGGGCTACAATGTGGGTTTAAGGGAATAACGCTCTGACAAGGCTTAATCCCAGGCTCCCAATCGATGGCATGGATTTGCTTTGGACCATGCTGCTTCTCTCGGGGACCAAGGAATAAAGACACTAAAAGGCTTTTTTAGATGAAAGAGGAGAATTTCTTGTTAGGAGCATTTAGAAATATTTTTAGAGGCACATAAGAAGTGACATGTTAGAGGCATATAAAATAATAAGTAGTGTCCAGAGAAGGTGAATTGAGTGCTGCCGTTCACCATAGGTAATACAGCAAGTGGTGCTATGCAGGGAAATGAAGAAGTGAAGTCTTAAATGTAGTTAAACACAATGCTTCATTACCCCGCACGGGATTAACTGACGGACTCCCTGACCCAATACACCAGTAAGATGATGTACAATGAGCTTCAGTAAAATATTATACCTTTTTATAGTTTAAAGAAAGAAAAAAAAAAGTTAAAAAAACCTGTCATGTACAGGCTCTTGTTGCAGGGTAAGAAATAATTGCTAGCTCCCTGAGGAACTGAAGAAACACCCCCGCTGAGTCTGCAGCCATACTTCACGCCGTTGTGATTTTTTTTTAACCTTTTGTTTAGGTAAAAAATTACAATAGTATCAGGTATGCCTAGGAAATCACTTGCTAGCTGGCAAAGCTAAAAGAGGAGTAAACCTTCCATGTCAGCACCCTAGGCTATAGCTTCAAGAGCATGGGCTCACCAGAGGGGGATGCTAGGGGGTGGTACGTGTGCCTTGCAACCACTGAACCGTTCACTGCAGAGCTGTTAAAGAGTTAGCTCACAGCACATGAGTAACATCGCTGATGTTTTATTTCCATGGCCAGTGCATGGCTTGTAAGAGCAAACCCCACATCTCTCCCATTAGTAAACCAAGAAGGGCCACCACCATTCTGCCTTGAATCCACTTTGCACTCCAGCTGGTTAATATTCAAAGCCAAGCACACCCCCTGTATTGCAAATTCACACATTCAAAGTAAGGGGATTTACGGGTTAGGTTGGTTGTTTTGTTTTTTTTTTCTTAAATATGAAACTTAAATATGAAGGGATGTGGGGCCAAATGATGTTGTCTTGGTCAGTGACGTGGAAGTGTGGTGGGGGCAGCTGAGCCTCAGCAACCTCATTTCACCTAGGACTAGCGCTCACCCTTTCTTGGGGCACAGAACTATGTTATTAGTCACTTTTGTTGGACAGTCTGTGTTTGTGATCTAATGCAAGGGGCCCTAAATGGGGTTTTATGCATTTGGGTTTGGTTTTCTACACACAGTGACACAAAATTAATCAAAAACATCAGTACAAGCTAAAAAGTCAGTGATGCATTATGAGCTATTTATATAAGAGGCGACTCATATATGCACCAGTTTTGTGGCTTTCAGGCTTTAGGACACATGTTAAAACCTGCCATCCTCAAGTATGCCGTGGACTGATTTTGACCTGAGGCCACGGTGATGTACCAAACAAGAGCCCTGTAGCTGAGAGGCTTTACTCACTCTGAGGAGGGCTATAGCTATTGGGTTTGGGTTGCTCACAACCAGGTTCCCACCATTTCTTCTCATCTAGCTTCTGCCTGTTAACTGTGACTTCCAGAATCTACAGGTTTGTTCATCGTTCATTTGGGGCAATTAGTATGTATCATAAGTATGTTTTATGAAAGCTAGAAGCTGCTTTAATCAGCTCTATGCCCACCTGGATGTTAACTCTGGTCCCTAATTGGAGGAGTAACAGCAGCCTGTCTGGGTGTTGCTTAGAGGCCCCTTAACAAGCCCAGGGGAATGCTGAGGGTGGTTTCCTCTATGCAGACCAAAGTGATGAAGCTGATAGTGCTTGCAGCGAGTTTATAACTCCTGGATGAACTGGAAACTGTAACCTTTCAGATGTTTCAAGGTTGACTGCAGTTTTTGAGAAACGAGGAACCTGCTGGAACTCTTCGTAAGCTGCCCCATGTGCTAACTATTTCTGCTGACATGCAAGTACTGCAATTTGCCTTCTGTCTTAGCAATTAGATTTTATTTCCTGTCATGCCCTGTTTATCCATGCTAATTTCTCTCCTAGATCTTTTTGGATAACACCTGCTGTGTAGGAAGGTATAAAATTGTAGGAAAGCCTGAAAATTTGTCACCATAATGTCACCAAAACAGTCTTGACTAAAAGCTGTTGCTGCAGGACTCTGATTTTTTCTCAGGCTTCCCTCCATGCATATGAACTTTTAGTTAGTCATGTTTCAAAATAAAATGAAGGCATGTCTTATTTTTTTAAGCTGTAAAGCTAAAAATGAAGTTGTTGTGCGCATGCTTCCTTCTGCTTGGATGCACTTGCCAGCATCTGCTTCTGTGGGAAGCTGAAGTCACCAACGGCGAGGCTAAAATCAGCCTCTCTAGTATGTGTGTTGAGGGGGTATAAATCAACATGTGCAAGGTGGCGTGTGGGGTAAGGGTAGCTGACCCTCATGCTGATGAGCTCTGCTTAGAGCTTTGCTGTCCAGGGGATGCAGCAGCTGCACAAAAAGGTCTTAGAAAATGTAGTTTTCCTTGCAAGATCCTTTACCCTTACATATGTGTTATTGTATGGATTTGCTGGAGTTAAAAGGTCCAGTGTGCATGCCCACTAAGCACCACCCAAGAGGAGCAGTGGCTGCCCGCTGCTCTGTACCTACGCTGAATATTAAGCAGCTTCCGAAATGTGATGAGGCTGTTATGGCCGAAGAGCTTCACCACATGCTGGCTGCACAGACATCCAGCAAAGAAATCAAAGGCATGATGTCACCAGTATTTCTTATCTAAAATTAAATATCTGTCTTAGGTCCCCAGACACACAGAGACTTTGTGTTAGAAACATATACTGAGAGTTCAAACTCTGAGTCATCTCATGTATATTTCACTCAAGCCAAGGGAATAGCAGAGAGAATAGATCTGCAAAAGAGCAATTCTCTATTCTAGCAAGACGAGGGAGGAAAAACTGTTCAGGGAAAATACTAATGGGTTCACAAGCAAAAAAAATCACAGAATCACAGAATCACAGAATCACAGAATGTTAGGGATTGGAAGGGACCTCGAAAGATCATCTAGTCCAATCCCCCTGCCGGAGCAGGATTGCCTAGACCATATCACACAGGAATGCGTCCAGGCAGGTTTTGAATGTCTCCAGAGAAGGAGACTCCACAACCTCTCTGGGCAGCCCGTTCCAGTGTTCGGTCACCCTCACCGTAAAGAAGTTTTTCCTCATATTTATGTGGAACCTCCTGTGTTCCAGCTTGCACCCATTGCCCCTTGTCCTGTCAAGGGATGTCACTGAGAAGAGCCTGGCTCCATCCTCATGACACTTGCCCTTTACATATTTATAAACATTAATGAGGTCACCCCTCAGTCTCCTCTTCTCCAAGCTAAAGAGACCCAGCTCCCTCAGCCTCTCCTCATAAGGGAGATGTTCCACCCCCTTAATCATCTTCATGGCTCTGCGCTGGACTCTCTCTAGCAGTTCCCTGTCCTTCTTGAACTGAGGGGCCCAGAACTGGACACAATATTCCAGATGCGGCCTCACCAGGGCAGAGTAGAGGGGGAGGAGAACCTCTCTCGACCTGCTAACCACACCCCTTCTAATACACCCCAGGATGCCATTGGCCTTCTTGGCCACAAGGGCACACTGCTGGCTCATGGTCATCCTGTTGTCCACTAGGACCCCCAGGTCCCTTTCCCCTACGCTGGTCTCCAACAGGTCTGCCCCCAACTTGTACTGGTACATGGAGTTGTTCTTGCCCAGATGCAGGACTCTACACTTGCCCTTGTTATATTTCATTAAATTTCTCCCCGCCCAACTCTCCAGCCTGTCCAGGTCCCTCTGAATGGCTGCGCAGCCTTCCGTTGTGTCAGCCACTCCTCCCAGTTTTGTGTCATCAGCGAACTTGCTGACAGCGCACTCTAATCCCTCATCCAAGTCATTAATGAATATATTGAATAGAACTGGTCCCAGTACCGACCCTTGCGGGACTCCGCTAGACACAGGCCTCCAACTGGACTCAGTCCCATTGACCACCACTCTCTGCCTTCTTTCCTTCAGCCAGTTCACAATCCACCTCACTACCCGATCATCCAGACCACACTTCCCCAGTTTAGCTGCGAGGATGCTGTGGGAGACCGTGTCAAACGCTTTACTGAAATTGAGATAGACCACATCCATAGCTTTACCGTCATCTATCCACCGGGTTACATCCTCATAAAAGGCTATCAAGTTGGTTGAGCATGACTTCCCCTTGGTGAAGCCATGCTGAGTGCCCCTAATGATCTTCCTATCCTTGATGTGCCTAGAGACAGCACCAAGGACAAGTTGTTCCATCACCTTTCCGAGGATGGAGGTGAGGCTGACCGGTCTGTAGTTCCCCGGGTCCTCCTTCTTGCCCTTTTTGAAGACTGGAGTGACATTCGCTTTCCTCCAGTCCTCAGGCACCTCTCCCATTGCCCACGACTTAGTAAAGATGATGGAGAGTGGCCTAGCAATGACTTCCGCCAGCTCCCTCAGCACCCGCGGGTGCATCCCGTCAGGGCCCATGGATTTATGGATGTCCAGGTTGCTTAATTGGTCCCTGACCCAGCCCTCATCAATCTTGCCAATGAAATTCTGGCTCTAATATTCTGTACCATTGCAGTTATTCTGTGATTTGCTGCAGAAAATGCAGCAGAGAATAAATGGGTCAACTCGTACTCATTAACAGTGGAGACAGAGCAAGTGGCATTTAAAACAAGCCTGCTCAGAGGGAAAGTGAAATAATTATTTATTCTGAAGTCGTGAAATGTTTGTTGTAACAATTAGCTTTTTAAGAGCAAGTTGCAGCTGTGCGGTGCTGTTGGCCAACCAGGGTTAAGAGAAGCCTTGGATGGGCCGGAGCTGAGGGCTGCATTTCTGCTGCAGCTCTCCACTGCATCGCTGGGCATGAGAGCTGGCTGATGATGTAGCCAGGCATGGGGTAGGAGGCAGCACAGGGGCATCTCTGGAGCCACAGGGGATAAAATCAGTGCCCTAGGCTATTCTCCAGCCCTTACTGGGTTATAGCCCAGCCCTGAGGCCTGACAGATGCACTGTCAGGTATGAAGTATTAGCCCAAGATTTGTTCTGGCTCTGTAATGGGAACCAATTCCCTTCCCTAATGCACAGTAGTTGCATTGCATAAAAATCACTATTACACATTGTGAAATCTAATTACATTATTGCATACTGTGTATACACTCTAATAAAGTCAGTGGATGCAATAACATCGCTAGTAATACACCATTCCACTGAAATTACTATTGCTGTCAATTTTGCTCTCATTTTTTCTTGATTTACCCTGAAGAGCAAGGCTTTCAACTTGCTTGCTTTGGCAGGTGGATGAAGTGGTGAGACCTTACAATGGTCACAGCACCCCACAGCTCCTATTGCAGTTGGGAGTATGTGAGGGAGGGACTACCATGCGCCCACTCTGATACCCAGTGGGGAGACTTGACCCTCCTGAGGGTTACCAATGCTGTCCTGAGGTGGGTTCAAAACCAGCGGGGATAAATTGTCCTTGAAAGCGCCTTTTATGTCCACTATTTGTAGTTCCTTGGGCACCTGTGCTCTTAGATGGCTGAAACCAGATCATCTCAAATGCCTCTACCCCGCCAATGTTGTGGTGTGCAGGAGGAGGAGGATAGATGGTCCTTAGGCTTAGTTCACAGATATATATTTGCATGTGACAGTGTGAATTTGATTGCAGTGAGGTGGTCCTCACCAGCACTAGAGCCTAAGCAATGGGACCTGGACTCAGCTGAGGACACAAGATAACTTCCCAATTAGACCAATGATGAGAAAAAAAGAAGGAGGAAAAGCAGCAGAACCGGCATCTGAAGTGTTGAGCTGAGAGGGATTTAGCTCTCAAAGAGTATTTTCAGTTCTCTGCTTCCCCACCATTAACTTCTCATTGTAAATCTTGTCTGATGAATACAAGCTAGCCTGCTGGTCTCTTGACCTCTGCTCTCCTTGCAAGCTGTCACACAAATGTGATACAAGCTCTTTTTAGTAGTGGAGGAAGTGAAGAAGGGCTCCTTAAACACTTCAACATCTCTGAGGGGGTAGGTGCAGAGTTACCAGCCATTGCAATTCTGTTTGCAATGATGTGCCCTGAATCCATCAGCTGAAGAAATCACACTGGGAGCTGAGGAGAGACAGTTGTAGGGGTTATGATGATCTTCTTCAAGATCCCTTTTTTTTTAAGCGTGGCAAATAAGCCCAGGGTTCGGCCACTGGAGAAAAAGAAATTAAAAGGGAAGGAGTCAAACCATGGACTGATTAAAAAATATTAATTTGTATTTCCTTTCCTAGATAGTTCAGGCACTGGAAGATGCTTTCCTGCTGTGCCCATCACAACCTCTTCAGAAGGAAAGGGGGTGAGCCTGCAGTGTGTCAGTACGTCTTTACTGCTAAATGAAATGGGTTGCCAAAAGTTAGCCCCCGAACAACACTTAAGCATTTACAGGAGAAAACTTGGTACTGCTTGAGTCTCCTGAAATGCCCATTTGCTGAGCCAAAGGTTGTCTAGGGTCCTGGTACTGGAAGCCAAGCATAGCTGGTTCATCACTTTTCCTAATGTACCAAGGCAAGGTTGGTCCCTGGCATGGGGTGAGGACAGTTTTGGCTTTTTCACAGTGTAGATCTTATTTCACATAGGGTAGTACAGCGTGCTCCAGGAACCCGCCTCCATAGGATCATCTCTCTCCTAGTACAAAGCATCAAATGCCAAGTCCCAGCCACTACGCTGCCCCTCCTCCAGGTGCAACCATCCATGCTTACCACTGAAGCATCTTGTAGAACAACAGTGATTCATCTAGTCTGCTCACAGCCTGCCTGGAAGTGGCCCATGTATTAGCTTTTGCCTGTCTGTCTTGCTCAGAGAAAATCTGCTTGGAGACATCCATGTCTGTGAAGCACCTGTGGATCAAAATGTGTAATTCCCACCACAGTGTTCAGACTGTAGAGGATCTCCCTCTCTTTAATACCACAAACTGTGTCTATGGATATGTTGGAAAAAATATTCTTTGTGGTAGCCAGCAGGGTATGAAATGTACTCTGGCTGTAGATATTACATTTTTAGGCTTTCTACCTTGCCACAGGTGCCTCATGGAGATAGCTGTGGGGGAGCAGAGGCAGATAGAGAGAAGGTTCTGAGATGAATGAAATTGTGGGGGACTATCAAGGGAGAGGAACGTATTTATTTCTACTGTAGAAATCCCACCAGTTATCAGACTGCATCAGGAAAAAGAGAAGTGGGCAGGCAAGCTTTAATTCTTCCAGCCACTGAATATTTTTTTAATCCCTATGAGCTTGTAATAAGCTAATTAAAAATCTTGGTTAACTGTTCAGTAGTCTGCCACTGTGAAGGTGTGCGTGAACTTAACTGTGTCCTCTTGGCCCTCTGAATTGCTGTTCTGCATACACATTTCACATTAAGGATGCTACCACTCCTTTTTCTGCCTCCTGCCAGTCTCAGAAAACACAGATCTCTATCTCTGGTAGCTGTCTGGCAATCCTTCCTTCAGGAGGTGTTTGTCCTCTGGTTTAAATTTTTCCTTCCTTCTCTGGGACAAAAGTCCAGAGAAAAGAGAAGTGCCACAAACTATGTATGTAAAATCAAAGGGAAATTGGGAGGCAATGAGGAGGGAGGTGACAGACAAGGAATAGGAGGAAAACACCATAAACAATCCTATCTTCCTTTCCTGTGGGGTAAGAAGCTTCCTCAGCTTCCTCAGCACACAGCTGAGTGCTAGTTATAGCTGTCAAGTTTGTGTTGAACCTACTGCCTGATTTTTCCCCATAGTAAATTACTGTGGAAGCCAACAATATTTCTGCCTTTATTGCAGAATCATGGCTATAGGATATAGAACAGACAAAAGGGTCACCTTGATAAAGGCCTCTCCCCCGCTGGAGTGATTTATGAGCAGTGTCGGCTTTCCAGGTCCTGTTGTAGCAGGTATCGCAGGAAGGAGTCTGGCCTCAGTCTCCCCGGCCTGAAACAGAGGTGTGAACATTGCTTGTGGACAAACAGAGACTTACTGAGCCTGTTTAACTTCATAAATCATCTGGACTGGGATGCAGCAGCCAGCACCGGTTGGTCCAAGCTGCAGATGTGCAGAGCACGGAGGCTACTGAAGTCCTGGGGGCTGGGAAGGGTCAGGAGACTTGGTGTCACTGCCTTGGTATATGACTGGTGTGCAATGGTAATACCTTACAGGCAGGTGTTTTTTTGTTTTTTTTTTAATGAACTGTTGATTAATCTTGCTCCACAGTAATAGGTAATAATGCACCATTAGTTGAGATAAACTGGCTCACTAATGAACTAGTCTGAAGAGTTTGTACACACCATAACCTTGCCATACACCTTGTGCCCTCTCCCTCCTTCATTGCCACATCCTTTAATGATCATGAGATTTTTAATATTAGTTTCTGGACTTTTCTTTTTTTTTTTCATGGATAATTGCAATTAGTCTCCCATCTTGCAGGTGCAATTCAGCCCTCACAGGAAATTTGATATCTTGCCAGTCCCAAAATGCAGTGGCGTCCTTCACTTATGTTCTGATGCTGAGGAGCGGTGACGCGCCAAAACTTTGCAAAATGCCCTGTCTGCCAAGAAATGCTGCGATGTGGCATGAGTGGCAATCCTCCTCCATTGATATCTGTTGCAATGTTTGGAGAAAAACAAGAAAAATCCAGGCCACTGCTAGAAACGTGAACCTATTGAAGGAATAATGAAGTCTCACCATTTGGAGACTTGCAGATGCTGTTCTGTTGGGAGCGCACTGAGGTTGCCATAAAATCCCTTTGGAAAAGACTCAGTAAACATTTGGTACCTTTTTAAAAAATAAGGACCACAATTGTTTTAGGCCTTGTTGTCTGCCTATGTGGTAATGTGCCCATGAGGTCTAATTAGCTGACAAGTGACAAAAGAGGCTACTGTAGCGAAGGGGAGGCTGGGTGCCAGGATCATTAGATAGGTTGGGCAAGAGCCACGAGAGCCGGCAGGTGA
Organism: Nyctibius grandis; assembly: GCF_013368605.1. Taxonomy (NCBI): domain Eukaryota; kingdom Metazoa; phylum Chordata; class Aves; order Nyctibiiformes; family Nyctibiidae; genus Nyctibius; species Nyctibius grandis. Next base: position 65,710,077 of record NC_090663.1, on the reverse strand, counting down.
TGGATACAGGAAAGGTATATTATCCCCTGCTTTGTTACAGATGCAGGGACATGAAAAAATGAGGCAAATAATTGGTAAACCAAAGGCTCAACATTTTGCTATTCATCTCATGTAGAACTGGATCTGCACTCTTCTGTGAGTGTGATGGTTAGGTTCTTTAATAGCTGTTCAGTGCAAAAAAACCCTGCCCTTCAGCCTCTGTTGAGTACCTTTCAATGCTTGTGAAAATAGGATGGGGAGGACTTGCCCTGAGTTTAGCATGAGTAAGATTTGTAAAAAGTTGTGACACTGATGTAGTTGTACTCATGTTTGCCATCAGTGATAAAATGCCCACTGACAGTCAGCAAAAGCTGAATTGGGTCAAGGCAGAGGGGAGTCTCCTCTGGTTTTATAACCGAGTGTACGAACAGGATCATTAGCTGTGAACAGCAAAAGCCGGCTATCTGCTTTGCTTGGGTCTTCTCCTTGAATTGTTTCTTCTTCATAAATTAATAAATTTATTATCCATGTATTTATGTAGATACAATATATTAAAGATGTTGCCACATCCTTTCAGGCAAAAGGAGATCTGGACACCTCAGAAAGCTTTCCAGATCTGGGGTGCAGTGGTTCAGCTAGTACCTACCTCTCCATCAGTGTGATGACTACGCTCTGATCATCTACACCAGGGCAGAGCTGTCCTTGTCGGCTACACAGGGATGCCCAACATGTGTGAAGCTCTGGGTTCAGGTGCCGTATGCCATATCTTTTGAGTGTGCCAATCCCAGTATTTGATTTTTTGGCACTGGATCTATGGCCTGGCTGAGCTTTGCTTGGCCCTTAGCTTAGTTGTGACACTGGAGGTAGGTAGTGTTCATATATGGATTTGAAAAAGCATTTTTAAGAAGCATTTTAGCTCTGCTTAGCACATTACTGTAGTAACACTGTATTAACACATTCCTTTGTTTCAAGGAATTAATTCTCTTCATTTGTCTTGGCTCTTCTTGAACACTTAACATCAAGGGGGTAACAAGATGAGTCTTGGGGACACAGTAATGGTGGGTAATGTAAATACCTCATGGTCTGTGTTTCCCAGCACTCGTGCCAAAATTGCAATACTTTTTCCTCATGTTCCTGTGCAAATCCACTGGTAGATTCAGATATTTCACAGCCATTAGTGTCATACCTACAGCAACATCTGGCTCCTCATTGCTAGATTCCTGGGACCATGCTGCAGAAGTGGATTTGATTTGTGTTGAAGTCACCCTGAAGCCACAATTACTGACGGGAAGAAGCGGGTGCATAAAAACAGTTGTGAATAAAGTTGCATAAAGATCATCAGAAGATGAGATCACTGCAATATCTGCCATCAAATTCAAAGTTAAGAGCTACATTTGTTTCCCATATAGTCAATAGTTCCTTCCCATTTCCTCGTTGCTCTATAGGGATGACATACTGTGGACAGTAAGGAAAATCACACCAGGGACAGGGAAAAAGCACCTCCATCTCCTCCTGTAAATCAGGAATACCTCACTAAAATCAGAGTTCTCCAGGATAAAACTTTGTAAATGAAAAAAGGAAAGGTTTTGCTCTCATTTTCTCCTATCCAGGGCACCATGAAATGAATATTTTTAATTTAAAATGCTGCTAACCTTAAAACTGTGTCCAATATTTAAAAACCAATTATAGACTCCCAAGTTCATGTTTTGGCAGCCAGTTAAGTGGCCTGTTTTAGTATTGGTCTGATAAATGGGGGCAAAAGATGCGATTGAATCTCCACACCCAGAAACCCCATGTGTTGCTCCAGATCTTGGTTTAGTTTATCCCCTCTGAACAAAATGAATGACATTTAGTGAAGTGCTCTCTGCCTAAGATATCGCTCTGAAATTATAGGGCAGCCAGAGCAGCAGGAGAGCAGGAGATGGATGGAAGTGGGTAAAACACATTAAAAGTTTTAAAAGAAAGGCTTTATTCTTTGAGAACAACAGCTACAATACCTTTCCATGATACTCAACTACCTTTAATGCTTTGGTCCTTTTATTCCTTTGGAAGCAGGGCAAGTCCAAAACCCAAAGAAGTCAACAACTCTACACTCTTTATCTTTGTTTTCTTACCACACAACAAAATTCAAGGACAGAACACTTAAATTTTGATATTAAGATCACAGAAAATGAGGTGCCATCATCATTACAGTCCCGGCATGATCTACTTCTCAAATGAAAAGCCGGGATAATGATTATTATTTAAAAACAACAAGGATGACAAAGGCAAAGTAGGAAATGCGCTGTAAATGCAGAAAAAAAATTATCCTGGCACCATCCGCGTGTTTGTACGTGTATATGTACACATAAAAAAAATCCTACTGAGTTATTGAATACAAATGAGACTGGCAAGAAGTGTTTTTCCCCAAGCCATTGAATATTCCACAATCCTGTCATGAAAATGTTTTTCCTCCCACCTCTGACTTTCTATTGTTGCTTTTCAACCAAAACAAAGTGAAAGGAGATGAAAAGATTGAAGAGGAAATGGTAAGTTATTTTCAATGGTAACTTCTGTTTGTGTTTTTTTTTTTAATCATGTGCTGGCATGGTGACAAAAATTACAAGTGCGTGCCCAGAATGATATTTGGTGATTTGTTTTACTATTGTTTTTGGTTAAATAAGAGCAATGTTTGTAACACAGGAATGCCTCTTTCCCAATTTCAGAAGGACACAGACTGAAAATTAAAAAAAAAGAAGAAAGAATAAAAATTCCATTTTGGATGTCTTAGCTGGTACAGTGTCCAGCCTCCTTGAGCAGCCCTGCATGCCTTGGAAACAGGACAAGCAGAAGCGATGCAATAATATTGGTACAGGCATGAGATGAGCAACCCGAAAATTGAGTGAGCTGCTCAGCCTAGTTGTGCTTGTGAGTGCATATGGGATACCTGGCTAAAACCCTGATCAGTGCAGGATTAATCCCTGTAACAGTACTTTCCAGTTTCTCATCCGCTGAGTTTTGCAAGCAGCACCTAAAAGAGCTAGCTGCTGGCACGCACACCATTTGTGAGCACACTAGTTTTATTTCCTTTTGTTCCAGTGCATATTTTGTAAGTATCATGATTTAACCCCAGCTGGCAACCAAGCACCACACAGCCGCTTGCTCACTCCTCTCTCAGTGGGATGGGGGAGAGAATCAGAAAAGTAAAAGTGAGAAAACTCACGGGTTGAGATAAAGACAGTTTAATAGGTAAAGCAAAAGCCACAACCACAAGCAAAGCAAAACAAGGAATTCATTCACTGCTTCCCATGGGCAGGCAGGTGTTCAGTCATCTCCAGGAAAGCAGGGCTCCATCACGCGTAATTGTTACTTAGGAAGACAAATGCCATAAATCCAAATCTCCCCCCTCCCCCTTCCTTCTTCTTCCCCCAGCATTATATGCTGAGCACGACGCCATGTGCTATGGAATATCCCTTTGGTCAGTTGGGGTCAGTTGTCCCAGCTGTGTCCCCTCCCAACTTCTTGTGCACCCCCAGCCTACTCACTGGTGGGATGGTGTGAGGAGCAGAAAAGGCCTTGACTCTGTGTAAGCACTGCTCAGCAGTAACTAAAACATCTCTGCATTACCAACACTGTTTTCAGCACAAATCCAAAACATAGTCTCATACTAGTTACTATGAAGAAAATTAACTCTATTCCAGCTAAAACCAGCACAATAAGCTTATCTTATTTTGGAAAAGTTTGCCCTAAATGGTGCTTTTTGTTTTGACACATTTCAGCTGTGGACGCAGGCAGGATTGTGCTGTGGAAGAAATGTTCTGCACAATTTTTAATTTTTTTTGTTTTTTTACACATGAAGAAATACTTTCTCTCAGCTTTTTAATCTTTTTTTCCCATCTCTTTTAAACAAATGCTTGCTTGCCAAGAACTAGCATAGCCTGATACTTACATAGACTATTGTGCCACAGAGAGATACAGCTGTACTTTCTTCTGCTTTAGTGTATGGTTTTGCTAAGCAGATGTATGCTCCTCCATGGGCTTGAGGTTTTTATGTGCAAATAGAGGTCTTGGTTGACTGCCCCAAAGCCTAAAATCCCATAGAAATCAAAAGAACGGAGGAGCATCCTTGAAGCAAGACGTGCTACAGCAATTTCCTTAATGGCAGCTGCAGTTTCCAAGCTTCCTCAGCTGCTAGTGTCTATAAATTCACCCCAAAAGGTTTGGCCATTTGTGGTTTGAAATCTCACCCTGGAAAGCTGCAGTCTTTTGTATGCAAACAGAACGTGCAGGAGGCAACGACACTGCTTTGAGTTGTCGATGCAACCCCACCACACACCCTTTAGCGATTGCTCGTGACGGAGGACCGGCACTAGCATGGAGCCTCCCTTAGCCACAACAGTCTCTGTAGGTCCACTGCCATGCTCCAAATCTAGCTCTTGTCCTTCCAGCAGAGACATGCTGGCAGAGAGCCTGTCCCCTCCCTGATGTACGTTTCACTCTGGTTTGAAGCCTGGGTTGCAGTGCTGAGGTAGCAAAGCAGGAAATGCTCTCATCAGATGTAGAGCCTGGTTTGCTAGCACACCAGCAAGCACATCAATACCACTGGGATCACCCCAAAATTACTCACACTGATGAAAAAGGGCTTTTCAGGTTTGGAGCAGAGCTGCTAGAAAGGCTTGCTTTAAAGACTGTGCGATGATGAATCATTCAGATATGAAATAAAATGCAGGGCTCCTGTGATGGTGGGGGTGACCCCACCTTTATAATGAGAAGCCACCTCACTTTCTGCTGGTGTTGATTACAGAAACCCTACTTTCCCACAGCTTTTCTCAAAGAAATACAGCACATTCAATTAACAGCTTCAGTCCATCCAAGATTTACACATGTTCATGCCTTAAAGAACGTGTAATAGCATTTTATAGCAATATCTAGTAGAGTTTAGGCCTAGAAAAGAACTCAGTGTAATCCTGTTATATAAGAGTAAGGATATTTTGCAGGCTATAAATCAAATGCTCCCCACAATAGAAAGCTCTTCATTACCTTGTAAGCCAGATAAACACTCAAAAAAAAAATAACTATAAGGTATATGTTGTGATAAATAATACACAAATCAAAATTTAATTGTTAGCAGCCTACCTGTTTGCTTGCGGTCATGCAACCTCCCTTTCTTCCACAACAGAGCATGTGCAAAGCTTTTAGAAACTCCATGCCTTAAAAATGCAATTATGGAAACAATTTATAATCAATACGTGGTTATTAGGGTAACCTGCATGTATGGGATGTTTTATAGCAATTATAATCCCGACAGTCCTTTCTGAGAGCAAAATTTGCATCCTGTTTTTTTCCTTTCAGGTTTCAGTCCCAGCAGTGCCACCTACTGCTGAGATAACTTTGAGAGCTAAATTTATTATTTCCTTGGGGGGAAATTTTTGGAAACCATTATCTGCAGATGGAACACAAGCTCGCAGGAAAAAAAAATGGTTGCAAAAGCTCAGCAATCTCTGACTAAAATCTCCCCACCTATACATGGCTGATACCAAAAGGAAAAAAAAAAAAAAGAAAAAAACCAGAAATTCCTCATTTGCAATCTCACATTGATGAAACCAAGTGTTACCCTGGTCGTTCCTTATTCACTCATGATATTTGATTACTCAGCTGTTGGGAATTGTCCCAGCTCCTGTCAATACCATGGAGTTATACCAGCTGCTATGAGCTGAACTTCTGGCCCGGAATTGTCAAGAAAAAGGCATGCAGAATTACTTTTTTTATTTTGGAAACAAAAATAAATTACTTCTGCCAACAAAACCTACAGCCTTGCTTATTTCTTAGTGATGGGAGGTTAGTTCACTCTTCTAAGAATAATTATTAAGTAATTTGGTTAGTGAAGGATGTGAAGGATGGCTGAGGTATGATCTCAGCATCTCTGGTATAAGTGCAAGGGATGTGGAAGTTCTGGTATGGCTTTACCAGACCACTGCTGGCAAGGGAAGAGGTGCCAAAGATAGGCTTTAAGATCCTGAAAACAAGGAAAAACTACCAAAATGGTGTTTGTTTGGAAACAATCTGAGATTTTTTTTTTTCAGGTTAAAATGCATCCTCCTCAGGTGGTATCTTGGAGATGTTTGTGTCTCACTCTTCTCCAGCGCCACATCTCCTTCATGTAAAAATAGCCTGTGTGTTGGACTACATTCCTAGGACGCCTGTTTCCAAGCCAAAAGGGACATTTGGCTCTGCTCCAGGAAGTTCAGTCTGGCTAAGGAGCTTCAGCTGTGGGAAAGAAAGGTACAAAATGCTGTGTTGTACCTAAGTCTGAAGATTAGCGTTGCTTCCAGTAGGGCATTTATTACAGGGTAAGGAGTGGAAGGGAACAAGCATTTCTTAGCTGAGAATATAAATTTTGCAAACTGTTTTGCTATTAAAATAAACTTTGAAATAGCACCACTCTGGAATTTATTCATATATTCACTTAAGTGGAGAGATGTTTCTCCAGTGTTACCTTCACAGCATGCTACAGGTGAGGTAAAGTCCCATCAAACCTGGCAGACGTTCCTTGTTTAGGTTTAGGCAGGAAGAGGTGAGCTGTGTTTTGCAATAAGGTGGCTGTGAGAACAAGACTGTGACCCAAAACAGGGTCACCTGAAAGGCTAGAGAGACGGTAAGTGATATGGGTGAAAAGGGTTATCTGGGAGCTGACAGCAAATGCTGGGCAGTGGTTAGTATTTGGCAGGTCTGCATTATTTACAAGCAGACAGAGACTGAGAAGGGAGCAACATAACTGCAGAAGCAGTGAGAAGAGCACAGACAGCCTGACTGTGAAATTAAGTTCAGAGAGAGGGTGCTGTGGGGTGAAGGGCTTGGTGAAGAAAATCTTGAAAGTTTACAGAAACCTGTGGTTTTCCTCCCTGATGTATCCTTATTGCCTGTCACAGCAAGAAAAGCACAAGAAGGGATGGAGATGGCCAAGCACCATCAGCAAAGCCCTTGCCCTTTGTAGAGGGTGCTGCAGGCAGGTAGGAGGCACAAGCAAGCAGGACTGTCATTGCCACTATCTCTGTCTGGTTTGGAGTTGTTTCTTTTAATGTGACGTGTCAGTACAACTTATACTAGATCACCTCATTGCATGAGGTGCGCTGCAGTGTTTGCAGCCTGCTATGAACTGCCCTAAAGCTGTGTGCATTGTCTCCTGGAAACGTGCCTGAACCAGGCTTTATTCTCATCTGACTTTGCTTACATTTGATTTCTACTCGAAGTAAATTTTCTTCATCCTCTCTTCCATTTCTATTGAGCACCTGAATTTCCCAAGACCCTGGTCACAATAGGGTTTGTTTTTCTTTTTAGGTTGCTTGTCCTTAACTCTAAGTACTCAATGTTTTCCTACACCCAGCTCTCCAATTTGACATGCGAGACTTGTTTACTACTCCTTTTCCATGAAGATTCTATAATTTTAATTTAAACTTTTGCCCACAGTGACAGGGCAAAACAATAAGATAGGAACAGGGAGAACATCTGTCCTATAGGATAAAATTTTGGTAATATATATATATATTGGGCTTTATGCAAATCTCTATGAACACTTCAGCATAACCACATGCTGCTTCTCACCTTCGCAAGCACTCTCCATCACAAGCCAAAAAACTATTTTATGAAGAATAGTTAATGGTTGGTTGTCACTTTGAATTACTTTGGTGTCAGGATGACCTTTTTTTGTAGGTGGGCAGAGAAGGATGAGGTGGAACAGGAGAGACATGGAGGGTTCCCATCATCACTGGAAGCACCCAACTTAGGAACCTAGGACAGCAGTGGGTACACTGACTGTCTTCAAAGAATCATCACCTCCCAGCAGGGACCTCAAGGCCTGGGATGGTGAGGCTGCTGTTTTACACAACCCACTGCAGTGGGAAGCGTCTGTCTGATGGGAGATTCATTGATGTTCCCGACTGATGTCCCCTCACCCACCCTGACAGGAACTGGTGTTGCACACCCCAAAGATGATTTGCTTGACTTTCTGGGTATCAGCTAGACTGCTTATCCTTCCAGACAAATTAGTCCCTTTCATTGCATTTCTCAAACGCACATCCAAGACCCTGAATTTGCCAAATTAGAAAAAAGGGTTGATGGGGGAACTCTTTTCTGGGCTTCTTACAAGAGTGATTCCAGCACCGAGTGAAAAATAACCTTTTAAGTGTAATTTGCCACTGTCCTTTCAAATCTGCTCATTTGGCCCTCGTTAATTGTTTCAATGCAGAATATCTCCAGCTGCTCCCTTGCCTGTGAGAGAACTTGAATTTCAATACACCCCCTCTGTGCACCCTGTGTCTCTGCTGGCAGCCCAGCTCCGGTCCATGGGATTAAATCTGGACGTTATTAAATTCTACTGACTGGTGACAGAAGTGCCTTCAGAAAGCAGTGCTGAGCAGCTGCTTAATATATTATTTTCGTGGTGATAGGGAGGCAAATGTCTTTTGCATTGGCTAGGAAAAGCAGTTTGTGTCATTCCTAGAAGCACTTTATTGTGGAAACACAGCTCAGAGTCATTGTTTACAGGCTGGTTGCCAAAACTTCAGCAAAAACCAGAAAAGCTTGAAAATAATTAGCTAGACTGTCTCTAGCAGGTGTCACTTTGGAATTCATCATTGATGATAATCCTCAAAAACTGCAGAGAGGTGATCTGGCTGGACAAAATGGGTCTGCTATTCATGTATTCCTTTGCAAGCAACCACTCTCCTTGCTAATGCACTAGCTCTGAAGCAGGTTGACAAAAACACCTGCAATTTGAACTACAGGGTAAAGAAAGAATAAACTGCTCTCCTTAACTTGAAAAAAAAAAAAAGAATCCCCCTTACCCCCAAACAAATCAATACAATGTCTTGAATAGGGAAAGGATGCTGCGTAATTGGAATACAGATCCTGCATGAAAACCCTATTCTAGTGTGAGGTATTTAATACTTTCTGCCACAATAAAAGAAGAGGAATTAATGGACTCTGTGGGAAATCTAGATGGCATTTAGCTCTGAATCAGACTATTATTTTACACTTGGCATTGATAGGAGTCAAAATGAGGCCAGAAGCCCAAGACTTTCTCAGCTCCTTGTGAGTGCCAATTCCCTTTATATTCCCATAATCCCTGCTTGGAGGCTTCCCTTTCTCCTGCCCTCAATCATAGCAGCAGAAAACTGAAGTAATAAATTATGAAGCTACTTCAGGCTGAATGTGGGTAAAAAATGCATGCATTTTCTCTATTTTTCAATATGTGGCTATTGCACATACATGTAAGATGTAGCTGACAGATGAGAAAATATATGGTAAAAAGGCAGATGTTTATTACAGAAAATTTATTCTATGAATGCATGCTTTATCAAAATGTGCTACTTGCCCTATAAAGGAGGGATTTTTTTCTCACTGCTCTGATTTTTAAGGCATGCATGTGTATTCAGGGTGAATTAAATGAGGACAAGATCTCAATAAATTTTTTCACTTTCTAGGGACAAAAAGCCAGTAAATTTTTGCAATGCTTTTTTCTTCCTTTCCCTGATATTAAAATAGCCTGTGAGAAATGCGTAAGGTGAGGAAAGCTTATGAGTAAAAACAACATGGGCAACTCTCCAAATCCATCCTAGAGTTTATTTCCAAGGAGAGGATTTATTTGGAAGGCGTCTTGATCATCAGCCATCTCAGAAGCCATCACTGCAGTGATCCTCAGGACTCCTTGGATGTATCAAAAGGCCTGTCTTGCTGTTGCTCTCCAAGCTCAGCATTATGCTGACTATAAACTACATAATACTGCATGTAGAAGCCATTATTTATAAACATGTGTCTGATGAGTCCTTATGATACTTTCAAAAGTGGATATGAATATCTCACTCCAAGCCAAATGGCAAGTGAGGGGCAGAAATGAGGCTAGGATTCAAGAGCTCCCAGTTCCCATGCCTTTCATACAAATCCTGTCATACAAAGATGAAGTATGAGTGCAACAGTGCAATGAAAAAAAATGCTGCTGGTGATCACCAGGTGCTGTGCACTCATTCTGATGCTATTCTGGATACCTCCCTTCAAGCAATCTGGCTTCCCTGTTATCTGAAATACCTAAGGGTTGACCTCAACATTTGCAAACCAAGTTGCAGAGCAAATCAACAGCAGTTCTCTCACCAGATCCCACAGAGCAAGGATGCTTGGTTCAGTACCGGCAGGGAAAAGGTACCCTCCAGCAAAACCAAATAATGGGCAGTGGGAAAACAAGTAGGAACCCTACTCCTGGAGGTCTTGTCAAAGAAAGGGCTGTGGGTCTGCACTGTGGAACACAGTACCATATGAGCAGCTCCTTGGCTTTGGGCTTGCTGGCCAGTTTCATTACAGCCACATTTTTCCCTTTCACTAGTTTGAAAACAGATGTCTAGAAAGAGCTGAGGAAATCAGTTTGAGAAAGACTTGAGGGGTTTCTCTCGCCTTCCCCAGAGCAAATGCTCGTAACAGTGGAGAGCTTTGTGATATTGCTGGAAATGCTGAGACATTTCCAGGCTAGGGAAATCCCATCTGAGTACCAAGAGGAATGGCTAAGCTGTAGGGCTCATGTAACTCGGGGCAGGCTGGCTCCTTTCAGACCTGTGGTGTTTTATTTCAGCAGTCAATCACGCTCTGCAGAGGCTTGAGCTTAGCTTGGCAGAAGAGTGCTTTTGCCCTCTCTGTCTTCTCTCCAAGATGACCTTTATCTTTATACTCTGATGGGCTCAAGGGTTTGATAATCTCAGATTTGTTGGTAGCAGATATGATGTGTTGGCAATCCCCAAATTGTGCAGCCCCATTTTAAAAACAATTGTGCTGAAGCAAAGATAAGCTATTGTTTCCAACTATAGGGTTTTAATAAAGCCAGTGTATGAGAGGGCAAGGATCCAAGCCACTTATAACCTAATTGACCCTCCTAAGCCTTCTTTCTTACCTAAAAGCCCATTCTTTGCCAGTCAGGCTCATGATATTTGTGGCTTTGAAAGTGTAATTTTTAATGATCCATTATCTACAGCATTCCTGATCCAGATAAATAAATCCACCACTAGATGGATGATTGATTTAGTTACAGCAGTCATGACTGGTCCATTAGGGAGAAGCAGTCTGCTAAAGCCAGCAAAGTGAACACAAGATGGAGGCAGGCTGAGCACAGGATTCACCTTGACAGAGGAAGCAATTTAAACTAAGGAAACCCAGTGTTGCCTATTTAATACACCATGGACTATGAAAAGACTTTCCAGAAATAGTTACTCTACATATATACGGTTGTAACAAGGGAAAATTAAATCACTGGCAAACTGAAATCACAATTTTCCTGTAAGTTTTGATGGCTGATTTAGCATTATGTGTTGGAAGACCAAGAGCAGAGAAGGAAGGAGCATGCTGTGCTGACCAGCTCAGGAGTGGGTGGCCTGTGAGCATGCCCAGCACATCTTGCTGGCTAAATCACGGAAGAGGCATCCAGCACCAGCACAGCTCCTTGTATTTGTTGTCTTGTGTTCAGCAGCACTATAAAAGGGTTCAGACAAGAGAGGAAATGGGAACACGGCTCCTGTGCCACGATGAAGAATACCATATAGCAGCTCAGGCAGAGAGGGAATTGGAGAGTGAAGCTAGGAGCAGGTAGATTAATCCATCCAAAGGGCATACAGTGGCTTGGCTGGATACATGATGTGAATTCAGAAGAACAGATTTGCTTCTTGCTTCTGAGCAGGAATACAAATGAGAAAAATTGTAGTACGGGGAAAACCGGGGGAGGCGCGCTCACGGGTGCTGGGGGACGGTACGGAGTAAACTATACGATCTCAATGTGAGTATGGAAGCTTCTCGTTTATTAACAAAGAAGGCAGTGGTTATATAGACTATGCATATGTTAATCGCACGCCCCGATCGCTCTTGTGATTGGTCCATAGGTTTACATATTCAGAGCCGTGACTGCCCCCTCCCCTCCCGGATGTAGTTTTGCTTCCCGCGAAGCAGGCACCACGAGGTTCTTTGTTCTGCACCGTGCAAGGGGAGTGCAAGGTCGCTAGCTCTGGGCTTAACCCTTGCTCAAAGCCTGGGTTGCTCAGACTACTCAGTGACTGACACAGGATCGTGCCCCTTCTCAGTCAACCAAACCTCTACAAAAAATCAACTCCTACCACTTCTCTCTCCTAAAAACTGAAGCAGGACACAGTGTGCTGCTCCACCAAAAGCAGGGCAGACCCAGCACAGCAGCCAGGCTTGCTGGGTGCTTCAGAAAGTCTACTCATTAACTTTGCTGGTTTCTCGTCATGGAGGTTTACTCTGGTTTTGCTCTTCTCGCTCCTATGGGCTCTGCTGGTGGTGGGCAGCCATTTTAGAATCATAGAATGGTTTCAGTAGGAAGGGAACTTAAAGATCATCTAGTTCCAGCCCCCCCTGCCACAGGCAGGGACACCTTTCCACTGGACCAGGTTGTTCAAAGCCTCATCCAGTCTGGCCTTAAATACTGCCAGGGACGGGGCATCCACAACTTCTCTGGGCAACCTGTTCCAGTGTCTCACTACCCTGACAGTAAAGAATTTCTTCCTAGTATCTAATCTAAATCTACCCTCTTTCAGTTTAAAACCATTCTGCAGAGGTGCTCCAGTCCTCTGATCATCTTCGTGGCCCCCCTTTGGACTCACTCCAACAGCTCCATTTCCTTCTTATGTTGGGGGCCCCCAGAGCTGGACGCAGTACTCCAGGTGGGGTCTAATGAGAGTGGAGTAGAAGGGCAGAATTACCTCCCTTGACCTGCTGGCCACGCTGCTTTTGATGCAGTCCAGGATGCGGTTGGCCTTCTGGGCTGCAAGCGCACATTGCCCGCTCATGTTGAGCTTCTCATCAACCATCACCCCCAAGTCCTTCTCCTCAGGGCTGCTCTCAATCCATTCTCTGCCCAGCCTGTATTTGTGCTTGGGATTGCCCTGACCCACATGCAGGACCTTGCACTTGGCCATATTGAACTTCATGCGGTTCACACAGGTCCAGCTCTCATGCCTATCAAGGTCCCTCTGGATGGCATCCCTTCCCTCCAGCATGTCGACCGCACCACACAGCTTGGTGGTGTCAGCAAACTTGCTGAGGGCGTGCTCAATCCCACTCTCCATGTCGTTGACAAAGATGTTAAACAGGACCGGTCCCAATACCGACCCCTGAGGAACACCACTCGTCACTGGTGTCCACTTGGACATCGAGCTGTTGACCGTAACTCTTTGAGTGCGACCATCCAGCCAATTCCTTATCCACCAATTGGTCCATCTGTCAAGTCCATGTCTCTGCAATTTAGAGACAAGGATGTCATGTGGGACACTGTCAAATGCTTTGCACAAGTCCAGGTAGATGACATCAGTTGCTCTTCCCCTATCGACCAGTGATGTAACCCCATCACAGAAGGCCACCAAATTTGCCAGGCATGCTTTGCCCTTAGTGAAGCCATGTTGGCTGTCACTAATCACCTCCTTGACTTCTGTGTGCCTCAGTATAGTTTCCAGGAGGATCTGCTCCATGATCTTGGCAGGCACAGAGGTGAGACTGACTGGCTTGTTGTTCCCCAGGTCTTCCTTTTTTCCCTTCTTGAAGATGGGGATTATGTTTCCCCTTTTCCAGTCAGTGGGAACTTCACCAGACTTGACTTCTTAAGAATGATGGATAGTGGCTTAGCAACTTCATCTGCCAGTTCCCTCAGGACCCGTGGATGCATCTCATCAGGTCCCATGGACTTGTGCACCTTCAGGTTCCTTAGACAGCCTCGAACCTGATCTTCTCCTACAGTGTGCGGTTCTTCATCCTTCCAGTCCCTGCCTCTCCCTTCTGTGACTTGGGCCTTGCAGCTTGAGCACTTGCCGGTGAAGACTGAGGCAAAAAAAGTCATTGAATACCTCAGCCTTCTCCATATCCTGGGTAACCAGGTCTCCCATTTCCTTCCAGAGAGGGCCCACATTTTCCCTAGGCTTCCTTTTATCACTGACATACCTATAGAAGCTTTTCCTGTTGCCTTTGATGTCCCTGGCCAGATTTAATTCTGTCAGGTCTTTAGCTTTCCTAATCTGATCCCTGGCTGCTAGGACAATTTCCCTTTATTCTTCCCAGGCTACCTGCCGTTGCTTCCACCTTCTGTAGGTTTCCTTCTTGTGCCTGAGTTTATCCAGGAGCTCCTTGTTCATTCATGCAGGCCTCCTGGCATTTTTGCCTGCCTTCGTCTTTGTCGGGATCATCGCTCCTGAGCCTGGAGGAGGTGGCCCTTGAATACTAACCAGCTTTATTGTGTCCCTCTTCCCTCCAGCGCTTTATTCCACGGGACTCTCCCAAGCAGGTCCCTGAAGAGGCCAAAGTCTGCTCTCCTGAAATCCAGGGTGGTGAGCTGGCTGCGCGCTTTCCTTGCTGCCCTGTGGATCTTGAACTCCACCATTTCGTGGTCGCTGCAGCCAAGGCTGCCCTTGAGCTTTACATCCCCCACCAGCCCCTCCTTGTTGGTGAGAACAAGGTCCAGCACGGCACCTCTCCTCGTCGGCTCCTCTATTACTCGGAGAAGGAAGTTGCCATCCACGCATTCCAGGAACCTCCTGGATTGCTTGAGCCTAGCTGTGTTGTCCTTCCAACAGATATCGGGGTGCTTGAAGTCCCCGATGAGGACCAGGGCCTGTGAACGTGAGGCTACATCTATCTGTCTGTAGAGGGCCTCATCCGCTCGGTCTTCCTGATCAGGTGGCCTATAGCAGACCACCACTATAATGTCTCCCGTCCCTGCCTGCCCTTTAATCCTGACCCATAAGCTCTCTGTTGGCTCCTTCTCCATCCCCAGGCAGACCTCCATGAACTCGAACTGGTCATTGACATAGAACGCAACACCCCCTCCTTGTCTCCCCTGCCTGTCCTTCCTAAAAAGCCTGTATCATTGCATTCCCACACTCCAGTCATAGGAGCAGTCCCACCACATCTTTGTGATGCCAATAAGATCATAGCCTTGCAGGAATGCACACATCTCTAACTCTTCTTGTTTATTCCCCACGCTATGTGCGTTTGCATAGAGGCATTTCAGTTGGGCCGGCGAGGATGCTGACTTACTGCCCGAAATTCCTTTCCGCTGCTCTTCCGGTGCTCTCCTGCTGACCTGCCATCCTCCTCCAGGCTTTGGGCACCCATTGTTGGCCCTGACATCAAACTGGCTGGCTTGACTGAAGTTCCCCTCCCCCAGCAACTCTAGTTTAAAGCCCTCTTTACCAGCTTGGCAAGCCTATGACCCAAGACACTCTTGCCCTTCTCTAACAGATGGACCCCACTGGCTGCCAGAAGACCAGGTTTCTCAAAACAAGTCCCATGGTCTAAGTAGCCAAACCCCTGGCTGTGGCACCAGTCCTGTAGCCATGTGTTGATTTGCCTAATTCAACTGTTCCCTTTAGTCCCCTTCCCTTTGACCGGGAGGATTGATGGGAAAACTACCTGGGCCCCAGAGTCCTTTACCACTGCTCCCAGGGCTCTGTAGTCCTCCTTGATATGCCTCAGGGTGCTCTTGGCTGTATCACTAGTGCCCATGTGAAAGAGCAGCAGCGGGTAATAGTCCGTGGGCTGTACTAGGCTTGGTGGTCTCTCTGTGACATCCCTGACGCAAGCCCCCCGGTAAGCAGCACACCTCTCTAGAGAGTGCATCAGGTCAGCAGATGGGCACCTCTGTGCCCCTCAGTAGAGTCACCTACCACTGTTGCCCACTGCATTTTCTTGGTAGCACTGGTCTTTATACATGGAGCACACTGGGCTGCCTTACTGGGCTCCAGCATCTCTCCTGATGCGATGAGTCTTTCCTCCTCAGACTGCAGAGGAGTGAAGCGGTTCTGCAAGGGCACCTCAGGCTTCAGGGGAAGTCTCTTCCTGCTGCTAGTCCTTGCCTTTGCATCCTTCCATTCCTCTGCAGTTTTATTGCCCCTTCCTTCTGTGTGTGCCACTGGGGGGTCCTGAAGGGGCACCTCAGGCTTTGGGGGAAGTCTCTTCCTGCTGCTGGTTCTTGCCTTTGCATCCTTCCATTCCTCTGCAGTTTTATTGCCCCTTCCTTCTGTGTGTGCCACTGGGGGGTCCTGAAGGGGCACCTCAGGCTTTGGGGGAAGTCTCTTCCTGCTGCTGGTTCTTGCCTTTACAACCCTCCATTCTTCTGCAGTTTTATCCCCCTTCCTTCTGAGTGTGCCGCTGGGGGCGTTTCCGGCTGTTTGGCCATGGATTGTTGGACCACTGCAGACTGTACTTGGGCCCCATTATCCAACTCCTTCTCAGCCTCCTTGATGTTACACAGCCTCCTCACTGCCTCCTGCAGCTCAGCCACCTGCTGCAGGAGGTTCTCCACCTGGGCACACCTGATGCAGGCAGGTCTGCGGCTGCCCATCCCTGCCCCAGGCAAAAGATCCAGGCACTTACCGCGGCCCGAGGTCTGCACTGCAGCCCCTCCCTTCAGCAGCTCCATCTGGGTGGCGGCATCAGTCACGGCTGGGGTCGATGGTGCAGATCCCCGAGCCGGAGCTGCAGCCCTTGCTCTCAGGCGAGTGCCCACCATTCTGCCCTGAGGGTCAGGTACGGTGTCTGCACCCTCCCTGCGCGCCCTCCAGCACAAACTGCCGAGTGGCGCTCCCGGGGCCGCCGTTTGCAGGAGGGGCCGCGGTTGCTCTGGCAACGCCGCTGCCCCGTCAGCGCCTCTCCGCGGGAGCTGCCGGCTCCGGGCGGCTCTCGCCGCTGCCCCGGCGTTTCCTCACCTCAGGAAAAGCCCCTGTGCACCGAGACCTGCCGCTCTGCTGCAAGGCGGGCCGGCTCTGGAGCAGCTCCCCTCGGCGACTGAGTTTTGAATCACTGGCCCCAGCTGGCTGGAGCAAACATCTGCCTTTCCTCCAGACACAGCTGGTGTTGGGGTCAGGACTGCATTGTAAGGAAGAGCCTTGCCCTCAGGCAAACCTTGCACTGTTGCATTTAGAAAATGGAGTGGAAAAGGGGCTTTAGCCTGTATTTACAAGCCTCCCTGTGGAGGGGTCCCTCTTTTGCTGTTGACTGGAGAGGGCACCTTGGGAGATGAACTTTTACAGAGATTGAGTTAGGTACGTAGAGTTGGAAATGGAACTATCTCAGCTTGCTGTCAGCAAAGAAATCCCCTTACACCACACACACCAATAGACAACTGCCATAGCCATGAATTCACATCCTACACTTCTGTGGTGAGATCTGCCCTCTGAAGTCTTTAGGTGACTGCAGCAAGTACATACAGACCTCTGCGTCTCCCCAAACTGCCTCTCTGTCTAGATGTAGATGTCCCTTGGCACTGGTGCAGCAGGCTGCTGATCGGCACATGGCAGTGGCCGCACGTTGGCAGGGTAACATCAGTCCTGAAACAGTTGGGGTCCCCAGGAGCAAGGGATGTTGAAAATACCTTAGACACTCGATTAACATAGATATACAAACCAAAGGGAAGCTTTTACAATTTGAAAAGTGGTAATGGCTGTAAGATAAGGAGGCTCCAGGATGGTCTCACTTCAGATGGCTGGGCCATAGGATGGGCGATGCATGAGATAAGGGAATTGCAACAGCTACCTCGAAAGACGTGGCCTACGTGATCCTCAGACTGAGTTTGCGCAGAAGCAGGGGTCAATCACCGAACACAGTGAGGAAGACTACAGGCCTTCATCTGAAGACCCCCGACGACCACCAGGGAAAACAACTGTGCATGCGAACGGACATTTGCATATCTCATGGCTATGTAAATGACTTCTCGGAAATCCTATGACTATGTATAACGTTATGGTATATATTCTCTGAAAATTTGCCAAACCCGCGGAGCACTCATGGTGGATAATCCCCAGTGCTGCCCAGCGCTGCAATAAAGAATGCCTGCTTAATAACACACTCTGGTGTTATTGAGTTTTCTTTCGGACTCCTTACCCAGCCGCACCTAGCTTCCCACTTCGGTGAGGAAAGTTAGAAAGCAAGGGGGTTTGGAGATCTCCGATTTTTGTATCAGTCCTCTAGAAAAAGCCTGAGTGCTCGTGATCCCAGTGCAACACGTAATAGGTCTGTGGCAAAGCAAGACCCCTTAGTGCCTTAGTGCTGCTGCAAAAGGGCTGATCTGTCTCCTGTGTCCCTCCTTGAGCACTTGCAGGGTGAACAGCTCTGTCCTTTCAGACAAATGGTTCAAAGACTTAGTGTTTCTCATCCTGCTCACAGTGACATGAGGAGGATCATGTGTGCATGTACTCACATATGTGCATGCATGTGTATACCTACAGAAAAACTTTCAGGCTTTCTTCTGCCAGCTTTCGGGTAGCATCCTGAAGGGCTGTGTCAGGTGGCACTTTCTCTCTTATTTGTTGGCTTGGGAGCTATAACCTTTTCCATTCCTCCCTGGTTTCAACACCTGCATTTTCAAACGAGCCCAGTGCTGTTTCGTGCCCAGTGTTATTTGGGCCAGACGTGCTATCATGTTGGGGTCACAGTCAGGGAGATGGTTTGGTGCCATCACCTGCAATATTTAACAGAACCCAGCTGCAGCTTGCAATAAAAGACATCCCTTTCTCCCTTCTTCCTCCCAGCCCTCAAAACACACTATTTCTGCAAAGCACGTGGAACAGCTCCACAGGGAGCAAACAAGAAGGGGGTGGCAGGAGTCACAGCTTTGTGCCATCGAAAACACCTTTGGGATTTTTTTTGGTCTCTTTACCATTTGTATGCCATGTCTGACTCTAATTTCTCTGAGTGTATTTACTGTTGCCCTACCCTACCTGTGTCCGGTGGAGGGAAATGGGCTAGCCTCTTCTGTTCATTAGCAAAAATCAGAAGCAATGATTTTATTAAATGGAAATAATATGGTTGTTGACAGGAGGAGCCACACACATTGCCCTAGGTGCCAGCCTGCGGCGAGGTGTGTGCTTTGGGACACTGGCAGAGCTCACCCACCCTGACAGCAAAGGTGTTCTCCTACACCTCAGCATCAATTCCACCACTCCATCCTGAAACTTTGGCTCCTGCAGCTTCTCCTGCCATATTTTGGCTTCAAAATGAAATGGCCAAGCTGTACCAAGCCCCTGCAGCTTGTGCAGAAAATTGTCAGTGCCCCATGGCATTAATAACCCCTAATTGTCCATTCCAGCCTCACCTGGATCCCTGCCTGTGCTGCCCACCCACAGCACCCATTTAAGCCCTGGCTCTGGCCCCAACCCTGGCTGAGGGTGCTGGGAAGCAGGTATGTGTTGGGGAATGGTCCATGGTGTCAGCTGAGCCTGTGGGTGTAGGTACTTGTCTGCCTCAGGCGTTATACAGACTGAGTGAGCCTTAATGTTGGTAAGTGGGGTTAAAGAGCAGCTGCATTTCTCCTGCTTGTGGGTGGGGTCAGAGCGTGCAAGTCAATGCTGATAGCCCAGTGCCTGAGCCTTTGGTCTGCTGCTTGCAAAACAAGCAGAGATTTAAGTAGCAGCTTCTTTGTCATGGGTTTGTAGTGAGCAGTTCTTTTGTTTATGAGCATGATGTGATGTATTGTGGTGCTTATGCGACCCATAGATCATTTGGAAGTGTTTGCTCATTGTTCCAGTATGTTTGTTGGGGGGAAATCTGAGCTCCTTGGGGAAGCTTTTTCTCTCTCAACTCTCTCCTGGCCCCCTAGTTTGTCTCTCTTCCTCAAAACCCCATGGAGGGAGACATCTCAGACAATTCCCACAGTAAGGGAGCAGGAGCTGGGGTGGCTTTATCATACTGCTTGCATCTGCATTGCACTCCTCTACAAAGCTGAAAATGTGCACCCTCCTGTCCCAAGCCTGGTCCCTGACTCGCTTTTGTTACTCTCAACGTTGCTGTACCTGATTTCCATCGTCCTGGAACAATGCTTAGTGCTTCCAACCATGGTAACTGGTTTCCAGGCTCCCCTGGGGTAATTGTTCGCTGCATTGCTCAAGTCTGCAATGCTATCTCAAGGGAGGACAAGATGGTTTTAACCATGCAGGGTCTGAGATGAGATGAGAGGAGTTAGATGCCTGTTGGGCAATAGTGTAAGATTAGGTGCTGTGATGGGAAATTAGGTTAGGAGGTAGAGCAAGGCAGCTGGGGGCAGGGAGCAGTTGCTATCTAAAACATGACATTTGAATTTTTATCCCTATAATGAATAGTCTGGACTGGAACAGACTCATTCTAGAAAAGTAGCAAGATGAGGTGGGTTTCCCAGGCCTTTTTATGTTGACCTAGATCTCTTGCTATGAGCACTGAGCAGCACTCCCTTGATACCTCTGCTTGTGTGGCCTGTGAGGATGAAGGCTGCTGAGCCTGATTCCAGCTCTGCCCATCCCATGCTTGTCCCTCTAACTACTACCAGCTAAGGCGCTTCACAGGAGCATGCAGTTAGCAGCTGATGTTAGTCAAGAGTAATCCTAACCTATGGGAAAGGGATGGAAAAAAAAATCTACTTGACAGAGGGTGAAATAGAGCAAATTCAGTAGGAGGTCATCCAGACCAGGTCCAGCACAGAGAGAAAAGTAGCAAGGCAGCCCAGATACCAAAGTGCATGGAGCAGAGCAAATGCAAATGTGCATGTATCAGAAAAGCCTTGGTGTTTCAAAAGTGTGCAGCTAACCAGCGTAGTTTTCCCTGCATATATATATGTATGTATTTAGCTACAAAGATGGAAGAGGTGACATTCTCTTTTTCCACGGTGTGGCCCACCTATGGTATTCAATAATGTAATATTAGAGAAAAGCCTTTAATATGGTCCTTAATAAAATACTCTGACCTGACAGGTAGGTTATTGGATATTATAAAGCTGTTAGATTTAATATGAATCTTTTTGGCAGTCCCTGGTATTCATCACATTTTCGTGAGTAGTGAACAGTTGTAGATATTGCCAGATGTGGTCTCAGAGTGTAGAGCAACTGAGATAAAAATTGCAAAAGCAGCTAAATGATGCATGGGCTGAAATCCCACTTCCAATCAGACCCAGAGCACGCTGTGAAAAGATTTAGTGAGCTACCTCCCAGTGGCTTGAAAGTCTCCTGAACGGTTTACCCAGATGCCTTGGGAGAAAGAAGAGTGGGCAGAAACTGGATGATCTGATCTTTATATTAATTTTATCACAGAGATTACTTTAAATCCTGAAGCAGGAGATTATATAACCCTGTAGTATTTACTGTTACAACTCTGGAGGGCCGCACAAGTGTCTGATCCCAGGACTCACTGATTTTGTTTTGACTTTGTTAATGTCCTACTGTAGCCAGCATCCTAACTCTTTGCACTGTATGACATGCTGCTCTCTTGCACTGCCTTTGATTTTAACATTTCTTAATCTTATTCTGTGCAATTTTGGAAAAAGTCTCATTTCCATCTTCCCTGGTACATAGTTTGGTCAGTCCCAATCCGCTCTCCAGTGGAGAAGAGGGAAGGGCAGCTGTGAACTTCCTTGTTCTCTTTTCTGTAACTGCACAGCTTCCAGCTGAAATTTATTCTGCAGTCATGCTCAGAGACATCCCCTGTGAAAGTCTTAGCATCATTGCTCTATGTACTGTACAAACACAAACAGTAAACCCCATGTCTACAGGAACGGGTGCTGTGGGGCTCCTAAACAGAAGGGGCCAATTTTCAGAGAGGGGCTGAGCTAAAACAGCTCCTGCTGGTGTCAGTGGGAGACATGTACTCTTGCAAATCACAAAGCAAACACACTTCATCTGATTCCCCTGTGCTGGGATCCTGCTGAGCACTCCTCTTGTCCAGGCTTGTACTACTGATTTTTGCCTTCGTCAGCTGGCTCCTGCACCCCATGTTTTCGTACGTCTATTGCAAG
Organism: Nyctibius grandis; assembly: GCF_013368605.1. Classification (NCBI taxonomy): domain Eukaryota; kingdom Metazoa; phylum Chordata; class Aves; order Nyctibiiformes; family Nyctibiidae; genus Nyctibius; species Nyctibius grandis. Next base: position 65,688,329 of record NC_090663.1, on the reverse strand, counting down.
CTGTGAATGCTCTTGCCTCTTTCCAGGCTTCTGAATCAAATCAAAGGGTTATTTGAGCATTGAGGGGAATAAACACATTTGAAGTGAGAGATTATAAATAAGTGGTGACTAAAACAGTCAAGGAGTTTTTTGGCAAATTAGTAGCATTGGCCAAAAAATCTTCGGTAACCAGACTAAGCTACTCTCTGACAAATAACATTGTCCTAAAGAAAGTGTCTAAATATGCTGTGTGGACAACATTAGGTCAACTTGAAAGAGTTAACATCTAATCACAGATTTGGTTTCCTTGACTGACAGACAATTTTCAAAAAAGTGCAGTTTGTCAAGAAGTCATTCTCTTCTTCTTCCAGAAATCTCTCTTTGAAACCAGGGCAGGCAATTTCCTGCCTGTGATGGCATTCAAGACATGAGATACCCTTGTCTTTGACAGCAAAGGACGTTGGTTTCATTTGAGCTTTTTCCCTTATCACTGACAACAATAAAATTGTCAAGTGCGTGATTTGAAACATCAAATTCAGTTTGAACTTTTTGTGTAAGCAAGGGACATTGGACATAATAACTTTTTTCTCCCATCTGTACTGATATATGGGACATACGAATTGACAAATTAGTAAAGATTGGCTGATGTATGTGTATGGTAACTTATAACCTTGTTGGTCTGTTGATAGTTTATATATAATGAAGTCATCCTTTGAATTTAATAATAAATTTCCCTTTATCAGTATTGGTCCAAAGTAATAATGTGGTGCTTCTTAGCAGCAAAGACAAAGGAAGACTTCACAGCTGAGGAAGTGCCCATTTTAATTGCAGGCTTGGAAATACTGTCTGTCAAATCATGGTAGCATTATTTTATTTTTATGGAGAAGCTGGATGCATTTGAACCTGACCCAAAACCCCAAAGCCGTCTCTCACCAGTCAGAACAAATCAATCATGTTGAACAACTGATGATTTTCAGTATTTTAGTTTCTGAGTGCCTAAACAGTGAGACTTGAAAGTCACCTGGAATTTGCTGGTTGTAGATTTGCTAATTTGAGTGTAAAGTCTGTGTGTTGCATAGAGACAAAAGAGATCTTTAGATATCCTTCCAAATACTGGTCTCAAACTTAACTTTGTCACAGTGTAAGTGCTGCAGGGTGTGGATGAGCTGGTTCATTGATAGGAGAGTGGACCGCCTTGTGACCCATGACTTCAGTGTGCGTTATGT